>NW_026989855.1:0-316794 GCF_036321535.1 Camelus dromedarius
CAGGACATGTCCTAAGATAGATTGTACTTTCCAAAGATGAACCCCACAGAAGAATCTGTTCCCCATGCTCCATTTGCAATGACAATGACAACCCTTCGATCAACGGGTAGGATCCCTGTCTCCTCCCCATGGACCCAGGCAGAGCATCGTGAGTGCCTTGCTCAGCAGAACACAGCAGAAGTAAGGCTGTGTGGCTTACCAGGCTAGGGGCCACAACTCCCTTGTTCTTCTGCCGTATTCTCTCGGGACACTTGCTCTGTAAACCCAGACATCTTGACATGAGGAGGCCAAAAAGAAGCCTCTGGAAAGGCCCACAGAGAGGATGCAAACAGAGAGGAGCCGAAGCCTTCGGCCACCAGCCCCCATTGAGCTCCGGTTAACGGCCAGTGTCAAGTCGCCAGCCGTGTGAGTGTCATTCTGATTGAACCATCCCATGTCCAGTTGAGCTAATGCCACATGGAACGGAGATGAGCCTTTTCCCACCAAATTCTGCCCAGATTGCAGACTCTGTGCTAAATAAGTGGTGGTTGTTTTAAGCCACTAAGTTTTGGGGTCTGGGGGCAGGAGTTATACAGCAATGGATAATCAGAGTAGAATCAGAAAAGTACTATTTACCTAACCAGAGCCAGCTGAATTTCTGTAGTTCCTTTGGGAAGAGGAATTGAGAGGTTTTTTTTTATCAGTACTCAATTTTGTATTATTTATGGTTTTCTGTATTTTATTACCTCTTTAATGAAGCATGTGTAGAGAATTCTCACTTCATTGTATAGGTTTAGGTGTTCCCAGTAATTCTCTTGGCAGCCCTTACTCAATTTTGAATTAAAAGATACTTCAAGTATGAGCATAGTTCTTGTTCACTCTATGGTATGTTCAACTTTAAATAACAAACATATTTAAGAATCTGTTGCCCCAAAAGGGGTACAGCCCATATAGACAACAATTTCCTTACAAAACTCTGATTCGCCTGGGCTTCCTGCTATAGTTACAAGGATCAGCATGTGGGAAAAAGACTTCTGCCTGAAACTTTGTCCCCAGAGCAGAGTGGTATGTTTGCAAGAAAAAATCCAGGGACTTTATGTAACAATACAGTTGACCCTTGAATAGCACGGGCTTGAACTGTGCATATTCACGAACTTTTTCCAATAAACACGCTCTCCAGCACTGCACGTTTGGGGCTTGGTTGACTGCACAGATGTGCAGCAGCAAGATACGGAGGTGGACTCAAAAGTTACAGGGGATTTTCGACTGCTCAGGTAGTCAGCGCCCCTGCCTCCTGCACGGTTCGACGGTCAACTGCTGTTAGTGGAATATACATAGTACATAGTTTATTCATTTAACAGTACTTCAGCCATGATTTCCTGAGTGCCACTATGTGCCAGTATCAGACTAGACGGGATGTGGAGGTGGACAAACACATCGGTCTCTGATGAGACAGTAAGGAAATATATCTTTCTCAGATTTTGAGCAGAATAGGAAAAAAGTGAAGTAGATTGGGGGATACCATGCCAAAGTAGGGTGAGGGTGGGCAGGCAAGCTTGCTGTTTGTTCCACAAGGAGGCTCAGGGAGACCTCTCTGATCTGGTAACATTTGAGCAGAGGTTTTCAAGAAGTGGAGGTGAATCAGGCAACTTCCTGGGAGACGAGTTCAAGTTGGGAGAAGAGCCAAGTGTAAGCACCGTGAGATGAAAACAATCTAAGTGTGTTCAGAGGCTCCCAGACATCGTTGTGGCTGAGACAGAGCAGGCCAGGTGTTGAATGGAAGGACAAGAAGTATCGGGAATAGAAGCAGGTAGTGGAGAAATGTAGGGCATTATAGAACCATTGAAAGAGCTTTTGCTTTTATTGGGTGATTTTACATATGCATATACATTATGGACCGAACATCTGCATCCCCCCAAAGTTAATATGTTAAACACCTGACCGCCAATGTGATGTTTGGTGACGGAGGCTCTGAGAGGTAATTAGGGTTAGAGTCGGTCATGGGGTAGGATCTTCACAATGGAATTTCTGTTCTTAGAAGAAAAGGAAGAAAGAGGATCTTTCTCCCTCTGCACTCACACACCAAGGAAAGGCCACGTCAGGACACAGGAAGAAAGCAGCTGTCTATAAGTCAAAAGGAGAGCCCTCAGCAAAACCCGACCATATCCCAGCGCCCTGAGCATGAACGTTTAGCCTGCAGAGCTGTGATAAAGCAGATCTCTGTCGTTTAAGCAGCTCGGGATGTGGTAGGGTGTTCTGGCAATCTGGGCGAAAACAGTATCACCACAGTCACGGTGATATACAATGTCAATCAGTTTTAATTCAGCATTGAAATACATTTCTTTCTAAGTATCCTATTTTTATTCTCCTTAGTCCACTCCTACTAGCTTTCTGGTAACAAAGGTGCTGATTGCACAGTTCATTGCCTGACATTGTTTAATGATCGGTTTCAGCTATGACTTATCCATTTGTATTTTTAACGTTCTATTTTTTGTGAGATATGAGCAAACACAGGAGCTTTGGGAAATGTCTCTTCCCTAATTGGAATGTCTTCTCTTAATGTCTTTT
The DNA here is from genome assembly GCF_036321535.1 of Camelus dromedarius. Classification (NCBI taxonomy): domain Eukaryota; kingdom Metazoa; phylum Chordata; class Mammalia; order Artiodactyla; family Camelidae; genus Camelus; species Camelus dromedarius. The sequence goes on from NW_026989855.1 coordinate 2,548, forward strand.
GCAAACCACGTCGCAAGAATTAAAACAAAAAGTCTTCTGTAATACGCATATTATAATTTTATCAGTAGAGACTATAGATTGCTCTGGCTTTAAGAGGAAAAGATTATTTTCTTGATTGAATAAGAGATTCCTGCCCATTATGTAGTGCTCCTTCCATCAATAGTTAATTATTTGTTTCCTTCTTGATTAATTATTTCTCTTATATCACGTTTCCTTTGGTTAAAACAAATGCGGTTTCTGACTGTTCTCTTTTCAGGGTTTAGTGATTTAATTTCAACATAAATGATTATAAGGCAGACTTAAATTTTGCCTGTCAAATCAGGCACACAGGAGCGGATGACTGTGTATAGCCTCTCCTGGCTACAGTTCGTGTTCAGCTAGTTTCTCCTGAGCTCCTCAGGAGTCCCCTGCCACCTTTGTGACACCTGTGGCGCTCACTTCCCTCTATGTTTCTGTCTTTGTTTTTTGCAGGAGTGCTCAGGCATCACGCAACAGCAGATCTTTTAAGGCTACCAAGACTCACTTCCCTTCCCGAAGCACCTCGTAGTCTCATTTTCTTCATCCTTTCCCCTTTGTCTTGTGCCACTTCTTCCTCTCTGAGGGCTCCCTCCTCCTGACCCTCCCCCTCCTCCTTCCTCTGCTTTTTTTCATGTTCAGCATTTGCATTTAGATTCCTCAGCTCAAGGTTTTTTTCTAAATCCCTACAGGATTTTTACCATCTTTCTGCACAATGGAAGAGGCTATTTATCCTGTCCTCATCAAGACTGTTTTTGGGAAGGGAAATAATTGACTTCTTGGCATTTAGTCTCCAGTAAACAAACACACAGGAAGCGAGCACACCAACAAGCCAGAGGTCTGGGGCCTTCCCTCTTCCAGTCTGTAAGACTCATCTTAACGTGGTGATGGGCAGGATCTCACCAGCGTGAAGTCAGGGCAGACTCGGTGCTTTGGAACTCTGCTCTTTAAATCTTAACTAACAACATAAGCTCTGCAAGAAATATGTAATGTCTTCAAACTCAAAGAGCAATGAGATTATGACTTATCATCTGGGCCCTCCTCAGAATTCTAAGAATGAGATAATTTGTCATTTTGGGGGAAAAATGAACTTCTTTTATAAAGAACATGACTCACCTTCTGCAATACCACCCACACAGACATAAATGGGATGTTTATGTTTTAGGGAAATCAAGGTCACAAGAAAAAAGTGAATTGATAGTTCTGTTGAGACTCAAAAAAAGTAATTTTTTTCCTAACTTGTTTAGATTCCCCATCTTTCATGGCAGCTTTGGTTTTTGTGCTTATAAGTCACAGAAAGAAAATTTCAAAACAGAGCTGACAAGATTTATGGAAATTTCATTCCATTATTTTTAAAAGAAACACTTTTATTGGAAGAAGGTAGGCATTCATCTCTCTCAGATGTCATTGTCTCAATTGCTTTGGGCACCATAACAAAAATGTTCATCTGGTTGTTTACAGAGAAGCAAATAATCTTGTCCAGTTTATACAAGACAGTTTTAAAGAGCCACAGAATTCTGAGCTTTGGAGTCAGAGAGATCTGGTTTTATCACTTGTTTCCTGTGCGGCCTCACACTACTGAGTTAACCTCAGTTTTCTCTGTCTGAAAAACCAAAATAACATTAGTGCCTACCTCTTAGGTTTACTGTAAGAATTAAATAAGGAGGTTATACAGAAGGCATATTTAGCAGCACAACTGGCCCAGACTAAACGCTCAGTAAATATTAATGCTAATCCTTGTGCATTTCCATGTTTTGTGACGGCCGAGTATCATAAGTAGATCAACATGCTTTCCTCAGTTACTAACTGGAAATCCGAGTCAAGTGACTTAGCCTTCCTTACCCTCCATCTGTGTCCTTACATATGAGATTTCTTACATACAGTGGTTTATAATACATAACCGTCAATAAGCGATGGTCAGGTAAGTATTTTGTTGCACAAGTGGTAATATTCAATAACAGGTTGTACAGTCAGGAGTCTGAATTCGTAAAGGAACTCCAGAGTGCCATGTTCTTGCTCCTTTTCTCTTCTCCTCACGTAACCACATTCTCCGTTATTACTGTGGATGATATCTGGCATCTATTGTAAATTAAAACGTAATGACGGTGACTAGTTAGAATGTATGCCCTATCCTGGAGTCACATAGTTTTGATCTTAGTAATTATCAAGTAAAAATAACCTCCTTTCCATTCCTGTCCTTTCTATCAAATAATTAAGACCTTCATACATGTTAAGTAATCATGGAATCCGGTTATCAGTGCTCTGCCAACTGAAAATTAATTACGGTAAATAGGTATCACTTTCCTTATTCTTCAGATAATAAAACTGAGACTTAGTTTAACTGAGATTAAAATGCCTTCACCAAAATTTTAAAAAGCAGTAAATAGTAGAAGGTGATACTAGCATTAATCTCTCGATCTGTCAAGCACAAAGGAAGTGACCTTAACCATCACACATGACCACACAGCGTGCAGACCACTGCTAAGGAAGAATTTTCAGGCGGCCATTATAGGAAAAGTTATTTCCCAGAAGGAACAATACCAAACTGGTTTCTATGGCATTGCTTTCCTGTCCCCATGCATAATTCAGCTGGTTGTTGACCCACAGGGGCTACACCTGTTACTTTACAGACAGACTACAAATCTTACAGTATAAATAATAGAGGAGCTTGATGGAGTCTTGTGAATTTACATCCCATGCCAAGTTTCCAGCAACCCAGCTCTACCAGTTTCTGTGTTAGTTGACACAGGGTGGAATATTTACACTGCTGATTTCTAGGAGAGGTGATAAGAGCTGGGTGGCAATAAAGGGTCATTTAGCTCCTCTACTGGTTAAACCTTATATCTAAAAAAAGTGGGCTAGATGCATTCTTAACAAATAGTCCTTCAATCACCTGAGCTGCACTGGATCTATGGAGAAGCCATGGGAGGTGGTATATATTCAAGCGACTGCAGACATTCTGGTCATGTTTTTCGCATGAGTGTACAAAGGTCTAGAGCAAATTCAGTTTGTCTTCCAAAATTGACCTTATACAGCTTTATAAAAGTTGGTCCTTAGCAAGAAAAGACATATTTTGTGCTTCATATTTAGTACTTAGTTAGAGAAATTAATCATGGAGAATACAATGCATTTATTTATAAATGACTGTTTCACTAAAATAGTTTTGGCTGCACCCAGGAAACACTGTCTTTTCTAAATTGTGTCCGGTTTTCACTGTCTTCAGATTATACTTGCAGAGTATGGTTTCAGTGACTTATCCACACACACACACACACACACACCCTTCGGAGTCCTTGACTAAGAAGTAGAGGCTGGTGGCTTGGCTCTTCTGCAGTAGAGCTTCTCTGCTGAACATCTCAGATCCTAGTCCTTGGGTGTGCCGTTCTTGGAATTCCTTCCCAGAGCAGTTCAACCTTCTTGACCTGGTGCTAACTGGCATGACTTGCAGGGGAATATGCCTCACTTGGTGAGATGACTAAAATGAGACAGTCCAAATCTGCTATTGCTGGTTACTGATAGCACCATCAAGGCTAGTCTTTGCCTTGAACTTTGGAACTGTTATTTGATGAATCAAGATGACTTCACAGAATTGTGATAAACTTTTCTCGACTACTTAATTAAATAATAGTCATGTGCTATCTTCGTATTTTGATGATTTGTTCCTGAACTTTAAATGAATGTATTTATTTACATCAGAAAAGCGTGTCACATGGTATTTCCCACTTAATTTGTCAATGAAAAGCTCTATCCAAAATCATTCCTTTCCATTACTTTCTAATTCGTTTCCTTTTTTGGTTTCTTCATAGAACTGACTCACCATAATTTGTAATTACTTTGTTTCATATCAACTGCATGGGACTCAGACCTTGTCTATTTTATTCACCATTGGATCAAGCACTCTTATATGTGCGTGTTTTTAAGGGGGAGCTACTTAGGTTTCCTTACTTATTTATTTATTTTTGGAGGAGGTTATGGGGATTCAACCCAGGACCTTGCGTATGCTAAGCATGCACTCTACCACTTGAGCTATGCCCTCCCCTCCAGATCAAGCACACTTAATGACAAAGTGAACGTCCTTAATAAATACTTGTTGAATGAATGAGTGAAGGAATGAACTAAAAGACAGATATTAACAAACGAAGTAAATAAGCTTTAGCTCTACAAACACTGTTCAAGAAGGCAAACAAGGGGGGAGGGTGTAGCTCAAGTGGCAGAGCGAATGCTTAGCATGCATGAGGTCCTGGGTTCAATCTCCAGTACCTGCATTAAAAACAAATAAATATATAAACCTAATTACCTCCCTCCACAAAAAAAAAAAAAAAAAAAAAAAAGAATTAAAAAAAAGAAGAAGACAAACAAGAGGAAGTCTCTAGAACATTTAAAGACATTTTTTCCAGACAAGCCAGCTGAAAATGGTTGACTCTGGGCAGGAATATTGGAGAAAGAGAGGAAAGGAGTTTGAATAAATACAGGAATTACAATTGCTTCAATATAACGCTGCTGTTTGAAGTTCGGGTTTTATACACTGAGTTGGGAACAGAATAGTCTTGGTATTTGTTTTAAAGCAATTTTACCATCTTTAGGCCCGACTCTAGAGCAAGTGTGGGCAATAGCAAAACCACTGATCTGGAGACTGACCTCAGGGGGGTTTCTCCTCTGTGAGTCTGGTCCTCTCATGACAAAACTTTTGAGATTCCAAGCAGGTCTCAGTTGTTTATGTAAAGGCTGATATTTGAATCAAAATGGCACCTGCTAATTGTCAAGTCAACACTACTGACTTCAGAGGCAACATTAATGAAAAGTGGGCAAATTGAACCACACTCATCTTCCTGAGGGCAAATGTAAGCTTGCTTATTGAGCGAGTAAATATCCATCTTACAGATATTTCGGTGAAATGATGTTTAGTTTTGTTTTTATTTTGTTTTTTGTATTTTTGTAAGCAAAATAGATCTGTAGATAATAGATAGATAGATATATAGATACATAGATAGATAATAGAGAAACAGGTATCAAATGCTTTAATTTTACCAATATACCACAGTATTATTTATGCTAAAAACTAGGCACACATTGATTTTCCAAGAATCTGAATGTGGCTTAATGACTTATGATACATCCTTATTATTGAATATTATCGTAGAGAGGAGCCCGTTTCCCCCAGTCGCCTTGCTCCCACTCTCACCTCTACAGAAGACAACTGTCCATCATTTCCACCCTTTGGCTTACAAGGGAACCTCTGCCCTCCTCTCTGTGCATTATTCCTCAAGGATGGAAGCGTTGCTAAACTTACTGTCAAGAGGCTGATCTTCATCCGTTCACATTTTCGCTGGTATGGAATTACTTTACCTTACAACTGTGGTCACAGTTTGGGGCCTTTATTTTATTCTTTTCTTTTCCTTGGGCTGTCTTTGTTAGGGGCCTGGAAGAAGGTTTGTGGAATCCTTACTCAGGTCTTTTTTTTTCATGTGAAGCACACCTAGCTCGGGACCCAGGGCCTGCCTTTTAGAACATGTCTTAAACTCTGGTAGGGAAAGTTATCCTTGTTTATTCTTCATGGTGAAGGTGGTTGTTATTTGTAGACCTCTATTTTCCAAATAACTTCTTAAGTAACTATCTTGAGTTCCTCAAATATCTAAATAGATCTTGAGTTTGCATTAAATTTGTAGAAGAATATATGCAATATATCGTCTGTGTAATATAAAGAACTTCTGTCTATGACTATGGGATGTTTCTCATTTGTCTTTTATTAAAGAATTAACGTTTTCCCCAAGAAGTATAGTAAACTGGTAGAAATGTAGCAAGACCTGTTTGTTAGCAGTCTTCTTGGAATCCCTTTGTCTTTGGAGCTAAGGATGCTCCTTTAGTTTGGGTAGAGGGAGGACATCTCTCACATGAGGATTTTATGACCTGTTTCAAAGGAGAAGGGTGGGGTAAAGGTCAGGGTGACCCTCCTACTTCTGCCATTTTCTCAAACCCCTTCAGCTTAAAATATTCAATATGTTAAGGTGCCATGTTTTGGGTTAGTGTGTCCTCAACCCCATCAGATACAAAGGGAAATTCTCAAATATTAACTAAACATAAGTTTCAAGAATGCTACAGGTCACTTTTTTTCATTAAGGTATAGTCAGTTTACAATGTTGTGTTAGTTTCTGATGTACACCATAGGGATTCAGTTTATACACACACACACACACACACACACACATATTCCTTTTCATATTCTTTTTTATTATAGACCACTACAAGGTATTAAATATAATTCTCTGTGCTATACAGTAGGACCTTGTTGTTTATCTGTTTTATATATGATAGTGTGTATCTTCAAATCCAAAACTCCCAATTTATCCCTCCACCAACTCCCTTTTCCCCTCTGGTAACCATAAGCTTGTTTTCTGTCTGTGAGTCTGTCTCTGTTTGGTAAATTTCATTTGTGTCTTTTTTTTTTTTTTTTTAGATTCTGCCCATAAATGATATTATATGGTATTTTTCTTTCTCTTTCTGGCTTACTTCACTTAATATGGCAATTTCCAGGTCCATTGATGTTGCTGCAAATGGCATTATTTCATTCTTCTTTATGGCTGAGTAGTATTCCATGCTAGAAGTCACTTTTGAAAGCTTTTTGAAATGAAGAGAAATACAATAATCTCTGCAAATAATTTCTATTTTCTGATTCATATCTAATGATTCTTTAAAGTAAATCTTGTACTTAGAGTTGCAGCAGTAGAAAATTGAATAAAGCATTGGTAATGACAAAAATTTATTAATATAATTTAATTTACCTGGAAAGTGACTATTTCTAAGGAAAAGAAAGCAATCTACTTCAGACTGATAGCAAAGAGTAAATCTCTGTATGTTTCACATTTCAAGCTTAATTCTTTAGGACCTAAATTTTATTATGGAAGAAACTTACTGAAGTGTTATTTGATTAGAGAGAGAGAGACTTTCTGTTTTACCATCTTCCCAAACACTACGTGATAGCTGAGTCTTTCCAAAATAATTCTACTTAATCATTTTTATGAGAATTAAGCTGCCAAACTTTTCATCAAATAGCAACTAAAAATTGGAAAAATGCAGACTTTGTGGTCACATTTAATTTAGTGTTCTACAAAAAAAAAAAAGAAGAAGAAGAATATTATGTAAAGGCTACATTTACACATGCAAAGCAAACAAAGGAAATGGGGCTATTTTCCTGGTAGTCTGTACTGACATCAAATTTAACCTTGAGATACCTGGAATGAAATGTATTATGGTGGAAAGTAGTTGAGAAATTAGCCCCAATTCCTTGCTTTATTCAAAGGAAATAATACCTGTTTCACTTACACTTCAACCAGAATTACTTGTTTTGGTCTTATGCTAAGGGAAAAGAAAAGAAAAGAAAAGAAAAAAAACTACAGAAGGAATAGCTAAACACCTCAGGAATTAAGAAACCTATTAATTGCTGTTTTTAGAGAGAGTTTGTTGGAAATCACAAATTTGAGTCACAGTCAACGTTGAGAAACATTTCTGCAGAAAGATTACATTTCTCTATGAATCTAATCTGGAATAACCTGACGGTTTAACTGTGGCTAAGAGCTCTCTTCTGTTGAATGGCGTTTTGCTAACCAGCTGCCTTTTTTGAGGTAGAAAACTGAAACTTTGAATAACACACTGGGAAGATATAAACAGTCAAAACATCTTAAAAGGCCTCAATCTAATTTTTATTTTCCTGTCATCCTGGGTGGGTTCCCTGAGAGACAAGAGTGAAGACTGCAGAGGGAAAACTCTCACAGGATGTTTTACTCTTACCTTTTACACTAAATTGTTTTCTGACAGCTAGCATAGGGCTTTGTCCCTCCTCTTCTGAGGAATCATGTTCTTAAAGAATGTGTGAGCCTAGAAGTATAAGGCAGGATTTTTCTTTAAGCAGATAATGAACACAGAGCCACACGGAAGCCCACGGTCACAGATAATGGAAAATACACCATAGGCATTTTCATTGCCTTTATGTTTTTAATGACATCTTCATTGCCTCTCATTGGGTTTTTGTTTTGTTTTCTTTGTACAGTTGCTTGTGTTTCCTGTTCTTTGCCATTTGCTTTCAGGCTGGCAGGAGAATGTCCATAAAATATCTTAATGGCCCCCTGCAGGGCTTCTGTCATGAAGGATCTGCTAATGTTTCTATTATGACCCTGGTCTCAAAGATCTTTATATCACAGTCATCTTAATTTGCATTAGACCATGGGGAACATGTCACATAGGTCAGTCCTGGGAGCAATATTTTTTGGTACATTTGAAAAAAATTACAGTTTGAATTCCTTGGCAGCTCTGTAGATGTAGAGTGCTGAATCTACTTACGGTAGCATTTGCTGGGGTTTTAGTTGAGTAACTGCCATAAAGCTTAATTGAAATTACCTGAATGGAGCCTCAGGTGATGCTTTGGAAACAGAGACTAACATTGCAATTGTCTCGTTCTCTTTTCACCTCTTCTTTCATCTTCAACTCTTGTGCTGCCACCGATTAGCTGGAACGGCATCTTATAGATGAGGTGGGATGACATAATAATTAAAAACAAGTTTTACCTTGGTTTGATAAAGAATCCCAATATAAACACAAGGCAAAGCAGCTGTTTTGAAATGGCAGGGTGACGGAGGGCAGTGACGATAACAGACGCAAGCGTCCATGAAGACAGACACTGTCGCAGCATGGCGGGCTCACAATGGACTCGGAGCCGAAGGAAGGGCAAGCACCACACGGGAACTACTTGCAGCCCATCTCCTTGCTGTAAAGCTCCATCTCAGGATGTCGGGATCAAAGGGGCAAGAGGGGACTAGAGAAACGGGAGGGAAAGATTCCAGCAATGTCAAAATATACAGTTTGCTTAAAATTCTAAAAATATTTAGCATTCAATTATTTTTTCAGCCTTCCCAACCATCTTCTGAATCATGGAAAAGATTATTATATATAAAGTGGATTTAAACAACCAAATTTCGTCTGTACAGCACAGGGAACTATATTCAGTATCTTATAGTAACCTATAATGAAAGAGAATATGAAAATGAATGTATGTATGCATATGGATGACTGAAACACTATGCTGTACACTAGAAACTGACACATTGTAACTGACTATACTTCAATTTAAAAAAAAGAAAAGATTTCTATATTCAAGATAAGTAAATGAATGATTGCCTGGCGGCAGGGACTTTGCAGATAGACCTGGACTTGAATCTAGTTGTACTTTTCTCTAGAGGAGGGTTTGGGGCAAGTTACTCAATTTTGTGGAGCCTCGGTTATGACCCTGCATAAAGGGAATACAGCGAGATCTTTACAGGACCATTGTACAGGCTCAATGAGGTTTTTATACAGCTTCACTCAATCCTAGCACAAAGAAGACATGTAGGATGGTCCTTCCTCTATTTTATTTCTCTGAGAATATGGGACTTAATAGCAAAGATAAAATTAAAATATAAGTGTTTTGACCTTTGACCTGAATTTGTGACACTCCAGACCTTGCTCCTTACAATTAAATGCACCAAGTATTCTCACATAATTTTACTTTAACTTATTTACTCTCTAATCCAGTTAGAAAGGATTCTAGTTGAAGAAACATGATCTAATTAGGTTAGTGATCTCGCACAGAGATCATCCTAGATTATCCAGGTGGGCCTTAAATCCAATGGCAGGAGTCCTTATCCAAGACAGAAGAGTTGACACAGACACAGAGAAGAAGCCCAGGTGAAGACTCAAGACAGAGGTTGGAGTTATGCAGCCACGAACCAAGGAATGTCTGGAATGAGCACAAACTGGAGGAGGCAAGGAACGATTCTTCCCTAGAGCTTCAGAAGGGGCACAACCCTCCCAACATCTGGATTTCAGACTTCCAGTCTAAAGAAATGTAACAGAATAAATTTCTATCATTTTAAACTAAAAAAGATAGAAAGAAAGAAACATGATCTAGAACAAAGTATTACCTGGATAACACAACAATATATGATGTCAGGAAAGGAAACTTCTTTCCTTCCAAATGAACTTGGAAAATACTAGGAGAATTAGAAACATTAGTACTGTCTGCCAGAAGTCATGGAACAAAACGTGTAGAATCTATTTGCAAAGTCTCACAGAAAGCAGAGGTCTAGACTGTGATAATTGAAGGAGACTGAGTTAACCTACATGGTTAATAACACACTATGACCTTTCCTTCTTGATATGGAACTCCTGTTCTTGTGAGTTAGTTATTTGACCTTATTAGCCTTTTTATACTCAGAACATCTAACAGATGTGTTCTTAGGACACGCTCAAATTATAGTGTAACTATATGTCTCTGTTTGCCTGAGACAGTCTCTGTTTAGGTTTGTTATCCTAGCGTAATTATTAATAGTTCACCTTTTCACTCTCAAAAGGTCCATATTCAGGAGATAAATTATATTGTTATTGGAGAACAGGTTCTTGTCTCGTTGCAGAAAGAATTCAGAAATAAAACATGGAGGTCAAGAAAGCAAAGCAAGGATTTATTCAAAACTACCAGTCATACCAGTCAGAATGGCCATCAATAAAAAGTCCACAAATGATAAATGCTGGAGAGGGTGTGCAGAAAAGGGAACCCTCCTACACTGCTGGTGGGAATGCAGTTTGGTGCAGCCACTGTGGAAAACAGTACAGAGATTCCTCAAAAGACTAAAAATAGACTTAGCCTATGATCCAGCAATCCCACTCCTGGGCATATATCCAGAGGGAACTCTAATTCAAAAAGACACCTGCACCCCAGTGTTCACAGCAACACTATTTACAATAGCCAAGACATGACGCAACCTAAATGTCCATCAACAGATGACTGGATAAAGAAGTTATGGTGTATACAATGGAATACTATTCACTGATAAAAAATAATGCAATAATGTCATTTGCAGCAACATGGATGGATCTGAAGACTGTCATTTTAAGTGAAGTAAGCCAGAAAGAGAAAGAAAAGCACCATATGACATCACTCATATGTAGAATCTTTAAAAAAAAAAAAAAAGCAAAGATTTATTAAGGGATAGATAGTACACTCTCAAGGGGATAGTGGGGCAGACCCAGGTGGGTAGTCCGAATTTCTTTGGTAAGCTGGTTATATGAGCTATAAAAATGAATGGGCAGAATATTCATTGGTGGGGAGGGGGTTGGGAGTCATCTTTCCCAATCTTCATCCCAGCTCCACCTTCCCAAGTAGAGGAGGGATTTTTTTCATCCTGATTTAGTCTTGATCAGGAAGTTTGATGATGGCATAATGACCAAAAGACCAAAAGGTTATGTTCCAATGGTGGAGATTCCTGCCTTGTCCCACCTTTCTTTATCTGCCCTCCAGGACACTTGTGAACCCAAAATGTGTGGTTTCTTTTCAGTCCAGAGGCTCCTGCTTTTCTTTCTTTCATTTTTTTTTTAATTGAAGTATAGTCAGTTTGCAATGTGTTAATTTATGGTGTACAGCATAGTGATTCAGTTTTACATATATATATATATATATATATATATATATATATATATATATATATATTACCCTTTCATATTCTTTTTCATTATAAGCCCTTACAAGGTATTGAGTATATAGTTCCCTGTTCTCTACAGTATGACCTTGATGTTTATCTAGTTCCTGCTTTTCTTGGTCTGCCCAGGGACCCCTGTTGTTCACAAGATGTATGGTTTCCTCCCATTTGGCCCGTGTTCCCCTTTCTCTGCTTAAATCCAGCTACCTGCCTGCCCTAACAATATGGTCACTCTACTTGTTAAGGACAGGATCTCCTGTCATGAGACTAGGTCGGGTTCTGCCATAACCCTTAACCCCACAGCAGGCTCTCTAAGTTCATTACTCCTGGTTGCAATTCAACTCCCAGAGAAACTAGGGCTCTTTGTGAAATGGAGTGTGAAACTGAGAATGACTACCAATTGGTACCCAAAAAAGAGTGGTGTGTAGGAGCAGAAGGAGGAGAACCACAGTGGGATACATACACTAAACCAAAACTAAAGCATTTACATTTTTAAGCTATTTCCACTCCTCAGTGGAACGATAATAAACAGTGGGAAGCAGAGCATCCAGACTTAGCATCCAGATGCTGGAAGTCCATTTCTGGTGTTGGACCCAGCTCCATACTCAAAGCCCCAGCTCTGCAGTGTATTTGCAATTGTTGACAAAGTTGTCACTGCTGTTACCTTCACAGCTACATCACTTAGTATTTTGGGCCATTTAAATTAAAGTTCTGGGAAGACTTTCTTTAGACTGATCCTGAGATAATTTATCATATGTTGCATTATTTCAGTGTAATTGGTTGTTTGTCTTAACTTCTTGGAGCAAATAGTTTAACTCCTGTACACCAGTCGAAGGGTTAGGTTGACCTGTATGGAATTGTTGCTCAAAGCACTTTGACTTCAAAGCTTAATTCCATCTAGTTGAGCCTAATGTAATTGTAATAACTTAGGAAAAGGGGGAGAGAGTGCTTAATTTAGCATGGGAACAACCTTGAAGCATGACAGAGAGAGAGAGGAGGAAACAGGTGAAAGTCACTCAGCAAACATTTTCTCTCTCTTTCTCTCTTTTTCTTTCTCTCTTTCTTTCTCCCTTTCTTTCTTTCCTTTCTTTTCTTTCTATCTTTCTTCCATGTACAGTTGATTTACAATGTTCCAACAAACATTTTTTGAGCACCTACTTTCACATGCCAAGGAACTGTCCCAGGTGCTTGAGATCAAACTGGGACTAAAAATCGACATTTCTCCCTCCCCTTGTCTATGGCACGGTCTATGGAGAACATAAGTTAAGAGCTCATTATCTAGGTATCAGTCTTGTTTTTAAAGGTAAATTCTGATCAAGCAGCTTATCTTCTTCCTTTTGTTTTGTATTTTCCACCTTGTTTCCTTTCTAGCTTATGTTTACTTCTCATTCCAGAACATTTTCATGTTGATTTGTGACCATCTTCCTTCCCCCATCTGAAAGCCTGACTTCCTATTGCTCTAAAGCACCTGTTTTACTATCTCATGTCTGATTCCTGTTTGAGGTCTGTGCCTTTTTCTCCCCAAAGCACCAATATGTAAGCTTCTTAAGGACACAGCATGTGAATTATTCATCTTAATTAATCTGTCCGGGACTTAGTATATTCCTGCCCTTATACATTGCTCTGTAAATTCTCTTTAAAGGGACTCACGTGCATTGCATACTGGTCATGATCCCTGGACGGTGTCAAAGCCTCCCAATGTGGTCCCACTGCTAACAGAGGTCTGGCCATTGCTACTCACTTCCAGAAACTCAATACCGTCACTGGACATCCCATTTTGTGATCAACTAAAATGCTTTGCTTTTCTCATGTATGTGTGGCCTCAGTCTTTTTTTTTTTTTAATGGTAATATTAGTGTGGATGATTTTTTATGGTTTAGAAGAGGGAGAAGGAAAACAGTTTTGCAATTTGACTCAGTGTTTGCCCCTTTTTTATACAATCATCCAAGAGATAGAAAATTATACCAAATGATATTAAACGTGATGAAATCTTTCTGTAAAAAGCTCCTGGGACCCTAAACTATTTTTCTCCTTCCTCTTTTCCTGAGAGGAGACCTTGAATCTGGAGCCTGAAGGTCACTCTTGGTTGCCCTAAGATGTCAGGGGAAGATGAGGATAGCCAAGCTGGAAGGTCACCAAGATACTTGCTAATGTACAATTTGTCTTGTTTCCTGCATTTCACAATTTCTAAAACATCACACCCACTTAAATAACATAATAAAATACACAGCAATTCACTCCTTAATACAAATGGGAATCCACCTATACATATATATATATATGGAGGGGGAACTCTGTACACACAAAATACAAATTTCATTGCATTTTGCTTTGAATTTGAGAAAACATATAAATATTGATATATTCAATTACAGCTGTGTTCCATATTTATGCATGTACATTACTTAATATAGATTATATATGTATATAATATATATGGCCAGTGTATTCAAACAGCTTATTGCTTGAACTAATTCTATTAATAAATGTACATATTGTCCTCTAAAGACACTATTCCTAATGAAGCTTTTAAAACACACATAAGTAGTGGTTTTTGAAGGGGCTTAATGTGTTTCATGTAGAATCTTCCCAAAAGAATCATCACAGAGCTACTCCAAAATGGAAGGAAACCAAAATCTACAGTTCTGGGTTGAGGAATGGAAGACTTTTCACAAAATTAGTGTCTGTCCTCAGCACAGAACCGTCCCTAGTTCCCCTGGTAGAATCGAAGGCTAGTGGGTGCCATCAAGCAAAGGCACCGTATCCTGGGGTTTTGCTCTGTTCTTGGCTGGCATTTGGGTGAAAGGCATTAACGTGACTCACAAAGCCATCACTCAGTGGTCTAAGAATAACCAGCTGAGGTCTAGTAGTAAATTCTATTGTGGTGCCTGGAGAATGTATTTTAAATGGTTCTATACTCAGAGCACCAATAGTGTGGGGGTTTTCTTGGCAAATACATTTTTTTTCACATTTTTTATTGAGTTATAGTCATTTTACAATGTTGTGTCAAATTCCAGTGTACAGCACAATTTTTCAGTTATACGTGAACATCCATATATCCATTGTCACATTTTTTTTCACTGTGAGCTGCCACAAGATCTTGTGTATATTTCCCTGTGCTATACAGTATAATCTTGTTAATCTGTTCTACATTTTGAAATCCCAGTCTGTCCCTTCCCACCCCCCGCCCCCTTGGCAACCACAAGTTTGTATTCTATGTCTATGAGTCTGTCTCTGTTTTGTATTTCTGTTCTTTTTTTTTTAAGATTCCTCATATAAGCGATCTCATATGAAATTTTTCTTTCTGTTTCTGGCTTACTTCACTTAGAATGACATTCTCCAGGAACATTCATGTTGCTGCAAATGGTGTTATGTTGTTGTTTTTTATGGCTGAATAGTATTCCATTGTATAAATATACCACATCTTCTTTATCCAGTCATACCAATAGTGTGATTTGAAAGGTGTTTCTCTCCTCCTATACCGTGAGCTCAGAGAGGTCCCAGAACCTGTGCACATCCTGACTGCTTGGTGTCTCTTGGCACCAGGACAGTACTCAGCCCAGAGTATGTTACTAATCAATGTTTGTAAGCTTCATTTAACTCCATGTGGAAAACGAGTCTATCTTAATTTTCATTATAATCTTAAATTAGCTTTCCCTCTCCCTGAAGGAGAGAAAGATTATACATGGAGGGAAATGAGAGTAACATGGGAGGAAATAAGATAATCAGATTTATAATTATTTCAGTCTGAGCTGGTAACTACTAAGTGCTTATTAATAGTCCAGGCAATTTCCTAGATAGGTAGGCACTCATTTATCCCATCTGACAGATGAGAAAACTGAGGCATGGGAAGTGGTAGAGCCAGGATTTGACCCAGGTAATCTAATTACAGAGCCTGAACTTGTAAGAGTCAGTTTCATCCAGAATATTATGATATCAAGCTAAGTTATAAAAGACACTAAGTGAAAGGGAAAAGGTTTAAAAGAATATTTGCAAATTTTGCAAATGAGTGTAATACTGAAAATAAAAAAGCGAAGTCTAGGATTTGATGATAGTAACTGGGTTTAAATGTTTTTACTGGGGTTAATCAAGTATAACCAACTCAGCACTGCAGGTGGACTATGTACCCGTTAGCACTTGACGTGAGCACACGTGTCTACTCATTCGACAGATATCGGAGTCACCGTGCGCAAGGCAACCTGCTGGTGGTGTGGGGGGGACGTACTACGGCAATCAAGCCACTCTCAGACCTGTTGGGCAGGGAGAGGTGATGCCAAAGACCAGTGCAGACAGCAGGATGTGTTTTGGGAAAAGGACAGAGTTGTTCCTTGGTGGGACCTGGATGTGTGGAGATTGAGGGACAACTTGCAGCAAGAAAGCAAGGACATTTGAGGGAAACAGAGAATAATATGCTTCAACTGGTACGCTCAGTGCATGAAGCAGATGACGGATTTGTGAGATACTATCCCTATTGGTGAAAGCCTTGAATGACAAGACAGGGCAAAGAAGTGATGTGTGTGTGTGTGTGTGTGCGTGCGTGTGTGTGTGTGTGTATGTGTGTGTGTGTTAGACACCACCATATCTTCTACGCATTATCCTTCCATCATCCAGCCTCCTATCAACCTTCTATTTATTGTGATATGTGTGTAAAGACAAATGCATCCAGTTGTGATGAAAAGAGCAAACGATTTGGCTTGAGATGGCTCTCTCTTTAGCTCTGAGAGCTCAGAAAAATCATTTGATATCTCTGGATCCTGATTTCTTTAGCTGTGAAATTAGGATGATACTAACCTGCAGAATTATGATGAGGACTACATAAGGTCAAGCAGCAGTGCCTTGATTCATAAATATTACTCAATCTATATTATTTCTCTAAGAGTATCAATATCATCCTTCAAGCAATGCAAAGCTACTCCAGATTTCTAGGCAAGGCAGGAGCACAGTTGATACTGTATCTTGGTTTTGATTTCTTTATAGAGCAGAATAGAGACGATTTTTTTTTTTACTTAACTAAAAAATTCATCAGTAGCTAGTGATATATATTATTCAGTGCTCTCTTTCTATGCTGTTGTTCAGATTTGAGGAACACGGGTCACTATGCAGTCACAGCCTAAGCATTGAGGCTTTAAGATCTGGTTTGGTGCCCTCGCCCTAGACACAGGGACAGCTAGCCTTCTGAGAGTCTCAGAGGAATGAGTCCGGACTAGGAAACATTGCCCTGTTATTCAAATACTCTCCTCTACTTTTTTTTTTAACTGCTTCTTATTAACAAAAATGCCCATGGAAACTATGAAAAATAATAAGAGCAAAATACCCTTGGCCCACTTTGGTGGAGCCTTTTTTGGTTAACTGTTCCAGGCACATGTCTCTAGTCAGGATGCATGGATGGTGACCGTCTATCCTGACTAAGAGTCCCCAGAATATCTAAGGGGAAAAAAAGGAGCAAGAGTCTCAGCATTATAAACCGATTGCATGTTTGGGGGTCAAAGGAGAAAAAATCATGGCAGGGATGAAAAATTAGGACACATGAATATTACGGGAGAGGTAGACCTTTCTGTGACACTGATAAAATTTCCATATTCTGAATGCCTACTTTTCGATTTCCTCCCTGTATTTTGACTTCTAAGCATGCCTCAAAAGATTTGCCTCAATGTACTTCTTTTAGAGCCCAGTCCTCTGGGAATTTTAGGAGTTTATATTTCTCTTTCTTTCTTTTTCTTTTCTTTTTTTTTTTTTTTTTTATGATTATGGCTTTAAGTTTTTAAGTTCCTGGAATTTTTTCTTCAGAATTGAATCAAGTAAGCCACTTGCCAGTCCATGCTTTTAGCCTGTCCAAGTCAGTCCAAGCACTCTTTTGTGACTGTCCCTTCCGCACCTAACTATCCCTATGTCAGCAGATTTCATCCTCTTAATGCAGGTGCCCTCTTCCAGGTCACTGATGAAGAAAGTGAACAAAACGGTCTCCTAATATTTATCTCTGCAGCTCTCCATTAGTTAGCCCTGACCAGTCACCACTCCCAATTACCTTCAGTCTTAGTTATTCAAGCCATTTCTTCCCCTCATTCAAATATCTCATTACCTCACACCATAATTACTGACCTTGTGAATCAGTTTGTCTGTACTCACTTATACTAAGAAATGTCTTAAATTCTAGGGAAGGTATATGTTCATGGCTCCTAGTTCTTCTAAAGAAAGGCTTTATGCCCCTTGTTCACGATAATTATAGCAGTTTTATAATGCATGGTCTCTTTTACTCAATCCACATAATCTCTCCATTTTAATTCACTAATTTTTGTATATACACTTAGTCTCTCCTGTTTCCCTTTTAGAAAAAAATTCTGATTTGGAGATTTGACTGTATCTGATTTTCTGTACATAAGCTTTATAATTTAAAACCTAAGCATATATTTACAATATTTTCAATATATATTGATTTCATATTTCAAATGAAAATGTATTTTATAAATTAATTATATTTGCCTGAATTGGCTACCAGGTTATGAAAAAAAAAACACTGCTTTCTGAGAATCAAAATGCATGGACCATGTGAAAGCTGTTGTCAGTGAGAGGTTTCCAAAGGTCAGGTTATAACTGAACAGCTACAAATTGCTTGAGTAGCTAAAAAACAATTTCTAAATTCTTAGTGACAAGTTCAGAATGTTAACTTCTTTTTAAGAGATTACACTTTACCAGGTGACTAATCCAAGCCTAGGAATTGATAGTAAAAAAATTTGATTTGAAAACCCTTTTTGTCTTTTTATGTCTGAATAGAGCAGACTGCCATCTGTTGGTGGTTCTCTTGAATTGCAGGATCCACTCTAAGGGTTTCCTGACTTCTTGAGTATCAAAATAACAAATCTATGTCATGACACTGATTTTTGGCCATCTTAATTTCTATTAATAAAAACTCTGCAAAGATTGCTTGGTTGCATTATTTAAGCTACGATGCCATTATTATATACAGTTACCACAGATGACTTAAGTTGAGTTTAATCACACTGATTCTAATTGTAAAGGAATATAAATTGCAGCCATTGCTAGAAAAAAATTACTTTTAAATTTTAGGTCACATTCAGCGAATATCTACAGCTGGAAACACATAATAATATTGAGAGTGGAGAATTTTTTAATTCTGATTGGATTTTAAAAAATAACTAGAATAAGTTAATCCATTTTCAGTGTGCAGTTGTCACTTTATAACTTTAGGATTAGACCTAAAGCCTGAAACTTAGGGCTGCTTGGGATAGTGTGTTTGGGGAATGGCCTTTGAGTCATTGAGTCACTCGTCACACAGTACATAGTTGGCAACATGCCATTGCTGTCAGTTGCTTATTTCTCATGGAAAGACAGGCCCACAAGTGAGATTTCCCAGCATGGGTGAAAGGGCCTAGCAATGTATAAATAAAAAATCCAAGAAGCATCTTGAAGGACTGAATGGGGTCCTCACCCTGATCAGGGAGGGTTTTTAGTCTGAAGAATTAGATGCCAGAGAATCATGAACCTTTGTCAAAAGCACTGCTGGGTTCCTTGCATTGTGGGGTAACTTCAATGCAGTTGAGTTTCTGTATCTTTATGGACAGTAAAGTAAATGAGACACATCGATTTCCCTTGGCTTCTTTCTGTCAATCACATTGCTATCTCCCTTGAGAGAAACCTGCAAGTAGCTTTCATCCTTTTAAGCAAAAAAGTCCTGGATGCATGGATATCTTTGGCATCATATTGAAACCCAAATCATCTATGGCCAGTGATGACAGGTAGCCATTCTCCCTGCCATGTCTAGGGGAATATCTTAACCTAAATCTTCCTATACAGTACGCTTGATCTAGAACCTTACCCCTACCAAATCCTGGAAGTAAGTACATACTACATGGCTAAATCTGGCTCCAATACTAGAGCAGTATCCAATCTCTTTCCCTTCAATAGCTCCATATCCTATTCATTTACCACCCATGCCTTTCCCTCCTGTTAGTCACCATCCCTAATGTAGAAACTCAAAAATGTCACAACAATGGATGCTTAACAGTGGCTAATTCTCCTTTTGCTATAATGTTAAATTGTTATGATATGAATTTGTATATCTTTGATGCTAAAGAATTCAATCTTTTCACATGTAATCTTTGTGACGCAGCGCTCGACTGTATTGGTCCAGATTATATTTTTTATAAGTTTCCATTTTGTTTTTATATGGTACCCTTGGGAATACCCACTACACCAAATTAAGTAATTTTCTTTCTTCTTTCCTAATGTACCACATACTGTAATTTCTCCTATTACTGACTTATAATGAGAATTTAATTAGCAAAGAAGAGAATTTAATTAACAAAGAAAAGAATTTAACATGTTCTACCTCACTAATAATAAATAAATTAAAATTAAAACTACATATTTTTAAACTATCAAACTGACAAGGATTAAAAAAAATATTAGTATCTGATGTTGGAAAGTTTGTAAAGAGAAACTCTCATTTGCTGAAGGTAGTTTTTTTAAGTTGCTGCACATTTTGTGGAGTGATTCCTAACAATGTTTATCAATACTTTTAAAATGTTTATACCACATATATCCAGAAAAGATGAAAGCTCTAATTCAAAAAGATACATACACCCCAATGTTTATAACAGCACTATTTACAAGAGCCAAAACATGGAAGCAATGTCCATTCACAGATGAATGGATAAAGAAGATGTTGAGGTGTTGGAATATTACTCAGCCATAAAAAAGAATGAAATAATGTCATTTGCAGCAACTTGAATTGTCCTAGAGATTACCATACTAAGTGAAGTAAGTCAGACAGAGAAAGATATATATCACTTATACATAGAATCTAAAAAATAATACAAATGAACTTATTTTCAAGACAGAAATAGACTCACAGACAGAAAAAATAAATTAATGGTTACCAAAGGAGAAAGTGGAAGCAGAGAGAAAGATAAATTAGGAGTCTGGGATTTTTCAGATACATACTGCTATATATAAGATAGATAAACAACAAGGTCCTACCCTATAGCACAGGGAACTATATTAATAAAATTAAAAATACTTCAATAAAAATTAAAAAATAAAAAAGATATAAAAATGGATACAAAAAATAAAAATAAGTAAAAATAAACGTTTATCTCATAAACTTATTGATAAATGTTCTAGGAAATTATGTTTTCAATTATGGAGAGCTATATAGAGATTTACATATACTTTCATTATAATGAAATTTTATACTATTTCATATACTTTGTACATGTAGTATGCAATTATAATTATATTAGTAACAGAAACAATCAAGGTTTCTCAAGAATGGGTGGTGAATAACTAAACCACGCCACATCGTTAAGATGGAATGTTATATAGATACATCATTCAGATATATGTAAATAGCTGTTGATAGAGATATATAAGTAGAAACTAATAGAATAAAAATATGAAACACCAAAATGTTACCAGGGACTATTTCTACATAATAGGATTTTGGGTCATTCTCATTTTTTTAAATATTTTATTTCCTGCATTAAAAAAAAAAAAACTTACAATGACTATCAACTATTTAATAGTTTAAGAAAATGTTATAATGATCTGAAAGAAAAATATGGAAAATTATAAAAGTGAGCCAAATATTAAGTCAAATATTTTCTCATTTGATGTGATGTCAATTCACAATGTTCTTGAGTCTTTCAGTTTGCTTGCCATGGTTGAAAAGATGGGAAGGTTTTTTGTTTGGGCCCTTTGGCCTCAGTACTGAGTCCCAGCTTCTCACACTTCTGTTGTTCCCATCTTCAAGGCACTATTTGGGGAATTCCGTAGAGCTCAGTACCTAGCATTGTCTCTGCTGGCCACCTCCATTTATTGTGAGACAGGAGGGTTACCTGTTGCCCTCTTCTCCTTCAGGACTTCTTTCTTCCTGTCTCTGGCTTTGTGCTGAGAAAAGAGTTAATCTGTGCCTCACTAGGAAATTCCCTTGCTTGCAAATCTTCATCCTCCATCACTATAATACTTCCTGTGTTGGTTCCTAGTCCTGACTGGACCCTAGTCACAATTCTTATGGATAAACTCCCAGATTTCTGTGCCACGGTTACTCAGGGGACCATTGCACAAGTTTGTTGCAACTCTACTACTGATATTTTGATACTAGTTCTTTTGCTATGACAGATAGTAAACCCTTACCAGTTTCAGTACAAAGATCTCCAACACCTGTTTTCTTTTTATGTTAATTTTATTTTTATTGCATAAGAATTTTTAACAGATAAGAGTTTTTCAGTTTCCTTCTATGATTTATCTTGTGTCAATTATAAAAATTGTCTTTCATCTGTAGATTTTTAAAGAAAATTCTGTACTAGTTTCAGGTAGAGATTTATATTTTGGTTGGTATGAGGGAGAAAGCCATGTTCTCTAGGGTTGGCTCTAGAAGAAGATGCATATTTCTGGGGTTGAGATTTTTCATATTAAATGATTTGGGGCATTCACTGGTAGGGTCTCTACAACTGGTGCTAGTGTTGGAATTTATGGGGGGGCTCTTAACTTGGGGACAAGTCAGGGAAGGGAATGCTCACCTGAGGGAGATAAGCTGTCCCAGAAATATGGCCGCTGACTGCACACTATGGAGAAGGGCCGCCTGTAAGAGAATCCTATGCGAATTGGCACATATGACCAACGGATACTGGGAGCTAAAATGTTTTATATTTAGTTTTAATTTAAAAAATATTCCAAGGTGTCATTTCATTATTTTAGCCCCAAGTCTAAGTATTATCTAGACAACTACAATCTGAGGAATAAAGAAATTGTTCCTGTTTTGGAGGTGAAATTGCTGAAATAGTAGACTATTTGACTCCTAAAATCTGTGCAAGGAAGCCCTAAAAGATACTCAGAAATACTTGGACAGGAGGTTGGTTTTCCTGAAGCCATACAGGATGAGGTTCAGTTTATTGTCACTTAAATTAAAGGAGAAGGTAATTCCAGAAGGATAGGTATAAATTCAGTGTAACTCCACATGGGCTATATTTATTTTATTGTTAATTGCTATGCAGTTCTAGCCACACAATTTTTTTTAAATAGACATCCCTTCTGCTTTATTTATACATTTTACTTTGCATTAAAAATCCTTACATAGCTGAGTTTAATTTCTTTCTTTCTTTTCTATGACCCTAGTTTCTTAACACTAGTACCACACTACTTTAAGTAATGCTTTTTGAATTTTTCTTTTCCTTTTTTTTTTTTAAGTATTAGTTCCCCATGGCTGTTGCAACAAAGTACCACAAATTTGGTGGCTAAGAACAACAGAAATGTATTCTCTCACCGTTCTGAAGGCTAAAAGTCTGCAATCAATTTGCGAGAAGGGCCACATTCTCTCTGAAGTCTTCAGGGGCTGACCCTTCCCCACTTCTTCCTAGCTTGTCCTGCTCACGGGCACCTTTTGCATTCTTTGGCTTCTGGACACGTGACTCCCATGTTCGCCTCTGTCCTGGCATGGTGGTTTCCTCGTGTGTGTCTGTCTCTGTCCAAGTTCCCTCTTTTTCATGGGGATACCAGTCATATTGGATTTAGCGTTATTCTCATCCAGAATAAACTCATGCTAACTTGATCCCATCTGCAAAGACTTTATTTCCAGATAAGATCACAGTCACAGGTTCTAGGTGGACATAACATTTTGGAGAACAGTATTCAACACAGTACAAGTATATTCTAATATCTCCCATTGTCATATTGGTCTTTTTATCACACAGACCTATGGAATCATAGAACTTACATAATATTGTCACTGGGACTAAAGATCTGGTTTTTTAAAAAAATCTTAATTTTTTTCATCAATTAAGCAAATATTGACTAATGAATATGGATTATGTGTCTGGTACTGTTTTTGATACAAGGATTCAATAAATGAGGTGCCTGACCTCATGGGGCTTAGACTCCAGTGTGAGAGAGTAAGGATACAGACAACAAATGAGTAAATAATTGTATGCTGTCATTTCATATTCAAGAGAAAATAATACAGGCTGAAGGGGGAGAGATTCACTGGTGGTAGGATCACTGCAGAGATGACATTTGAGCAGAGACTTAAAGGATTAGAAACAGCCAGACCTGTGAATTTTCAGAAAAGAAATTTGAGGGTGAAGCCACAGCCAATGCAAAGACCTTGAGTGATGACACTTGTGCAGCGTATTCAAGGGGTTTCAGATAGATGAATTGATGGGGCAAGTAGTGAGCAAAGGGGAGATACAGACCATGAAGCAGACAGGGGACAGGGGTCAGGCTTTGTAAGGTCTTCTAGGCTACGCCAGGAGTTCTAATTATAAGAGGAAGCCACTGGATGGTTGTAAGTATGAAAGGGTTATGATCTGATGTATGCTTTCAAAAATGTCATTCCACAAGTAATGTTTGCAGCCATTTTCCACGACTCTTGGAGAGTTAACCCTCTCCCTAAATAAGTCCGGGTCTGGTCTGGGCTATGTTGAAATAACAGATATAAACTCTGAAATTTCAGTGGTGGAAGACCGGATTAATTTCTCCCTCAAATAAAGTCACATACGTCAGGACTCTTTTCTTCTTGTAGCTACTTGGCTTAGAACATATACCCCTGAGGATGCTGTGGCAAAAGAAGGAAGAAGACTGCAGGACCCTGTCAGATGTTTCTAAGAGCCAGACCTAAGAGTGGCTTATGTGGCATCTGCCCACATACTGTGGACCTGAACGCAATCATATGGCACAAAGAGATCAGCAAGGGAGATTAGGAATTTCATCTTCTTTTATGTCTGAGAAAAGAAGACAAATGTTACTGCCAAACTTCTTGAGTCATGATGACTCTGACTCATTGTTTTTTAGAACCATAAGGAGGTTCTAGACATTCTCTCTTCTTCTTTAGGAAGAGTAAAGCCTGACCTCCAGGGTTTTGGCATCAACTAGCAACAAGGAACTTCATCAGTCTGATATAGTTCCCAAACCCCCACAGACCCCCAGACCTCCTAACAGATCTGGGCTCTTGATACAGTGATGACTGTTTCCTGGCCATTCTGGATTACCTTTGGCTTACTGCCCCAAACTGGAGTCGCCTAGGTCAAAGAACCTTCTCCAGGACTAGAACTCAGAATGATATGCATTTCACACAACTCTGAACCCAAAGGATGGAATGGACCATGAGCGGCTGAATCTTTACCTTTTTTAAGGGAGAGGACTGGTAGAGTGAGTTAAATTTTGGTCACCTCCCTGACTTTGCTTTATGGTCAACAAAATTGATTTCTCTGCCAAATTTTCTTTACACCACTTCTTTTTCTCCATGAGAAAGGAAAACTTATTTCAGGACCACAAAGGAAAAATTTTACAGTTGTTTGACTTGTGAAAGACTTGTCTCTAAGCCAGTAATAATACCAATACTGGTGATACTGGGAGTATTTACCAGTTATTCTTTTTTGGTCAGGCACTGTGATAAATTCTTTCAAATAATCTTTTTTTCTTTTAACTGTTACCGCAAATGTATGCAGTTGGAACTACCAAAAAGTTGTTGAAACTGAGTGGTAGAAAGATTACATCCTCTTTCTGGTCACATGGCTAATACACTGTGAGCCAGGATTCAAACTCATGGGTTTCTAACTCCTAATTCCATGCTCTTAATCACAAAAGAACAATACAATAGATCCTCTGCTTATTTTGATTCATCAAAATGCAAATATTTGGGTTAAAAATTTCGGGGCCAAGTACTAATTTCCCTAATACTTAGAATTCTGTAGAGTCTATAGTTTGCCTTTTTATGACAAGCAAATCAAACACATATTAACCTTTTTTCACCACGAAGATAATTAAACCAAAATGTTCGCAAACGTTGTAAGTGCTGTAGACGCGAAAGGATATTCACGCCTTCTTCCATGGCATCCACCCCCCAGCCCAGCCCAGACGGCCACCGCCTGGTGATCAGCCCCCCGGGTCATGCTTATTTGTGTTAAAATCTCTCATATTGCTTTGCAAATAGTGTGCTTTCAACAAATGTCTGTTAAATTAATTAATTCATATTTCCCTAAGTGCCTACCTGGTTGAAAATATATGGAGGAACACCAAGTATTAATATCTTTTGAAATTATAATGTGATGTGTGCTTTTTGTTTATGTTAAGAGCACTTTTTTTTTTGTTATCTATAAAATGGAAGATCACTGTGTTACCGAATTAGTCGACTGGACTTGCAGGGGGCCCTCGTCCTGGGCTTGAGACCTTTTGTCTCTGCCAGGGAGATTCTTTTGCCAACTGGATTCAAGAAACAGATAACGAAACTAATGCTGAGACTGAAATAGCACAGCTTTACTCGATGGCCAAAGAATGGAGAAGGGGAAACTTAGTTCGCAAATCAACTTCTCAACCCAGTGTGGGTGAAGACACAAAATATATAGGAGAGTGGGGGTAAAAGGGAGGTTATTGAAAAGGGTAGGAGGAATATCCATCCATGACTGACCCAAGAATAGGGGTGTGGTTTGGACCCAGAACCTATGCAAATCTCCTTTTCAGTCTTTGTATGGGCTTTTCTAGTTGTCATGGCAACGGTCAACTTTCAGAGTGCCTGTGATGTGTTGTCTAGCATGTTAAATGACAATGAGCACGTAACGAGGCTCAAGGTCTACTGGAAGTCAAATCTTCCACCATCTTGGGCCTGGCTGGTTCTACCCAGTTCTTTTTTTTTTTTTTTTTTTTTATCTTTTTACAGCTTCTTTCTGAAACTTAGGTAAGACTAATTGGTTTCTGCTCCAGGGAGGGGCAGGCATATGATTCTGGGGCAACAGCCTTGGTAACAATTACAGAAAACATTAATATGTTTCATATAGAATACATATGCATATACACATAAAATGGGATTATGCTGGTGCACTGTTCTTAATTTTTTAATTTTTCATTTGATTACATATCAGCTACTATTCAACTGAAAAAAAAACACCTTTCTAACAAATGATGAATAATATATGGCTAATCTGTAAACTTTTCATAGTCCATTTCTGCTGCAGTTTTCTGGAAAGCAACATGTGAAACTAGATCTAAACCTCCCTGAGAAATAGCTTCATAAGTTTTACTGTTGAGCCAGTAAAATATTCTTGCCTCAAATTCAACAAGGCAGCTCAAATGTGAGATTGTTTTTCACATATAATATGTACATAGTAGATTTATGCAAAAATGTTACTGGTAAGTAGCCAAACAAAACAAGGTCCCTTCATTACAAATACAGGCAAAACCAAGAAAAATAATTAAACAATCATTTAAAAACCCATAAACACAGTGCTGGTGCATGCGCGCGCACGCACACACACACAGAACGGTCTCATTAACTTCAAACCATAAGAAATTAATTACAGATTCATTGCTAATGAACATATGGGATAACTGCTGACACTCAACTGGTTTCAGTTCAGTGATCACAGAAACAAAGCAGTGCTCACAGACAGATGGTGGGGGAAGCGTCAGTGAGTGGGGCCAGGAAGCAAGACTCCTTCATAACTATGGAAAACAGTTCCAACATATTCAGAACGAGAGAAAAAGGGCTCCAAAATCCATCCCATTCTGAATCTGAACAGACCTTCTCCACCATTACCACCTGCTCTCTACCTCCAGAGAAGCTGAAAGGTCTGAGGAGGGAGAAGATTGAGCACAGGGGAGACGCAAGGCAGGGAGGCATTGGCAAAGAAAGAGATACCTACCCCCTAAAAATAAATAAAATGGAAAAAAGAGAAAAGAAGAGATGACTGTGTCTGAAAAAAAGAGTCACAAGCCAGAATCAGACAGCTATCTATTCCAAGAGGTCATGAACTAAAGCAGAGGCTAAGTCACGAAGTGATGGCAGAGAAGATGGTGATCTTTTTCCACTTAAATATGCAGACAGTTTGAAACAACCCCCCTCGAAGATACAGATCACGGAGACACTTGCCTTTAATATGCTGAATTACAATATCAAACTCAAAAGAATTCACTGCAGCAGGACCATCACTTTACCTTCAGGATTCTTACCTCCCTGGGCTTCATGTCCATCAGCAGGATGTAAAAGCAAGCAGTACCACCTGGAGCTGTAAGACAGCGAAAGCCACCTCCTGGGTTACTTGGGATGAACAAATTCCCTCTCCTGTTTCTGTTCATGTCCAGACTCATCAATTCATTATTCATCACCTGAGATGTACGCATTATTCACTAAATATTTTTCAGTTCATATTGTTGGTTCTTCCTCTTGAATCACTCTCCTATTCTTACTCATCTGTGTTTAGATCCATTGTAAATGTCTTAATCTGTCTATGAGGTGCAGCACTCCTAAACACTTTGTGTCTTCATACATTACCTATCTTCTTGAAGTATTTTAAGAAATTATTCCCCAGATGTTTTAACTTCTTTGGGAATCTGTTCCCTTTAATATTCGTCTTCTTAGTTCTAGAATCAATTCCCATCAGTTTATATGATCTCTAACTCTATACTGATGAAAGTTTTCAGCGTAATGTGGGTCCTAATGAATTCATTTAGCTTCTGGTTATGATTTTGATCTTCCCATCTGTCAGAGATGTACCAATCTTGAAAAACAAATCAAACACTATCAATTATAAATAAATTTAGGCAATGATAATAATTAGAGAATATGATTCATTATACAAATCTATCATTTTTGCCAGATTTTACATAAGAGCCTGCCTAGCAAAGCATAATTTAAATAATGTAAAAGGATGCTAAATAAGAAAGCATGAGGATTTCCATACTACTCTTTAATTGGCAGTTGGAACCTTTTGTTTGTTCTTCTGGCTGTAGAAAAGAAATAGGGCTCTAGCTAATGCACTTTCCAAGTAAATCTTCCAGTCCATGAAAGAGTATAATTCTATATAGATCATTTTGTACTAAACAGATACATCTTTTACAAATTTCAGTGACTAGTTCTGGTTGGAGGGGTGTTTAATCATTACTTTGGTTATATTGAGAAAGTACAGTGTGATGGTTAAGGGTATGGCCTTTATTATTTTTTTAAGTGGAGATATGGGACTTGAACCCAGGACCTTGTGCATCCTAAGCATGGGCTCCACCCCTGAGCTAGACACCCTGTTCCAGGGTAAGACCTTTAAACTTGAACTGCTTACATTCAAATCCCAGCTTCGCCACTTGTGGACTAAGTAATTGTGCTTTGGTTTCCTTTTATGTAAAATGGGGGAAAAAACTAGTTATTTGGGGAAAATATTTTCAAGACGAAGAGATGTAATGACATGTATAAGGGTTTCAGAGACTGTAATGTGGCAAGGACTGAAGGAATGCTGGTATCATTATTTTGATAAATGACTTTTTTTACATATATATCTATTCTTTTTCATATTCTTTTCCATTATAGGTTATTATAAGATATTGAGTATTGTATCCTGTGATATACAGTAGGTCCTTGTTAGTTATCTATTTTATATATAGCAGTGTGTATTTGTTAATCCCAAACTCCAAATTTATGCCCCTCTCCCACTTTGGTAACCATAAGTTTGCTTATTATCTGTGAGTCTGTTTCTGTTTTGTAAATAAGTTCATTTGTCTCATTTTTTTAGAATCCACATATAAGCAATATCATTTCATATCTTTCTCTGTCTGACTTATTTCACTTAATATGTCATCTCTAGGTCCATCCATGTTGCTGCAAATGGCGTTATTTCATTATTTTTATGACCGAGTAATATTCATATATATATAAACCACATATTCTTTATCCATTCATATGTCAATGGACACTTAGGTTGCTTCCATGTCTTGGCTATTGTAAATAGTGCTGCTATGAACATTGGGATGCATATGTCATTGTGAATTAGAGTATGCCCAGGAATGGGATTGCTGGTCATTCTATTTTTGCTTTTAAGGGACCTCCACATTGCTCTCCATAGTGACTGCAACAATTTACATTCCCACCAACAGTATAGGAGGGTTCCCTTTTCTCCACACCCTCTCCAGCATTTATTGTTTGTAGACTTTTTGATGATAGACATTCTGACTAATGTGAGGTGATACCTCTTTGTAGTTTTGATTTGTTTTTTTCTAATAATTATCTATGTTGAGCATCTTTTCATGTGCCTGTTGGCCATCTGTATGTCTTCTTTGGAGAAATGCTTATTTAGATCTTCTGCCCATTTTTGATTTTTTTTAATATTGAGCTATATGAGCTATTTATATATTTTGGAAATTAATCCCTTGTCAGTTGTATAGTTTGCAAATATTTCCTCTCATTCTCTAGGTTATCTTTTTGCTTTGTTTATGGTTTTCTTTTCTGTGTAAAAGCTTTTAAGTTTAATTAGGTCCCATTTGTTTATTTTTGCTTTTATTTCCATTACTCTAGGAGCTGGTTCCAAAAAATAGTCCTGCATTTTATGTCAGAGAGTGTTATGCCTATGTTTTACTCCAGAGTTTTATATTATCTGCCCTTACATTTAGGTCTTTAATCCACTTGAGTTTATTTTTGTATAGGGTGTTAGAGAATGCTTTAGTTTCATTCTTTTACATGTAGCTGTCCAGTTTTCCCAGCACCACTTGTCGAAGAGACTATCTTTTCTCCATTGTATGTTCTTGCTTCCTTTGTCATAGATTAATTGACCAAAAGTGTGTGGGTTTATTTCTGGACTTTCTATCCTATTTCATTGATCTATGTGTCTGTTTTTGTGGGAGTACCATACTGTTTTGATGACTGTAGCTTTGTAGTATAGTCTGAAGTCAAGGAGTGTGATTCCTCCAGCTCTGTTCTTCTTTCTCAAGATTACTTTGGCTAATCAGGGTCTTCTGTGTTTCCATACAAATTTCAAAATTTTTATTCTAGTTCTGTGAAAAATGAGATTGGTCATTTGATAGGGATTTCATTGATTTTAAAGCAAGAGAAACAACCTGTTCTTCAAAAGGAAGTGTGTGCATGTGGGAAGGGGGCAGGGTCTAGGTAGGAGAATTGGATCTTATAGCCCGTAAGATAGGGATGCTGTTGTCTCCCTGTTACACACAGTTCATGGATTTTGTCATCATTCTCTTTGTGCATATTAGAGGGACTTGGAACTAAAAAGAACTCTTGAATTAAAGATAAGAGAATATCCATGTTGGATTACTTTTTCATTGTCTGTTTAGATACGTCATCTAATCTAGGACCCTTTAAGTCACCAAAGAAAGGAGGGTCCCAATTATTTATTTGATTTTTTTGCTTTATTCGTCTTCATGTCTTTATGCTGTATTTTATACATTTTTTCAACTTGTTGTGGATAGTAGAAATTGACCTGCTTTCTTCTTCAGCTCCAGTGTCCCTACACTCTCCTGGTTCTCCTCCCACTACCCGGAGGGTTTCTTCTGTCTACTACATGAAGTCCTCTTCCTCTCACTTCAGGTTCTGTGTTTAATCATTTTTTTTTAAAAAATCATTCTTTACTCAGAAATATTTATCTGAGCTTCATCTACCACCTAAAATTCAGATTTCCCAATATTACATATTAAGCTGCTTTCTTAACATCCTCTGGGTGGCTCACCAAGAGTCCAAAATCAACATGGCTGGGGTAAAATTGTATTTTCACAGCCTCCAACTCTTTCTCCTCCTAAATTTCCTCTCCGAGGGATAGCCTGCCACTGGTTCATTAGCCCAAGCTGGAAACCTGGGAGTTGTCCTGATTTCCTGTCACTCCCAAACCCCAGTCACCTCATTGTCAGTCAAATTCTAAGAGTAATATCTTAAGTCTCCCAACCTTTCAGTCCTCAGATTTCATAATTCAACTTTTTATCATTCTGTCTCCAAATCACTACATTAACTTGCTGATCATCTCCAACATGTTTCTAGTCAGTAGTCCGAGAGATGGCTTCCTTATTGCTTAAAATCTATTTATTCAACCATTCAATCAACAACTGTTTATTGAACATCCACTGTGTGCCAGGTTCTGCTCTAGGGATCAGGACACCACGATGACCATGCCCTTTAAATGTATGTACACTTCCATGCACACACACATATCCGTACATACGTGTCTGTGTTCATCCTTAGGCAGAGATAAACTTCGGCTACATCTATCAATGATAGCATATCTACACCTATGGTGAAATGTCTGCAGCTGTGATGCACAAGGACCCCTGACTCCCCAGGTTCACTTCACACCACTTGACTCTTATGAGAGACTTATCATACTTCGTGCCTGGTTTTGCAGCACAAAAGGAACCCCAATCGGAGTTTTGCTCTTACAAAAAAAGGTGAAAATCGAAAATAGCATTTTGTGTATTTTCACAAGGAGTCATGATAGAGGCAACTTACACCTTAAGCAGTGAGAGCGACCCCGCCAAGCTTCCTTTCCAGGAGCTACACTCGGCATTTCAGCTTCAAAGCTTCGAACTGTCTGTGACCATCTTCACTGTATCTCAGTTGATAATGTTCATCTGTCAGCAAGACAGTCCTAAGGTAATTACCTCATAGCTTTATAGTAGTTCACCTTAGGAAATGTGTCAGAGGAAGCATTTACTTTTGGATACTGGGGGAAACCTGTATCTACAGATATATCTGTCTTATGATAAAGATATTTATCTATGTATACGCTGCATATACAGGGACAAATATGTACATATACAGATATATTATAGACACGCAATCGAATCAAAGATGCTAAAGATTTCAATTCCAACTTGGGAAAGTATTAGAAGTATTCCTGTCTCATTTGCATATTCATTTGCTCATCCATTCAGCACCTTTTCTTTGGTGTCTTTTCAATGCCTTCATGATAAAGTTCACACTCATTAGTATTACATACAAGTGCCTTCCTGATCTTATCTCTGCCTCTCTCTATAGCTCTATTTCTGCTTTTCGTTCATACATCTTCTGTATTCCAATCACAAGTTTCACGTACATTATAATCCTGTCTCTTGCCTGAAACTTGGCATTTCTATCCCTTCTACCAGGAATATCCTTTTCTGCCTTACCCATGGAAACTGAAACCCACTTATTCAGAGTAACTTGTCTTGACCTACCTGACTTTTCAGACTGTTAGAGACCGCCCATCGTACATAAATCTATTCCGCCAGATGTCCAGTTGTATAATTGTTTATTTTCTGATCTCCACTGTGAACTCCTTGACACGTTGCCATCATGGTCACTTTCTTACACAATGGCTGGTACAGAGTAACAATTCATCAATGTCTTTTGAGTGAATAAATGGCAGAATGAATGAGTAAATTACCCTACAAGCACTTGGGTCATATGCTGCAGAAATATTCAGGGCTTTGTTGAACAAAATTCTTTTATTTCTTCTTTCTTCTGGGGAGTTCTGGAGTGATGGCATAAAGATACTATGAAATTTTACCTAAGTTGAGATTCAATTTAGCAGCAAAGCCAACTAAATTCCAACCAAATTCCTACCTTTAGAGGTATCTAAAGATGTATTCAACAAAAAAACACAACAGGAGATAATCAAACTTTTTTTTCTTAGACCTGATGTGCACAACTTTTTCTTGTAAATGCTGAGGTCCACACCTTTTGAAGTCTCTTCAGTTTACTCAAAGGGCGGCATGCCTCGAGATATTCATTGCTGAAATTCATCTTCACTTCATCTGCCTGCATAAAAGCTGGCAGTTCTGAGAGACAATAAAATTTCCATATGCCTACTTTCCTTCGTTTCTTTCTCAAAAATAAGAGCTTGCTGAAAGCACCAAATGTTGAAAACAAGTATAGCTGATGAGACTAATCTCTGTCCATACAATGTGAAAACAGTGAGTGATACAATCAGTTTACAAGCGATGGAACAGTAGCCCTGACTGCTTTGTGTGTTGGAGTCACAGGTTACACCAGCGTCAGAGTCGAAACCTTCCCAAAGTTCTTTCTACAAAGAGAATGCACCTCACTTGCTTTCTTTGACCATTTCCCCCAAATTCTGACTTAAAATTGAGATTCTTCAAATAGAGTCATTTAGCCTCACTAGCTTCCAGAAGGCTGAGTCTATTGCAAGTTACACATAATGTCTAGCAGAGTGAGCGTGCTTGAAAAATGCTTTGTTGTGAGTCAATAAATATACAAATCCTAGAATAAAAATGATTACCTCATGCAGGAAATGGATGATTTTATATACACATTCATATATAATTTTATGTATAAGACATTATATGTGTATCTATTTAAAGCCAGACAACCAAATAGCATAAATAATGTATGGATTAAAATTCAATTTGACTTTAAACAATTATGTAATGTTCTGAAATCTTCTAAAGCTATAGGGAAGTTAAATTTCCATTAGTAAGGCTATTCTACAGCACTGCATTGTTCATTAATTGTTGCTTGAAGATTGAGTATGAAGTAATGGATTCTATGGCACTTACATAATATTTTATATTTGCAAAGTGCTTTGCAATTGTGTGCCAGTTAAATGTTAACTGGCCTTCTATCCATTATGAATAAGAATAAGAAATTCCTATATGCAAAAGGACAGATGACTGGAACTTTTTTAAAATGAGACCAGCAACATTTTCATTAACTACATATGTCCTGTAAATTATTGACCTGTCTACATCTTCCATTTTATGAAGAGTCTTTGAAGTTAAAAGTTTAAAATACAACCAGTCATTCCTCAATATTCATTCAGATCTTGAAACAGAAACTACACCAATTCCAACAATCACATTTTTCTCTCTAATCAATATTCATCCCAGGTTGTCAATCTGTCCTGTATTTTAGTGCATTTTAGCACGAATATCTCTTTTCTTCAATTCTCTGTACTGTTGAAAACTTTTGTCGGTCAGTAGAAACTTAACAATTCCTCCTGTTCTATTGATCTTTGTATTTTTTATGTCAAAGTCTTTCAGACTCTGCTTATTATTTAAATGTGTTCATCCTTCAATAGGACTAATCAATATTTTAAAACATATATATTATCTCTTCTCAGTTCCTATCATATCAGACTTAGAAACATGGAGTCTTTTTCCTAAATAATATTATTTATTCTTATTAGAGGTAATTTTCATTAAAATCTTACATCAGAAAGATGAGAGGTTTTTTTGTTTGGTTTAGTTTTGTTTAAAATAAAATTGGGTAACCTGCATTAGGGCCTGCAAAACCTACCAAAAAGAAGACTCTCTCAGAACCCACACAAAGCACACCTTGCAAATTCCTAGCTCAGAGTAGGTATTTGTTGAGAAATAATTGTAAATAGTGTTTATGCTGATATCTGCTTTAAAGGTAGTGACTATAAAATGCCCATACAGTTTAATTACATAGTAATGTGCCTGATTTTTTAATCAAACAATCCAGAACGTTCACATCCCTGGCTGGAGTCAGGAGGATGGAGTAGAAGGCACAGGGCTAGTTCAAGGGACAGACACCCCATAAGGATACACGGTGGAGCGAGGAGGGTGGTGGAGATGTGAAGGGGAGGGTGGGTAGGGGAGAGGTTGCTGCAGAACCATCACCGTGAGACAATGCACAGAAGGGAAGTAGCAGGTGGAGGGGGAAAGCTGTGCCGGAAAATCAGGCAACAGAGCAAAGACATGAGTTTAATTTGAGACATTTCAGGATTAGGGGAGAGATGTCTGACAGGTATATGGAAGAACAGAACTGGACCCTGGGAGAGGGAGGGAGGCAGGGATGGGGTGGGGAGTGATAGATTTACCGGTCATCTGCACTATTATTTCTGTGGGTCAATTTTAAACAGAGATTTGGGTTTGCAAATTCAAGATGTAAATTCTGCATATTTCTTTTAGGATGCTTTGCTGAGCTTAAGTAAAGGTATCATATCAACTATATTATATAAAATCATATAAAAGTAGAGAAAGATGTAAAGAAATAAAATCATTCAAGTACAACAGGACTGTTTTCATTCATCCTAAGCTGTCATCACCTACTCCTTATCTAACTTTGGCTTTTTCACACAACACTCCTCAAATATAATGTTTTAGATGTTCCAAAAATTAGGGGAAAATTAAGGTTGAGTTTAGCCGCAGAGTCTAGAATGTCCTGGCTCTGGAACAGTGAGTTTTTAAAATTCTTTTTTTCTCATTAACCCCTGCCGGTAAGGTTCTCCTAACTACCCACTTACACTCACTGTGGAAGAAGCATTGTTTTGGTTTTTATCAGCATTTTCTCTGCTCTAAGAGTTGTGTCCTGGGCCCACTTCCGATCTTAGAGCTTCTTGCTTTCTTTAGACTTGGGGTGAAGAAGAACTATAAAAACAAAAGTGAAAAAGTTAAAACTCAATACATGAGCTACATTTTTGTGACCCTGAAACCATAAAATTCTTCCTAATCAGACAAAATTGTCTCTTTCCTGCCTCAGCTCTTTACCCTCTGTGCCCCTATCTGACCGTTGCTCCTGCGCGTTAGACAGTGCCCCCTCAGTCAGCTCTGACACATAACTCATTTCAGATATAAAATAGCTTTCTGAAATATTCATATTTATCGATTTTACTAAAGCATTTCACAATTTTTAAGTATATTTGAACAGAGCCTTAAATTTAAATTTTCAATTATAAAAACCAAGATGAACAAAGAAATTTAACACAGGCAATAGATAGCCTATGCTCAATGTACATTTGTAGCATAAATATTTTCTAAGTAAAATACTTAGAAATGGGACATTTCAAAGTGAAAAACTTGGTCCTTTTCTGTTAGCAGTCAAGTGAAAGCGGTTTGAATTTAAGTTGTAGGGAAAACCTCTAAAGAGAAATGACAGTCTTAGGTTAAAGATCTGGGGGGGAAAAGTAATTGCTAACGTATTTGGGATAGCCTGAGAAATAAGAAAAGCATCAATTCACATCAAATCAAAAGATTACTTAAAATTAGGTAGAATTGAATTTGAATATTAAAGGGATCCATGAAGGCTGTATTCCAAGCCTCAATAAACAGGCAAATATATAAGCATTACTCAATATGAGGTAATTAGTCTCCCTTTGCATATTTAGAAAGTTTATTGGCAGATTTATTAGTGTATTTATGGTATATTTGTCTCACTGCTTGGAAGGCAGTGCTTCCAGCCTACAAAGGAATGCTTCTCATTTTTCAGGGATGTGCGTTCTTGGTGCCTTCCACGTTCCATATATGGAGTCAAGAAGAATCTGTGTCGTAACACTTGATGTCTGAGCAAGAAATTTTGTACATCATGCAAGTTATTTATATAATTTACAGAGACTACAGCAGATATAATACGTTGCCAATTTAAATCTTTACATAAGAAAGAAAATATGTGCAGTGTGTAAGATAGTGCTTGAAAGCTGTTCAATTTGACTCATTTCCATGATTTGCATCAATCAATCATGGATTCTTTGGTGCAAGAGTTTTCATTTTTACACTCCCTCAATGAGTACACAGCAATACATAAGGCTTAATATCCTTTTTCTTCTTATAGTTCTCTCATTAAACTAGTCTAAGGCAATGCATATTTGAAAACATTTTTTTTCCACAGTGACTATGTGAGAGTGGCAACGCAGCAATGTTTTCATCTTTCTCTTGAGATTCTACTTAATATCCCAAGCATAGCTGTGCAAAACTTAGTGAGCCAAATCTAGTGGGTGATTTAACAGGGGTGTTTATCAAAGATTCTGCTGAAGAACAATAATGAAGCACAAACACCTGGAGGCTGAACCTAGCCACCTTTCCCACCAAGGATGTGTGCCCCCCAAAGATGGAGTAGGGTGATACGCCTGGGTCAGTTCTCCCGGGGACAGGTTTCCCACTTTGTCTAGTACTTTACCCAGAACATTAACTTGAGGGGAGAGCGGGAGGCCAGGGTAGGAATGTGAGGACTGAGCAGAAAGGCCCGTGGCAAACAACAATTTCATCAGTGGAACAGAGCCTATAAATAGCCAGACGTATCAAGGCCAACCGGTTCCATTTGCCTATGTTTTCCTTGGCCCTGCTGTTAATTACAATCCTTTTCTGTCTGCTGTGCAGCTCCCATGGGATGGAATGGGTGAGATATAGGTAGGGTTGCCAGATTTAGCAAGTAAAACACAGGGTGCTCACCCCTAAATTTGAATTTCAGACAATGTATATATTTTTCAACAAGCGATGAATAAAATTATTTCTCATGTATCCAAAATACAAATTTAATTGGCCATGCTGTACTTTATCAGGGAACCTTAGATATGAGGAGAAAACATGGAAGAAGATGAGCTTGTGAAAAAGAAGGGAAAAGGGGATGCAGGGTAGCTGCGGTCATATGGGAACAGCCTCTCAGCATCCCTGTCCTCCGTGGTCCTTCCTCTCCATCTCTATTATTGGCGCATGCTGAGTGTTCCTCTTGATCTTCTGCTTTGTTAGAAATTTGAAAGTCTACTTGGACATAAGAGCCACAAATATATTTTACTACATTTGTTTTCCAAACTATTTCTTTGTTGACCAAACTACCTCCTGGTGTTGACCACACACTGAATTCTTCCTTTGACGCTTGTAGGCATACAATCTGTCTCCTCAAAAACTAGAAATAATTGGGACTAATGAGAAAGGAAGCTTCCTAAGCACCTTTAGCTCAATGCTCTTACATTTGCCAAATGCTTATTTTTTTTTAAAAAAAAAAGCATTTTAAGAGAATTCTAACTCTCCTCCTAAACCAACACTTTCATTTAACTTCTCATCTAAAAATTTCCTGTCACCATCACATACATCAAACATTTTTTGGACAACTCACTAAAGATGGATGCTACGGATAAAGCAGAATCTTGTGATTCTAAGACATTCTTCAACTCATGAAGGGCAGCCAAACTTTATGAACCTGGAGAGCTTCAGCCATCATGGCTGATAAAGTAGGTGATGGTGCTATAAAGAAAAAAACATTGCCTACTGCTCCAGTTCCACAAGGATCAAGCCATGAGCTACTGCACTGCACCCTGAGGGGAACTTAGGGTGGGGAAAAACAGGAGGCATTCTGTGCTTTGGGTATACTGACTCGACAGATAGTTAAGATATATATCTAAAGAAAATTTTTAATGACCCTAGATTCTTGCATCTTTCCATTCATAGAAAGGCACTAAAATCATTAACTTGAGATATCTATTCTTTGTGATTAGTATTAATCTTTTAATGTTCAACTTACATGGGTTTTTCCCCCTAGAAAAAATATATATCCTGACTCCTCCCGTACTGCTTCAAAGCAGTTCCTCAGAGCTATCCGAAGGCTGTTTCCCATTATATAGTCCTTAGTAAGTTCCCCAAATAAAACTTAATGCACAACTTTTACATTGTGCATTTCTCTTTCATTCCACGGGGTACTTGGGAATTTCAATCCATTCAATAATCTAAAGTTGATTTGCACTTTGTTTTCTATGCATCTGGTTTACTGTTTTTTGTTTCTGTGTGGAGTGCAGTGCTATGCCCATGGGTATCTGATGTGGGATCTAGCGCCATGTTGGATATGATTGAACTCTTGGAAGTTAAGGGTTAAGGAGAAGCACTTCACCATTCCTTCAATGAACTCATGCTTTGGCTCTCCCCCATGCATATAGAATGCGACTTGCACAGAGAATGAGCGCATGATGTTGTGATCTCATCCCGTAGTGGGACATTACTTTGTTGGCTCCCACACTTGAAGCAATTTGAATTTCTCAGCAGCCATACATCACCCACTTTGACAGAATTTGCAGGTTTGCTCTTTATGCCAGGCCTAATGGATGAAATGAAACTTGGTGAGCTCCCAGAGTTGGACAGCCTTCAGAATGCTGAGACAGGCCAAGGAAGGAAGAAAAGTCCTTGCGTGTGTTCTCCCAAACTCAGCCCTCCCCATGCGTGTGGCAGGGTCCTGTTGATTCAGTGAGAAGCCATTGAACTTTGTGTCAGCAAGTGGTCTCTAGAATGACAAAAGCTTCTGAGATTCCGGAATCTTTGGTTCAAACCTCCGGTCCCTCCAGCCAAAGAAGATGGCACTCAGAATGTGAACAATACCTGATCCTCACCATCTAGCAAAATGACTTGCACAAGCAAAGCATAAACATCTGCCCATGCCCAATTATCTCCAAGAGAAAAAAACACATTATAAAGCCAGTTCAAATTGCTAGAGTTAAGTTTCTTTGTTTGGGGTTTTGCCTTTTATTTGTTTGTTTATTTTAGAAGTCAGCTCAATTTTTTTTGATTAAGATTGATCTTAAGATTAATAGCCCTAAATCAATTCCTGTTGTACTTGTTTGTTTAGAATGACATCAAATTAACACAGTTTTCAATGAATGAATCTTCAGATGCATTTGCTGATGTACTATTTCAGGTGCATTTTTTTTCTAAATCTGTCTGAAATATATAAATTTCTTCTGTACAAATCATTAGTATAGTTTATTTCTTAGCAAGCTATACATAGGATGAAAGTATCTCTTACATTTATCTTTTTCTTATATACTACAATTTTGGCATTGCTTCCAATAATGATTGATATGCAAAAATAGGTAAAAGTCATCGACTCACATAAACAACTTTTTTAAATGCTGAAAGTATAGTTGGATTTAAAATCAGATCCTATCTTTTGTTTTCTCAAATAAAAATCTTATTCAATAGGAAATCTGATAAACATCTGAACGGGGTGAAAACATTGTTTCTCATAACTGAACTTTGCTTAATTTACTTGTTAGTTAAGCTCAGCATGGATGGAGGGCAGGACTGGTGTGGAGTTGATGTGTCTTGATGTATTATGAAATGTTACAGCCCCTGGGCTGAGGTCAAGTGAAAGTGGAAGAGATGACTTCATGCAGGTTCCTGCCAGAACCTTGATATCCGATGTCGACCGCTGACAACAAGCCAAGTGAATTCACTAACATTTGGACACTGTACAGTAAGTTTGGTGCCCCATGTGACTGCATAATAGGTCTCTAAACCCCAGATTAAACTACTTACAGAAGCTGAAGAGTTGTCAGGGCAACTCAAACTTTACGACAAAGGAAAAAAGGTACTTGGTTATATTCACAGACAACCCCATTGACCTGACTCTGAGGTGTACTTGTGAATACTAATGAATGTAACTGACTGTGCACCTTGTGTGAGGATGAATTTTAGAGCTAAATCTCTTTGAGACA
Organism: Camelus dromedarius; assembly: GCF_036321535.1. NCBI lineage: Eukaryota > Metazoa > Chordata > Mammalia > Artiodactyla > Camelidae > Camelus > Camelus dromedarius. The sequence goes on from NW_026989855.1 coordinate 42,991, forward strand.
AAATTATCGGTTCTGTCCATATAATTTGCTTGTTTATTTTCATGTTACCCATCCCCTCCCACATTAGAATATTGGGTCTATGAGAATGAGAATGGTTGGTTTGTTCACTGCTGCATGTATTCCCCACATGTAGAAGAGTCCCAGGCCCATAAGGGGCACTTGATAAATATTTATTAAATGAATGATAAATGATGAAAGGAAGAAACATTACACTTAGGTTATTGGGTACCATTGGGTAGAAGGATAGGAATAAACTGTGAAGGGTCACAGAGCAGTATCACCTGTATCTGGAATATCACCTTCACAAAAGACCTGATATATTTATGGTTACCGGGGAAAGGTGATGGAAGGGATAAATCTGGGAATTTGAAATTTACTTATTTTAAAAATAAAAATAGATTTTTAAAAAGCTTCTTCTGTGTAGCACAGGGAACCATGTTCAATATCTTATAATAACCTCTAATGGAAAAATATGTAAATGAATATACAAACGTATATGCATTGCTGGGACATTGTACTGTACACCAGAGATTAACACATTGTAACTGACTGTACTTCAATAAATAAATAAATAAATGATTTAAAGGGGAAAAAAAAAAAAGACCTGATACAAATATGTCAAAGTGTTGCGTTCTTAAAAAAAAAAAAACCTTCAGCCACAGTTAAACAGTTGAGGGGTATGACATTATAAACAGTTTCCACAATTGGTTAGAACACATATCATGTGATGAAAAATTATAAATGGTTTTGATTCACAAAGAGAAAAATATAAAGCTGTTTTTCTTCTGTTTTCACTTTTAAGGTTGGTTCTCGTAAGATTAACTCTTTGCTTTCTTATCAACTTTGTCTATGTCTCAGTGTAGTCAGAAATGGTCTTAAGACCCACTTTTGTTGTTGTTGTTGAATTTATATCATGTCTTTCAGACAGAAAACTATAATTGACAGTTTCAGATTATACAATACAGTTAGCCAGAGGTTTCATATTTAGCAGAATGTTTAACTAATTTAAATTATTCAAGCCCATCATGATTTTAGAAAGAGTCCAAACTATTTAGATGAAAACACTTTATTGATTAAACTGAACAAATTATCTTAATTCTCTATTTTTTATTTAGCTTCTTTCATAGGCAATGTCCTTTGAAGACTCCATAGAAAGCTTCCTGACACATAGTGTATTCTAAAGCTTATTCATTTACAAAAATATATTTTCTGTCTCTTGGACTATAAATCAGAGTTTCAAAAGTTGAACAAATTTCCATTGATTTTCTGAATAAATAAATGGCAATGCCAAACAAATGACAAGCAGAGAAAATATTAGTCCTTAATCTCACACATTGACACTGTCACATTTTAAGCTAAATTATTTCATCAGCAACTGTTTGGCAGGTGGAGATGTTTCTTTGCTCTCTGTTTGGACTCTCCATAGTTCAAGTGAAACCATGGCTTCTACAGGAAGTAGTGTAACAGATTTGTGAGTCCCCAAAAGCATCTTTGAAGAGATTTCACAGTATAAGAATCTGGAACATTTTATAACCCATTTCTTAAAATGTTCCCCTCAGCATCCCCACTAGACCATAAACAAGGGTCTGCTGGTCTCCCCTCCATTCACTCATTCATTCATTCATACATGGATCATTACGTGGGCATAGTCTTTGGGCAGAAACGTTCTTCTCTCTATGTAAAGTCATATGGCAATTCCAATAATACCTTTTTGGAGCTTTGGGTGCTCTGTTTCCCTCCAGTGGGATGAAAAGTGAGGAGGAAGGGATCCCCCAAAAATCATGCAGGAAAAGAACATCAAGATTCTTAGAAGACTGTCCAACTCAGGTGTTATTTGAAACCTCTAGGGAATTTGTAGAAGATCCTATCTTAGGCTTTTCTTGAAAGTTTGTGGATAAAGCCATTCTTTCCCAAACAGACTTGGTGTGCTTTCTCGTTCCGTGCTTTGTTCCTTGTGCACCCTTTGTCTAGAAGGCCTTTGCATCGTCTGCCATATGGAATGTGGTCTCTCATCCTCCAGGGCTCAGTGTGAATGGAGCCCAATCCCCCCTTCCAAACCTTCTCTAATCCTTCTGGCAAGAGTCATTTCTTCTCCCTCTGAATTTCCTCAGCATCTTTATTTAGAGATCTAATGACCTTTAAACATTTTCAACATATTTAACAGCTATCTGTGTACCTTAGATAAACTTTTGGAAAGTTGTGAGTGTTACTTACCTTTGCATCCTCCACCTCAACCAGATGAGTGATTCGCATGCAATAGGCTGTCAACACATGCAGGGTGAATACTAACTGAATGGTATCTCTCTTTTCCGTAGGAGGAATAGCTCAAAAATTACACAGTTTGACAGCATAGCTTTTTCCATTTCTAGCCAATTTGTCTTCTTTATAAAATAAAAGGCTGAAGATTAACCTACTTAAACTTAAAAAAGAAAAAAAAGTGAAAAAAAAAAAAAAACCCTCCTGATAATGGCGGCTATAAACCAGCTGCTATACATTTTAAGCTCCAGGAATTCAGCATAATCTGACTTCCCAGGAATCTCAGAGCTGTCGAATGTTTGATTCCACACTAAAATTCCAAACATCAACATTAAGAGGCTGGTTAATTAACTGATCATTCAGGTTTCTACTTCTCTCAGTATTCTGCTTGGCTCTTAGATAAAAGAAGGCAATGGAAAAAAAATTAAACTAAAACTCTGGCCAAATAATATACAGGGAAGGGAGGTTGAGTATCCAAAATTGAGATTCTCACTTTGAATTCTTTGTGTATTTTGATTATAAATTTAAATAAAATGACAAATATCCCAATCAGACCTTTCCCTTAAATCACCTGAATTTATCTAAGCTTTGTTATTTTGTCAGTTTTTCTGGTCACCCTTGGACTTCACTAGTGGGTACACACTGTATTAGATAATTTTTCTTAAAAGAAAGTTCCTTTTTTCTTAAAAGTTAATAGTCATGTCCAGGTCACATAGTGAGTTAATGTTAAAGGTCAGCTTTAGAATCCAGGTTTTCTGTTCCCTAATTCAAAGCTTTTACGTAAGTGTTAAAAATCCAGATGCCATTAAATATCAAGCTCCCTTTGAGCACATAAAACATGATCCCATTAATAAATAATTCAACCTGAATGAAATTTTTCCAAGAAACCTCTTTTACCCAAAGCAAGACACAGAAGCCATAAGACAAATGTAATAAAATTTAAAATAAAGGTAAGGGAAATAGTTTGGCTGTTCATTAAAGATTAAAAATAGAGTTACCATGTGACAATTCTAGATATATACTTAAGAGAGAAGAAAACAAAGAAACATATCCACACAAAATTCTGAACAGATATTCATAGCGGTATTATTCACAACAGCCAAACAAGTCAGTGGAAATAACCCAAATGTTCATCATTGATGTATGGATACGTAAAATGTGGTATATCCATTCAATTGAATACTACTTAGCTATAAAAAGAAATAAAGTCCTGATACCTGCTACCTCATGGGTGAACATTGAAAACATTATACTAGGAAAGAAGTCAGTCACAAAAGAACAATATTGTGTGACTCCAGTTATATAAGGTGTCAAAAAATAGGCAAATCTATATATTCAGAAAACAATTACTGCTTGCCTGGTGGAGGTTGAAGAGACAAGTTATAGGGAAACGTGTGTGACTGCTAATGGGTATGCATTTATTTTGGGGGTGTTGAAAGTGTTCCAGATTTGATTGTAATAATGCTTGTCCAACGCTAAGATTATACTGAAAGCCATTAAATTGTGCACTTTAAGTAGGTGAGTTGTATGGTATGCAAATTATATATCAGTAAAGCCATTACATATTTGTTTCAAAAAGGTAAGCCTTAAGGGCTTAAGGTCCAATTTATTCATTTATCATTTACTCTTTTTTCATTCACGTATATATTTGCTTCCCCAGATTAACCTTCCATGAACTTACTACCTCTCTACCTCCATCTCCATCTCTAGACTGACATTATCTTCATAGCACCCCTCAATTTTCCTTCAGAGCACAATTCACATTTGTAATCACACTGCAGTCTTCATGACAAAGTCATCACGCCTGTTCTGGTCACGATTTACCTGTACTACATAGTGCACTGTGCATGGCACATAATCATTGCTTTAATGACTGAAATATGAAATTTTGCACATTAAATAAGAACTTGAAACCTGCTAACACAGCATATAAATATATACATATAATTGTATGAAGATATACATGGAAATAATACAAATGAAGAATAGATAAGTTTGACTTTCAGTTGAAGTTTTGATCCCAAATCTTCATAATTTAAACCATGCTTCAAACCAAAAGAGATCATAGACTGATTTCAGGAAGACCATGATGTTCCTAATATATGCCAACTTTCTTTGTGTCCTATACTTTTTCTAGGAAACTATGTATAGTTGTCATCATATTTTAATGCAGTCCATGAGCCTCTGCATGACCATTACTAGACTTTGATCAAAAAGCCCCCAAATGCTAGTAGTATTCAACATAAGAATTATCCACTTGTTCACTCTCCCCGTCTAATCTGACATCAGCTTGTGTTGATAATAACACTTATAGATGAACTGAATGTGCCCTCGTGTCTCTATTTCAATTTCTACTGCTTTGGTGCAGGCACTTGTAATTTCCTGCCTGGACCAACGTCATAGCAGCCAAACTACTCTCCCCACCACCAGCAGAGAGGTGCTTACGTTCCTCCTCAGTGAATTAGTCATTCGCAGATGCTTTGCAAACAAACAACCCTGGGGTGAAGATAGAGTGCACATCTGCAATTATTATTGTTTTACTTTCTTCCTTTTCAGTTAGTACACATAAAAGGAATAATCAGATTCCTCTGAGCAAAATCCGTGATTAATCATATCTATACCCAGGTCTAGAACATTTTAGATGTTGAATAGTTATTTGTTTAATTGAGTGAAGCTGTACCCTTCAAATGCTGAGTATGTGCTTTGCAAGTGGAAGAGGTTTAATAATGTTAAACAAACAAATAATATTTCTATATGCTATGCATTCATGTGTATGCATATTCTATGTGTTCATTATTTAGGCTTTCCTCAAAGCTCTCCTAAGGGGTAAAAAGGCAAAAACCTTGAAAACAGCAGGAATTTAGGTCTACAATATGTTGCTTTAAGAAACTGATGTGTCTTAAAACCAAAGCCAATCCCCTTAGCAGAATAAAACTCCCACATACATACAAACAGTGCAGAGTGGATGAATTTTAGCATAGTCCTGGAAGTTGCTACCCCGAAATTGCCATCTTGTTCCAAGGAGATTTCTAGATTATTTTAGTATTTTATGTAAATTTATAATAACTTGAATTCTGAAAGCTGTTTTATCAAGGATTCTTCAATTGTGTAGAATTAGTCCACAGGGCTTATTCCATTTTGCTGTTTCTTGAAAACCTTAATACATATTTAGTTATGACCTAACGGAGACCTTGTTCCATAAAACCACAGAAGCTCAAGTAGCTGCTCTACTGTGATGCCACAAGCAGCATGAAGGGCTTATCTTGTTCTTGCTTCTGGCTTCTTGTTGGGCAATTCTCAGAGGTGTTTAGCTCAGACAGCTGGATTTATTATGTATCTTTTGGGAGACAATACATTTTCAAACAAGAAGGTCCATGCTTGGATTTGAAAAAGTCCAATACATAATTATAACTAAAGTATGGGAATAAAAGGCACTTAACCTCTTTAAAGAGCAAACCAGGGTTAGATGATCAGTGTCCACTCCCCTTACATTATGTGATACACAATAAACCATTGTTCAGCTCCAACTTCCTAAACTACATTTTGCAAAATGAATCCCAAGCCATCCATCATCCCTGGAAATGTGTTCACCGTGTTTTCCAGGTGGCACTCTCCTTCCTGACACCCTGTACTTCCCATTCAGCCATTAACTAGCTATTGGTTTTGGGCAAGTCTTTGAGGTTTGATTATATCATCTGTAAAGAGTCTAATTAATGTCTCAACTTGCATTAAGTCATGGGGGCCAAAGTAGATGTAGTATTGAGGCTGTTTCCAGTTCCAAGGTCTGTTCATCCAGAATTTACTCAGTGCTCTCAGGCTGAGTACAATCAAGCTAATTTTACTAAGATGAAAATAAAATGGGAAAACCAATGGAGGGCACTGGTGATCATTTGGAAACACTGAACATCTTCAAAACTCTTAAAGTTCTAAACTCTGTCCCCTTCCTTCCAATTCAGCTGCCATTGCTTTAGTTATCCTAATGTTGCTAGGGGAAAAAAGTCATTAAACTTCTGATTGATATCTGCCCAAAAGATTAGCTAGATTCTCAGCTTGTCCCTGGTAATCATTTCAATATATTTCACTCACCTGCCATTTCTCACCTTCAGTACATCCCAAGACCTCTAAATAACTCCTAAATTTCCCAGAAATAATTATTCCCTCTTACAGATCATTGCGGGGAACTCCCTCCACTCCCCACCTGCCATGATCATCAACACACATTTTCTGAAAATTCAACCACTTTCACGGTGTTTCCTCAAAGCTTGGAGGAAGAGAGCTTTTTGTCTCATTTCAAGTCTTGTAAACACCACTTGGTTGTGAACCCACCTTGACCTTCCTCCTTTAAAAATATGCTTCTCTATCTTTCTCTTTCTCTTATCTATTTCTGTATTATTCCTTGTGTTCTATAAATATGGTCAAATCTCTTATACCTTAAACCTAACCAAAACAAAACAAAAGCCCCCTCCAATTTACCTTCCTTTTTGGCTGCTACGCTAGTGCACCCATCTGTCTTAGTGAGGTCTTGGGAAGAAGAGCCCGCGTGTGCTCGCTCCACTCTCTTATTTTGCCCTCGTGCTCAAGACTGACCACTACAATTTCACCATAGCAGTTTGGGGGAAGGTCACCAGTAGTCTCATTTCTCAGTCTAGTAGAAATTACCCATATTTAACAGACACCACTTATTTTTGAATTTCTGAATATAGGAGTTTGTTTTACATTTCTTCCTTCTCAAGTTTGTGGGATATTTCCCACCCCTGGTTTTCTTCCTTTATTTCAGCCTTTCATTCTTAGCCTTGAAGAGTCTCCTCTCCCTCCCTCGGCTACCTGCACAGTAATACCCTTTCCATCCCCAACCAGGACTTTTCCCAGGCCTTTCTCTCTCCTCATTTCAGATATTATGATATTCCTTCCATAGATGGCTTGAACTATCCCAAATCGACATTACATAGGCATTTCCAAGTCAACATGTTTAAAATCAGATGAGCCCCTTCCCCCAAACATGGACCTATTAAGAGGAAAAATACTTCAAATAAGTTAAGAGAAAAGGTCTTTTGTGTATGCCGTACTTAAAAAGTAGCATAGCCAAATAATTTTGAAAAAAAAATTGGGAGGAATTTACAAATGAAGGGGCTAAAAATGGCTACATTCAGAAATTTGAGTGTACCTAAGCTGACACTGAGGGAAATTGCATCCCTGTTCGCCAGTGGAACATTGCTTAAAACTTCTGTTCCCAGAACACTGGATGGATGGATCTTCAGTCTGACTTAAAAAGATGGATATTCCTGGACTCACAAAAATGTGAAGAAAGACATTTTATATAGTATGGAGCAGTGAATTTTCAACCCAGAATCCTGGGGATGATACCATTTTGAGGGACTATATAAAAGAATCATGTAGCTGGGATAGAAGTAAGAGGGAGACACTAGAAGGTCTAGCTCTAGTTTGGAAAAAATGCTTCAAATATTACGATTATCTATTATCGGTGAAAAACAAATGTATTTATTGAGAGATTTCAAGTAACATTAAATGAAGGCTTGGATTTTGATGTTTAACAAGGTGGGCATGGATTTCAAAGACTTGAATAATATCTATGTTTTCTAACAAGTAGACCCTTAAAAAAAAAACCTCATTGTTAAACCAATTGCTAAATAAATATGGGATTTTTGAAAACAGTGTTAATCCCAAGAATTTGAGATTAAAAACAGTTTCATATAGAACTGACTTTCATAAACTCATTTGTGAAAACAAAATTCCCCATGCAAAGGATGCTTTCCAGAGGCAAAAATTAGTCAAAGAGAGTTCCAGCCACCCCGAACATGGACCCTGAAGAATCTGTTATAATCCCCAAACTAGGATACTTGTGGTGCTGTCGTGATGTGACGTCATTTCCCAGGAAGCTCTGCAATTGGATCTAATCTTATGTTTTCATACCCTCTGTCCACAGGTTATGACACATTTTAGTTCTGATTACAGGATTATTGTAATTAAAAGTGTTATACTTTTTAGCAGCTCTAATGTGACCTTAATTCAGATAACTTTTTAAAGCAATTATGACAAAAGCATTCCAACAAAATATTCTGGTGAGAAGATAAAGGAGGTTAACGTAGAGGACACAAGCAGTAGGAAAATGTAGGCATATATGGAAGTTATTTATGATGTGCTTTTTAATTGGGTCAAGAATTGATAATGGCTAACAATGTAACTCAGACCCCATATGTTACAATATTATCCCAAGATGACTCAGAATTAAAATCTTTATGCATCAAAGTACACGATCAAGAAGGTGAAAAGACAACCCATGAAATGAGAGAAAATCTTTGCAAATCACTCATATGACAAAAGAAAAAAAAAAAAGAACCAGTATTTGGAGTATATAAATAATTCTTACAACTCAACAATAAAAAGACAAACAACCCAATTTAAAAATGGGCAAAATATTTGAATAGACATTTCTCCAAAGAGGATATACAAATGGCCAATAAGGACATAAAATATGCTCAACATTTTTAGTCATTAGGGAGATTCAAATTGAAGCCACAATGAGATAGCATTTAACATGTGCTAAGATGCCTACATATTTTTTTTTTATAGGAAAATAGCAAGTGTTGGTGAGGATGTGGAGAAATTGGAACCCTCCCACATTGCTGGTGGGGATGTATAATGGTGCAACTGGTGTGGAAAACAATTTGACAGTTCCCTTGAAGAGTGAAGTGTAAATTTACCATATGACCCCATAATTTCACTCCTAGATCTAAACCCAAGAGAACTAAAAACATATGTACACGCAAAAGCTTGTACACAAATATTCACAGCACTATTATTCATAGTAGCCAAAATGTGGAAACAATCCAAATGTCCATCAAATGCTACATGGATAAACAAAATGTGTTATAGCCACAGGGTGGAATATGATTCAGCCATAAAAGGAACAAAGCATTGATACATGCTCCAATATGGATGAATCTTGAAAACATTATGCTAAGGGAAAGAAGCCAGTCACAAAAGGCCACATATGGTATGATTCCATTTATATGAACTGTCCAGAATAGGCAAATCCATAGAGACACAGATGAGATTAGTGACTGCCAAGAGATAATGGGGAGTGGGATATATGTGGTTTCTTTGGGGGATGATGAAAATATTCTGGAATTGGATAGTGATGATGCTTGTACAATATTGTGAATGTACTGAGAATCACTGAATCGTATGCTTTAAAAGGGTTAGATTGGTGAATTTATGTTCTGTGAGCTTTGTATCTATAAGATTTTTTTTAAGTAATTAGAATGTTGTCTTGATTCAGCTTCAGAAGGCACAAATGAGCATACATCTAAATAATCATTTCTTTGTGATTAGTCCTCTGATATTTCTAGTTGGGCCTCTGGTAAAATGATTCATCAAAAGAAGTCATTGTTGATAAAACAGTGTACATAAGTACCCTTTTCTAGACAAGCATTCCATCAGGAAACTAGACACAGTATAGATATTAGAAGTAGAGAAGGAATTGATGCAAGGAGTTTCATGTGTTAAAAATAATTGAGCATTGAAAAGTTGAGTGAAAATACAGGAAAACCAATATTCTCTCTCTAGAATACCACCGATTTCCACTGAATCAGGAAGTTACTCTGGACACCCCGGTTGGGAACTGTGGCAAACTTCTACCAAATGCCCCAGTTGTCTGAAGTACTCAGACCAGTGATGCCTGAGGGCTGCTGCAAAATCTCCTGCTTCCCAAGGGCCCATGCTTCTGCCCAGCCTTGAGCAACTTTCTTTGGCAGAATGTAAATTGCAACTAGAATCTTGGAGGTAAGAGGATCTGGGAGCTGTAGTTGATAACTTTCAGGTCTGATAAAGAGGGGAAAGCATAGAAAGGAGTAGAGTTCTATTGTAATTGCCAAAAGATATATCTAGTACGTTTTCCAAGAGTTAACTGTAGATAAAATAGTTTAAATCCTCACAAAGATTGTCAGATGTTAACCCCAATGTGCATGGATGTTAATTCTCATAAGAGCTATGGAAATTAATATAATTATTTAGGTTTATTTGGGACAGGTTTTTCCTTTCACCAGTTCTCATTCTTTCACAGGAAATTCCACTTTCTCCAAAACAATGGACCACCGAGTCACCTGGCAGGTAGGTCTTTCTAGAAGACAAAAGTTGAAATGAAATCTATATGTCCTTAGTTAATTTCAAGCTTACTATGCAAAGTTTTTGTCTTGTTTTATTTTGTTTTTGTTTGTTTGTCTTGATGATGATTGTTTTCAGTCTAAATTTCTGGGACAACCTAACTAACCTGGATTATGTTGAAACCTGGTATCTGAAAGTAAAACAAATGTGTGTGGGAGAGATAGGGTTTGAATCACTATTCAGAAGTAGTAATTTTTAGCTGAATTCCCGAAGATGAATTTAGGTTTGGGAAGATTGTCAGTTTTGCTAAAGAGTTTATATTTGCATGATTTTCTTGAAGTATATTTCACATGAAGTCAATTTACAATATATGAAATTAAAAACTAACAAAATCATCTCTTTGCAACAGATATTGGAAGGCAGGAACATTTCATTTGTAGATTTTAGACAAAACGGGGCATGATCTTTTTAAGTTACAAACTGTAAAGCTAGTATAATTTCTGCATGGGTACTTTTGACATTATAACCTAATTATATTTATACTAGACCCCTTATGTTTGGAACAGAATGTTTCCAGATTAATTTTGGACAAATTTTTGAAAGAAGAGTAGGTTTCAGTTTACTTAGACCATAAATAATAGAATCAAGAGAACGTAATCTGCTTTGAACTACAGATCTCTAAATCAGCATGAGTGCTAGCTAATACTTAGAATTTTACTGAAGTCTCTTTGAAGAATCTAGGATAATATTTTGGCCTTTTTCCTCTGCAGAATGACCTCATCATTGGCTCGTGAAGTAGGTGAAATAATGCTAATAATTTATGGAAGCTATTTTAATACAAATTTATTTGAGTTGGAAAACATTGCAGGTAGGTATATTTCTTGTCTCTAAACATGTAAGAGAAACCTTGTGACATAGCAGTAGTAGTAATGATGTAATATTTGCTTTTATTTTATACCCTCTTGATTTCCAACCTCAGACTAAAATTTTCAAAAGCAAAAAGTAAAAGAACAATTTTTTAAAAGGTAAAATGAGAGAGATACCTCAGAATGGATTATAAATTAATTAGGACACTTCACAAGTAATTATCCACCTCTAAAATAAAATAAAAATTTGAAAACATTAGTGTCAAATTTCAAAACAGAGAGAGCTATTTATTTCTATAACTGAAGAATGTCAGATGACTATCATAGGGGCTAAGATCGTAAATATTTGTTCATTGTATTGTTACGGAAATGACAGGCCAGTCAAGAAACAAGCACCACTCGGAGGGTTGGAGTACTCAGATATATTATGCCGGCGGGCTCAGAGGGGCTTCTGCTCCGAAGGTCTGAGCACCTCCAAGATGTGCACATGAGGTTTTATAGGGTAAAGTACAAACTTGGGGTATTCGGCCAATAGGCATGGAACAGCTTTAGCAGCATTATCATCACAAAAGTGGAGGTGGGGAGGCAGCAAACCAACATTCCAAAGCCAGATATGTATCTTTGAAAATCCAGCTGGCTAGCAAAAAAACATAAACAGCAAACCAACACTGATTAACTTAGATTTACAAGTTGGTCCAGCAGAACTCAGATCAGTATTCCAATACTTAGATTTGTGAGTTATCTTGTTAGCCCAGCCCAGCCTCTCCTTCACATTCCTAGACCTGTGAGTTATCTTGTTAGACCAGCCCAGCTTTCCCTTCACAGTATCCCAGCACTAGGCTGGAATGCTCAATTTAAAAATGTGTTGAATGATTGTAAGACATAAATATTGTTAATAGGTTACAGTGTCAATGAAGATTTATCACTCAAGATCAAAACAATGTTTCTTATTAAGTATAGTAGATTAGCACACGTTGGCCTTGCAGCAAACGATAATCTAGCGTACTTTTACTTTACATTGAACATAACATTTCTTTCTAAAACAAAGACTCTGTCTTAATAAAGATTATGGGTTATTACCTCTTTGGATAATATGCAATATTTTCTCCTCCACCACATTTCTTATTATTTCTGTATGTAGTCTTTATTATGGGGAAAAACAGGTTTGATACACAAGCAAACAAGAAACATTTAATAAATGTGAAACAGAAGGGAAAATTCTGTATCCTTTTGCAGTATGAATGAGTCACTAAGGTCCATCCTTTCTACCAATTCCTTTCAAAGTTCTTGCTCAATAGCTGAGTGATTAGCTCCTGAGGCCTCTGTGAGCCTCTCCCCTGCTAGTGAGGAATCTGGTCCAGGAAAATTCCTATCTTCTGTCAACCCCTACTGTTAGAAGAGTATCATTTTTAAAGCAAAAGACCTTAGAATTCAATCAAAAGCATCCATGAGAATTTAGAAACTATCATTAAATTTGACTACCTAGCTAGCACACAAACAAAAATAATTTGACAGATGAGAATAGACAATGGATTTGTTAAATATCAGCCTGTCTTTTAAAAGATGACTTGAAAATAATGTTTTGTCAGGTTTTAGAGTTAAATAAAATAAAACTGTTTTTTTAACTTGGATTTCTCATTGATGTCCCTAGACTTTAACTAGCCTCACTCATGAACGAGGCTCAAAATTGAGAAGAAGATCATGACCCTTTATCCAGAAACGAATAGAGAGAAAATCAAGAGAGCCTGAGAGTCACAGAAATGGTGGGGAGAGGTTTTTTCCTAAGAAAAAGCAAATTCAACGATGTCTGTGGCTGCTGAGATGCCAAAGAATGAAAGAACTGAAAAATGCCCTTTTGATTTGGTGACATGGGGATTGCTGATGACCAAGGTAAAGTGAATTTTCAGTGTGGCTGAGGATTAAGGGAAGCCAATGACTGACTTAAAGAGTAAGGGAGGGAGAAATGAACAAGTGGAGAAAGCAAAGATCAAAACTGTTTGTGAATGTCTATCAATGAAAAGAAGACAAATGGGAAAGTAATTATGGCCCCAATTTCCTTTGACTCTTCTCCACTGAGGGCTGGGGTCTATGTCCCACCCCAAGAATTCTTCACTCTGTCAGTGTTTGACAATAGTACATGCTGTGCCAGTTTCCAGAACTGGGTCTTAAGAAAATGGCAGCTTCTACTTCTTGTTTCTTGGAAAAATAGGCACCATTCTGTGGAAAAAACCCAAAGTCATACTGCAGAGAGATGGAAATGGAAAAGAACCAACCGAGAGCACCAAGCTTTCGGCCATTCAGGGAGCCATCTTGGAAGTGCATCTTCCAGCTTTGGTTGAGCTGCTCCGATTGATACGATGAGAGGTGATCTGCCCTCACCCAGCCCTGCCCAAACTGTAGACCTGTGAACAAGAGAAAAGATTATTGTTTGAGCCATTAAGTTTTGAGATGGTTTGAGCACTGATGCAGATGTTTGTGCTGGAAGTGATATGCTGCTGTTACAAAAACCTAAACATCATTGACTTTAGAATTGGACAGTTATCAGAAGCTGGAAGGACATTGAGAAGTCTGCTTGTGGAAGCCTGGAAAATTCAAGCAGAGTGTTATTTAAAGCCTCCAGGGATGAGGAGAGTGTTAGTCTAAAGGGCTTCATAATGCTGTTGGTGAGGTCTGAAAATAAGAAAAATACCATTGAAAGCTGGTAGAAGAGGGACTCCTTATATATGGAAGAAATTTGGTAACACTGTCACCTGCAGAAATGTGGAAATAGGAACCCACTTACTGAATTCAATTACATCTCGAGCTAAGGAGATTTTCCAGGCAAAATGTTGGAGGTCCTGCTGACTTCCTCTAGCTATTTATTATCAAATTAAAGAGGAGAAGGATGAGCTAAAAAGGGAACTATTGAGTTTTTGAGCAAAATTTAGAGGAAATATAAATTATTCAGGATCTGTGAGGCTCAAAAATAAAAGTGTCTTACTCCCAGGCTCACTAGATGACAAAATATTCTCAAATTAAAATATGGCTTACACAAAAAGGTCAAATCCGCGGTGGGCCTTTAAGCCCCTTCATTAAGACATGATGAAAATTTAAGACAATGTCTCACAGAGCCTTTCAAAAGAACAAAAGACTTTCTAAAAATGTTAAAGGCATGCCTCATAGACCCTCCCTGTTAACTAATAGGGCTTCTAAGAAAATTAAGGGTATGGCCCCTCAGTGGTCCACCATAGAGCAGGGTTTATCTCTGACAAATTTTTGGTTGTAGCTTTTCTTCTGGTGGTGTGAACCCCAATAAGGTTTATAGAAAATCTGCACAGGTTTAAGGATCATGGTTCTGGAAGACATACTACAAGCTTGAACTAAAAGAAACAGAGACATTACAAAATGAAAAGAAGCGTTTAGACCCTCAACCTATGCCTTCTAATGGGCAAGAAGCAGCTGAGGAGGAAACTCAGGGGCAAAATCTGTTTACTTTGTAAAAGGAAGAATGATTCAGTGGTCAGGACCAAACGCTCAGAGGGTAGAGCTAAGTGCAACAGAGAATCGTTCACAGGACTAGGAGCAAGACTGGACTCTAACCAAGGAACTTAAGGAACCATTATGGACCAGTCAAAGTTGCATCCATTTTCTCCTATTTTGAATGCATGCTCACTTTTAATGGGCATATTGACTGCGACTATCCTATGCCCACTCCAGCACTGCACACTGATTGTATGGGCGGCAGGGGAAAATCACCTGTTTCTTTAGTTCACAGGCTTCAATTCAGGAGCAGCTGCGCCCCCGAAGCTTATTTATACCTGGACCTGACATCCATGACCTGATCCGGAAACTCTGACTTGAGCCCGATCCCTTAATGAAATGAGATGTTTTGGTATGAAGGGGTGCTGGGAGGACGTGAGTGCATTTTGCACCTGGGTTGAATACAAATTAACTTGTGGCCATGGATGGACTACAGAAGTTTTAAATAATGGCTCCAACATACTTTGACATATAGAGGTAGAGTCTATTGTATCTTTTTGCCTTCATCGGGGTTATTACTGTTTGATCAATATATGATGCCACTGTCTCAGCTTCTGGGCTTAGCCCTTAAGAAACTAGCAGCTTCACTCCCCTAAAACTCGATCTTGGAACCCTGCACCATGCTGAGAGGAAACTCAGACAGCAGGTGGAGAAGCCCAAGAGGAAAACGCTGAAGCCCCAGGCCCACAGAAGCCAGAAAACTTGAAAGTCAATGCACACTTCTCCCTTACCACACACAACCAGCCACATATCATTAGTGTACTTTCATAAAAATTACTAATTTTATCTCACACATAAGAATGAATGTAATACACATGTACCATAAAGAATATGTGTAAGTACCCACACCCGAATTTAGAAAAAGATCAGAAGCATAGAGTGCCTTGTTTGCTCCCCACAATACACTCTTACTCCCTCACTCCAAAGGTCACTAAGAATCCTGAAGTATGTGTTAGATAATTACCTTCTTTTCATCCAAGTTTTGATTTTCTTTTATATATCCCTCTAGAATATATATTTATTATTCTCTGATTTCTCTTTATATAAGTATAATAGTATATTATTCATCCTCTGTAACATATTTTGTTCAAAGTATTCGAGATCTCTCAATGTTACTCTGTGCAGCTGTATTTTATTTGCATTACAGTTTTGTAATAGAAATTTTTTTAGACTCTGTTAACATTTGTTGATAGCCTTTAGTTCTGGACTTGGGTCCCTAAGAGAACAGATTGGTGGTTGCCAGAGACAGGGAGTGGGGATGTGAGAATTGGGTGACAGTGGTCAAAAGGTCCAAATTTCCAATTATAAGATAAATAAGTTTGAGGGATGTAATGTACAGTATGATGACTACATTTTTACAATACCGTATTGTATTATAAGTTGATAAGAGAATAGATCTTGAAAATTCTTGTCACAAGGAAAAATTGTAATTATGTGAGGTGATGAATGTTAAGTAAAAGTACTCTGGTAATCATTTAACAATATATACATACATCAGGTCATTATTTTGTATACCTTAAACTTACATGATATTATATGCCAGTTATATCTCAATAAAACTTGAAAAAAGAGAAAAAAGGAAAAAAAATCTCCTGCTAGTGTTTAGATTTTTGAGTTTCTTTTTGTATTATTGTCATTGTTTGTTTTACATTTTAAGATAAGTGATTATGGTTTTCATTTTATTTTTAGTAAATAATATTAATATTACATATGTATGCATATTAATTTGTTTAGCATATGTAAAATATATCTTTAACTCTTCTCATTGTTTCATATGTGCCTCCTTTAAAAACATTATGGATGAATTTTTTATAAATTTAATATTCCCTGGATTATAATTGATTTATTTCTGTATAGTTATTGAAAATATTAATATATTTATCATCATTTCTTCAAAAAGTAGTTCATATGATGTTACACTATATAACTATGTCAAAATTTATTTATTCTATTATTTATGGATTTTTGAGTTATTTCCTGTTTTTACAATTGCAAAATATTATCATGTTCTTATACATGTTTTCTTGTTGATATGTGCCTGTGGGAGTACAAACACCAGGTGATAGGATTTGTGCATGTTTAATTTTACAGAGTAATTCTCATCTCTTTGCAAAATGGTATCAAATTATGCTTTCATTTAATAGTATATTAGAGTGTTTGTTTCTCCTCCTTACTAATGCATGTAATGTCAGACTTTTTAACTTTTGATAATCCAAAAGAGTGAAATAACATTTTAAGAAATATTTTGTGGTTTTAATGTACATTTCTTTATAACTAAGGAGCCTGGGCAGCTTCTGGACCATGGTGGGCTCTCCTTAAGGGAAATGGCTTCTCACATCTTCATTTCTTTTTCTATTTGCTTATTGGTCTTTTTTTAATTCATGGGAATTCTTTATATATTTTTGCTAATTTGTTTTTAGTTATATATGTTTTTCTATTTTCTCTCTGTTGTTGTCTTGTACTTTTATGCACGTATATTGTCTTATAATGATCTAAAATACTTACATTAATGTATTTGGATATAGTGTTATTTTTATGTTTTAATACCTTTCATATCAGCTTATGAAATCTTACACCACTCTAAAAGTACAAATAAATTCTTCTCTATCTTCTTTTAACACTTTTACAGATTAACTTTCTATATAACAGCATTAATTCTTTTGGAATTTATTTTTGTATAGCATGATATAGGAATCAAAATTCACATTTTCCAATGGGCATAATCAATTTTCCATCACCATTTACTTAGTACTCCAAACTTTCTACATAGATACTCAATTCATCCCTTCACTCAAAAATATTTATGCCAATTTATCACAAATTAAATTTTCACAAATGCATGAATATGGTCCTGGATTTTCAGTTTTGTTCCATTGTTCAGTTGACTGTGCACTAATATTAAATTGCCTTAATTAATAAAACTTTATGATATCTTGCTATTTCATAGGAAAAGCCTCACCCCCTCCTTTATCTTGTTCAGAAATGCTTGGTTATTATTGGCCCATTGTTCATCCATTCATTTTGGAAATATACAGAATATGTAAAATAATCTTATTGAAATTTTTATTGAAAGTTTAATTAATACATAGAAAATTTTGGTAGAATTTATATATTCCTATGTATATAAATGCCATATCTCTTCATCTGTTTAGATAATCTCTCTCATCTTTTAATAATGCGTTATAATATTCTCTACAAAGAGCTTGCCCTTTTGTATATGAAAGTATTGTATGTATTGATTGATAATGTAAACATTAACTTTCTTATGTTAAAATTTCAACTGCAGAATAACATAAATACATAAAAGTTCACATTCATATGTGTAGAACTCAATGAATTACAACATTGCTAAAACATCCATGTAACTAAAAAACAGACACGAAAGTTGAACATTATCAGAGACCCAGAAAACTCCTGCAGGATGCTTCTGGTTCAACACTTTCCTTCCCTAGCAAGTTCCACTAGCCTGTCTAATTCATACATTTATTTGTTTTTTAACATTATTTCAATAAAATCATACAATATATAGTGGCTTTTTTTAGCTCAGCATTTTATTTGTGAGATCCACCCCTGTATAATGTAGTATTGGTTTATTCATCTTCTTTGCCATGTAACATTATATTCTGGTAATGTTCCACAGTTTAATTTTCTATTCTATTGTTGATGTGTAGTTTTGAGTTTTGGGCTATTGGTATCAGCATGGTTATGACCAGTTTTGTATACCTTTTGGTGCACATATGTTTACATTTCTAATTGGTATATACTTGTTAGACCTAGAATTTTATTTTACCCTATTTAAAAGCTAGTAACTAGTCTATGACTCTTTAATGGATGCTGGCAGAAGACACAAGACTCCTGGGTCAGAGACAAATAATTTATTTCTCATGGCACAGCAAGCAGCATGAGTATTAATATCTTTGTGTCACTTTCCCTTTCTCTCCCATAACACCTCCCCAAATTTCACGGGAATGAAGAAGACGCAGATGCATGCCAGTGCACATGAGTACAACGTTAAAGAGAACTGGTAGCAGCAAGTATCTTTTTCTTTATCTAAATTAGAGAGCAAGCTTTCAAAATCTTATCATTAAATACAATGCTTACTCTATATCATTACTGTTTCTATTATTGTTACTGTTATGATTGAACTATGTTTTAAACATAATATAGATAAGTTTTAATAAATGTATACAGACCCCAGTAAGTCCCTGTGGTAGAGAACAATTCTCAGACAGACCCCAAGTTTTCCAGTCTCTAAGACACACGCCCTCTATAATCCCCTCCCCCTGAGAGAGGGCAAGACCTGTGAATATGATAGGATAGCATTCCCTTGATTACACTATGTTCTACAGCAAAGGAGATTTTGCAGACTTAATTAATGTGCCTTAATGGTTTACTTCCATCACAAGGGAGGTTACCCTGGGAAGGATTAACCTAGTCAAATAGCTGTAAAAGAAAGAAGCAGCAACTGCAGACACCCTTGTTTTGGTCCATAAGTTGAGCACACTGTGAACTGCCTATGGGAGGGGGCCACAAGGCTAGAACCTGAGACTGACCTTCGGGTATTAATGATGACTCCTGGATGAAAGTCAGTGAGACACAGGAACTCTAGTTCTACAGGTGCGAGGAACTGAGCTCTTCCAACATCCCAGGAACTTAGAAAGGGGCTCAGGACCTCAGATAAGATCTCAGCTCCAGCAGACATCCTGACCCAGGGCAGAGGATCCAATTATGTGATGTCCAGACCTCTGACCTACAGAAACTGCGAGATAACAAACGGATGTTAAGTCACTAAGTGTATGGTAACTTGTTACGCAGTGATAAAAAAATATTACATTCCCACCTGCTTTTTTCCAGTTAATTTTCATACACTAGAGGGTGTTCTGGTTCAATCACTATAGCTTAGTTTTGCCTTTCCTAGAATTTGACAAAAATTGTAACATATATATAAATTAAATAAATAAAATATTTTGTATCTGGCATTTTGCTTTATGTTTTTCTGTATATCAGTAGTTTGTTCTCTTTATTGCTAAGTATATTATTATGTGAATATACTGCAATTTGATTATTTATTTACCTGATTTTGATATTAGGGTTGTTTTCAGCTTGGGGATAATATGAATAAAGTGGTTATTTTGAACATTCTTGCCCACAATATTTTGGGGACGTATGTTTCATTTCTTTGGAGTAAGTACCTAGAATATAATTGTTGAGTCATAGGGCAGGTGGATGTGTATAAGATGTTGCCAAATTGTTTTCCAAGGGATTATATTATTTTTCACTCCCACCAGCAACGTGTGATCATGCCAATCTCTCTATATCTTGCCAACACTTATTATTGCCAGTCTTTTTAATAGACTCTGGAGTAACGCTGCCAGAATTTGATTCCTGGCATTGACACTTTGTGTATGACCTTGAATGAGCTATTTTCTGTCCCTCAGTCTTCTTATTTGTAAATTGAGAGAAATATTAGTACCTGACCCATAGGGTTGTTTTAATGACTGAGTTTATGTATGGAACATCCTAAAAAATGTGCTTGACATCTAATATCATATAAATTTAAATTGTTATTTATAATTTTGCATTCGTATGCATGATAAAGATTGCTCTATAATTTTCCTTTCTTGTACTCATCTTTTAAGAACTTTGTTGACCTACAGGGAAATATATACAAGATCTTATGGTAGCTCACAGAGAAAAAAATGTGACAATGAATATATATATGTTCATGTATAACTGAAAAATTGTGCTCTACACTGGAATTTGACACATTGTAAAATGATTATAAATCATTAAAATTGTTAAAAAAAAAAAAAGAAAGTTGCTGGCTTAATATATTAGCACTATTGTATGTTCTTAGTTTTTCTATTCTCTGGTAAATTTTATAGAATATTAGAGCTATCTAAACCTTAAATATTTGGTAAAATTAAGTCATAAAGCTGTGTGGGACTGGTGTTTTCTTTGGGGAAGATTTTTAACTCCTGATTCTATTTCTTTAACTATTGTGTGAAAATTCTAATTTTTGTTTCTTTTGGTGTAAGATTGGTAAATTATTTTCTCCCATAAATTTATCAATTTTATTTATTCATATGCATTGGCTAGTTTTTCCAAGGGTCCTTTAAATTTTTGTTGCATCTGTAAGTATGAACTCAATTATTTTCTAATATTATTTGTTTCCTTTTTTAAAAATAATTAGTTTTGCCATCATTTTGTCTGTTGTTATGTTTTCAAAGACTCAGCTCTTAACTTTGCTGATCTGCCACATTGGGTATTTATTTTCCTTGTCATTTATTTATACTTTTATCGCTTGCTTTTTTTCTATTTTTGACAGGGTCATTATTCTCTTAACTTCATAATTTGGATGATTTATTCTTTAATTCTCAGGCTTTCTTTTAAAAATTTCAACACTTAAGTCTAAGTTCACATTCCCTCTATGCACACTACTAGCTGCATACCAAAAGTTTTGATATGAATTGTTTTCATTAAAACTTAGTTCCAAATATTTACCAACTTTCATTATTATTTATTCCTTAATATGTACTATAGCCACATGTGTTTTTCTAAACTCCAATATAGGCATCTTTTCTGGTCATCTTTGTGTTATTGAATGTTATCATATAATTTTTTGAGAAAATAGTATTACTTATCTCTTTACTCTGATAATATGGTGAATTTCATTGTTGGTTGTCACATTCTGGTATATTTATTGAGACTGATTTACTACCTAGGTTATGGCCAATTTTCCTAAATATAACATATGTGTTTGGGGAAAAAAAGTGCATTATTTATTTGCTGAGTACCATATTTTATATGTTCATTGGTTGAGTTTGCTAGTCAAACTCTTCAAAGTCATGTTCTTACTTTATTTTTCTTGTCTGTTTGATCTATCAGTTATGGAACATTAACTCTTTTATTCACCTGTGATCAATTATAATTTGGATTTGGTGATAAAACAATTATTATGGATGTTGATATCCTTGTCAAATTCAGCTTCTTATTTGGGAATTTTTGGTATATTTTGAGACTACATCACTAGTTTCACACAATTATATCTCTCTGGCATTGAACCCATCATCAATATATATATTCTTTTTGTCATTGGTAAAATTTTTATATTTGTTTCTTTTTTCTGTTATTTATATAACTACATCATGTTTTTTGGTTAG
Source organism: Camelus dromedarius (assembly GCF_036321535.1). Lineage (NCBI taxonomy): Eukaryota > Metazoa > Chordata > Mammalia > Artiodactyla > Camelidae > Camelus > Camelus dromedarius. Next base: position 64,919 of record NW_026989855.1, read on the forward strand.
TATTTGTCTCTTGTAACTTCTTTATATTTTGCCTTCAACAATTGTATATTTTTATATTTCAAGAGCACTTAACTCAGCTGAAACAACTTCTAATCTGACAATCTTCATCCTTAAAAATGGAGAGCTTAGTCCATTTGTGTTACTGCTATCACTTTTTTAATTTAAGTTTAGTTCTACCCTTTTATTTTGTGCTCTTCGTTTTGTCTTTCCATAACTGAGGAAGATTCTCTTTGAATTGTATCATTTTCCTATTCTTTCTATTGTCTCTTTGTAGACAATGAATACATCTTTTTTTAATTTTATTTTTTAACTGAAGTATAGTTGATTTATAATACTGTGTTAGTTTCCATTTTGTCTTTCCTTTTGTTAATGTCATGCATTATATTGATTGATTTGTGCATATCGAACCCTCTTTGGGACCCTGGAATTAATCTAACTTTGTCATGTTGTGTGGTCCTTTTTATGTGTTGTTGGATTCAGTTTGCTGTTATTTTGTTGAGGATTTCTGCATCTATATTCATCAAAGATGTTGGCCTATAATTTTCTTTTTTGGTGTAAGACAATGAATACATATTTTTATGCTACCTTTTAAATAATTTCTTTTAACTTCTCATCCAACTCTTTAATTCCCTCTGTAATTGAGCTGAATATGTAACTTAACTTACCTATTAAGTTTAAAATTGTGATTTTTTTTTAATGCATAGGAGCTCTTTCTGATTACTGTTTTTCAAATTTCCTTGGTAAGTTTCATATGCTGTTTTTCTTTGTTCATATACTTAATCTTCTCTTTTATTCATTCAAATCTATTAATGATATTTCATTTTTACTCTGTCTTACAGTTTAAATATCATGGATTTGATGTTGCCTCCTGTTGCTTTTGCTGACCCTTATATGGAGTCATGTTTCTTTTTTTTTATGGATTTTAACTCTAAACTTTTGTTCCTTGGAATATTTTGTATATAGAATTCTTTGAGGTCTGGTCTGAGGTGCACTCTCTAGAGGGGAATTGACTGTGACTAATCTGGATTCACTTTACATGAGTTGATGTGAATTTGTGCTACAGCCTTACATGATGGGAGAATTGTGTTGGGACATGTCAAGGGAGAATTTTTCATATTCTTCCAGTAACATGATCAAGAGAGGCAAGATCCCTTCCTAGGAGCTTCTGCTGAACAACCTGACACTGTCCATATAAACTTTGGGGCCCAGCTTTCTGTAGGAGAGCTATATTAGACTCCATATTTGTGTCTGGCTGTAGGCTGTATGTTGAGTCTTCACACATGCTGTAGCCATCAAATCTAAAACTCAAGGTCACTAGGGTTTGGCAGATATCATCAGAGTGTCTTAGGCACTGGCTTACCTCCCAGAGTTCCAGCTTTCACTTCATTTTTTGGCCTCTGCTGATTCTAACCCTTTTTTTTTTTTTTTTTTTTTGCCACCTCAGTTCTATACTAAAATTTGATCTTAAGTTTTTTTTTTTTTTTTTTAATTTTGCTCATCTTCTGCAGTATGGTTTTTCAGAGTATCCAGTCTACCATTTTGGTAGAAATAGAAAGCAGTTATATTTTTTAATATTTATGGAATCTTTCTCTTTTCTCTGTTCCACCTTCAGCACCCTAAGTTTCGTTCTCAACTGGGTTCTCACCTGGATCCTAGTTTCACTCTCTTCCACACTGGGGCTGCTTTTGGGCTGCTTTTGAGCTTGGCATATAATCCATATTCCTTGGAGGAAACAGAGAAGGAATGGACCTTAAGATATGACTAAAACTGAAGAATGTGCTAAAAGAATGTAGAGTCAATGAATAAATGGATTAATCAATAGTGTATCTCGCAGGATATAAGGTCCCAAAGTTATTTCATTGTTCTTTTTAGTCTAAAAGCATAAATTTCTACTTTGCATCTGATTAAATAGAGTTCCCAAGTTCATTACTTGTATTTCAAAGAACATCAAATTATTTGCTTAAGCTAAAAAGATCTTTGACAGCAAGTTTCAAGTACTTAAGAATGCATAGGGCTTCTCTTCCATGAATAGTATGTACAGAGAGATGCATATATGCCACATTATGGAAGTCTCTCTGAATGATAATTCTACTGCAGATGGATAATGATATACTGTCTCTCCTTGCCATTATTGAGCATTATATTGTTATTAACACTTTGTTTCATTTTCTATTACCTACAAAGTAGAGATGGAGAGAGAAGTAGGTTCTTTTCACAATGAATTTTCAAAGCTTATTTTTATCAGTGTCTAACATACTGTGATTTTAAAAGCATGTGATCAGTTCCTTCACTCAATTAATTTAATAGTAATTTTAAAACATACAATCTTTAATAATAAGTAGGAGTTCAAGGAAATAATGAATCAGATAATGTACTACTTCATTTTTCATTCTCCTGTACCATATGCAAGACACAGTCTCACACTGACACACATCTTTATCAGTAATCCAATTGAAAGACTTCTTGGCACTTCAAGTTCTTGGACAGAAGGGGGAAGTTTTGTTGATAATATATCAATACATCTAATATATTGGCAAAATTTCATTTAGCAAAAATCTTTAGATAGTGAAGAGCAAATTTCATGAAGAATATTACCATGGTTATAAACAGATTAAGAAACACAGCTGTTAAAGTAATAGTGTTGATGTAGATGTTTCAGAGAAACGATATGCAATCAATACTTCCTTGCCAAGGGCCTGGAATGGATAGCACACACGTAGCTACGTAGGCACTAAACTTAGGATGAAAACTATTTTCGAGATATGGAGTCCGCTAAGATTAGATGTCTGACTTCATAAAACCTGCCTCTGTAGTTCGTTGCCTTCGTATCTTTGCCTCTACTCTCCTATAATTAGTGCACAGTTAAAACTGGGCCACTCTGACTCAAAACGCTGGGGTTTTGCTGACTTCATTGTCTTCCTAATAATTGTTGCCTGTGTCACAATCATCAGATGCAGCAGAAATCTTACAGGGCTGTCTCCTTCTCACCCAGCACTGTCTGACAGACAACATGCAAGCCACATATGTAATTGAAAATTTTTTAGGAGCGTATTTTTTAAAAAGGAGAAGAAACAGAGGAAACAAATTTTAATAATGTATTTGATTTAATCCAATATCCAAAATATTAGCATTTAAAATATAACCAATGTTTAAATTATTAATCCAATATTTCACATTCCTTTTTCATACTAAGCCACCAAAATCCTTTGTGTCTGTTACACTTCCAGCATATTTCCATTTAACTGGGCGCATTTCGAGTATCCAATAACTACATGTGGCTAGTGATGACTACCTTAGCAACACAGTTCCAGACAAAATTTTTAAGAAGCACAAAAAACAGGCTCTATAAACTTGAGCTCAGCGGCCTTTATGCCATCTCCGTGATCATGGAAGGTGGAGAATACATTTCACTTTCACTTTTAATTCCCCAAAGATGAAATACTCACCTGTTTATTTAGTAAATACTTGTTCTTTGCTGACTCTGTGCTTCATGATGCGCTTGGCATTGGGTTAGTGTCACAAATAGTCCCCATTCCCACGGAGCTTGTAATATCATTGCAAGGACTCACAAACATTTATTGAATATGCATTTTGTGCTAGTAACTCCCCTCAGTGGTCTTTGTACATTGTCTCCGGCAGGTACCAGTCAGATGTTCGTCTTCTCACCAATTTACAGGTGAGAAAACCATAGTCATTTAGTTCCCTGTCATAATGCCGTCTTCATAACCCTAACCTTCCCCAAACTGAACTTACTGATTCTCACCTAGAGAGTCCTAAGACAGTAGTTTTCAACCCTGGCAGAACATTAGAACCACTCGGCGAGCTTCTTAAAGTTGCCAAAGCCTGGGACCCTCCCTCAGAAATTCTAATGTAGTTGGCTTGGGTTTCTTAAAAAAAAAATGACCCAAGTGATTCTAATATGCTGCCAAGATTGTTTAGGGGAGATTCAAGGAGGTTTAATCCCATGGTCATGGGAAATGCCTGCAAGTAGTCCCTTCCTAACCTTTGTTCATCACAGAAGAATTAAGTGTTGGCTTTGTCACTGATACCAAGTCTCAAAACTTTTACCCAAGTTCTTTTTTACCATCTTCTGCTCACCTCAAGACCACAAATCACTTAGCTCTTGCTGAACTTTCTGCTGAGCCTAGAGTCCTTCTCAAAACCCCTACCCTAAGGCTGAACTAAGTTTGCGTTTCAGACAATATCTGAGAGCCGCTGATGTTGTTTGTCCAGGAGCCAAACTTTGACAACTACTGCTCTATGGAATGCTGGACTGGATTCCTCAAATCACTTTTAACTGAATCTGCTTCTTTCTGCACACGATGTGGTACTTGCCCCCACTCTAGTGAATATGCCCACTGATTTCCAGCATCTGCTGGTCTACCTTGTCTTACATACTTTGTATTTCTATATCTAGCTCTAGGACAAGATAGCCGTACACCTTTGCAAACAGAATGCAGTCTCAGCGTTTCAGTAGCTGGATCAATGATGCTGTTGTAGATTTCTAGACAAACCTCACTTGTCAATGAGCACTCTATGCAAAGCATGTCCAAATAAAAATGCAAAACTACACGAGAAGGAGACTTTCCCCCTTTGTCTGTTGCCCTTTGTCTAGCCTCCTTCTTCCTACTGGAACGAACACATGATGTCTTCTAAGTTCAATAACCACCTTGCAACCAAAAAGATACAAGGAAGTTAGAAGGAGCCCAGGTTTTGACAGGATCTTGGAACAATCAAACCAGCCCTGAAATGCCTACCACTGAACTTCCTGTTACATGAGATGGATAATCTCCAATTTTATTCATCTCATTGTTCATCAAGTTTTTATAACAGCCAAATTCAGTCCAACTTGACACGTATGCTGAATTCTTAAACTACCCTTTGAACTATTAAACCACTGCTTCTTTGAACATCAACTTGTCAATAATGACTTAGGGCTCTCGCTTGATGATATTACCAACTATCTCTGCTCACCAGGCTACAGGAATATTTGCATGTAGAAGCTGAGGGAAAATATTTTTCCCTACTCTCCATTGTCCCAACCATCGACATCTGCCACTTGAAGAAGCAGTCCTGGAAGCTCGGCAAACCTGGGAGTTGTTACCTGAAAATAGGTTCTTGTCTCGCACAGGAAAGAATTCAACAGCGAGACATAGTAAAGTGAAAGCAAATTTATGTAAGGAGATGCACACTCCGTACACAGAGTGCAGTCTTTCTCACTCAGAAGGGAAAACGGCTTAGGAGATACATATTCTATAGGCAGAACGCGGGCCATCTCAAAAGGAGACGGGTGGGGAGCGAAGGAGCGAGAGAGTCCATGAGGAGTGAGGAAGTTTAGTTTAAAGTAAAAGCAGGGACACACTCCATGGACAGAGTGGAAGTCATCTCAGAAAGCAAAAGAGAGCAGCCATGAGGTGAGAGGTTGTCGGTTTTAATGGGCTCGGTAAATTCATATGCTAATGAGGAGGAGGGTTATTTCAATTACTTTGAGGAGGAGATGGGATTTCCAGGAATTGGACCCCACCCACTTTTTGACCTTTTACGGTCAGCCTGGGAACTGTCGTGGCGCCTGTGGGTGCACCATGAGGCTCAAGGTCTACTGGAGGTCGAATCTTCTGCCGTCATGGTTCTAACCAGTTTGTCCTCCATTGCTGTGTTATTCCTTCAGTGATTATGCCCTGCCCCCTTCCCTCCTTTCTCAGTAGTTTAGAGTTTGCTTGCTCATGATAGACGACATTCTTTTAGCCAATTCTGCCTTCTCTCTCTCTCCTCACCTATATGCAGCCCCGTTTTGGATGTGTGGGACAGGATTCTGCTGCATTTCTAGCGGGTAGCTAGAGGTGGGTGTTTCATCCCATCGGTCACCCGTGTACATGGGTGGAAGCTGCTCCTTGACTTCTGTGGTAAAAAAGATATACTTCCGACTCTCCCCTTGGTTCAGGAGCTAGTATGGTCTCGTTCAGATTTTTTGAGCCTGAGCGCTGCCCAGTACTCTACTCTGGTCCTTCCAGAGGGCTCTGGGAAAAGAGACAGTCACTTCGGAGAGGTCGCCAGGATGAAAGGAAGGTAACACCCCCTCTGGCCCAGGGCTCTCTGATTGTCCTTTTAAAGCCTTCTTTGAGTCACAAAGGAACAAATATCGCCCACGGCCACTGAATATGCAGCAACTAGATCTATCCAAACCAACTAGCATAACAAAAGACAAGGATGGAAGCACATAGCCTTGCTGGTTAGGCTACTAACCAAGAAGGGCTTAGTGTAGCAAGGGCGGGAAGTACTAGTGCTTTAGTTTGAGAGGAGTTGCTCATAAACTTGCCAAGATAAAGATCCTTCGTCCAAGGCCTGTTTGCTTCCTAGCTGCTTTCTGATTCATAATACAACATGCATGGAACCGCGTCTTGTGCTCTCCTACCTGCTAAGCCCAGAAATTTACATTAAATGAAAATGTCTGTTAAAATGCATTTTAGTTTATGGTGGCTGAGCTTTTGCAGTCTCCTGCACCAAGTAATTCTGAAATACTGGATGACTTTACTCTTTTCATAATTTTGTGGCTGCATTTAGCATTCTGAGCTTTAAAAAACACAGGTTAATTCTAGTGTTTGTATCACCCATTTCTTAACAAAAAGCAGCACATTTCTTCCAAAAAAAAAAAAAAGTATTACACAATTCCCTAAATCCAAACTTATTTCTAGTGCTTGTCCAGGCCAGATACAAAAACATTCCAATGGAAGCCAATCACTTTTGGTGGCATTCTCTACATTTTGAATTCCTTGCTTTATCCCTGTAACTTCAATAGTTTCATTATTAAGTCAAAATGAAGGCCTTGGCAGCAAAGTCCTTTGAATGATGAACAAAGCAGGTTAATTGGACCCGTGCTAGCTTTTCTTAAGTCACAAATTATCATGAGTAAAAGAAATGGAAGTCTCATAATGCAAGAAGGAGAATGACATTGTTTTTATGTTCCCAGATGAATAAGCTAGGCTAAGAAAAAGTATCGTTCACGGAAAATCTCTAACAATAGCGAGACTTTTTTCCAAGAAGATTGGCTCCATTTCTGAGCGTCTACCCCCGATGGCCACCACAGCGTCATCGGCATTTTTATGCAACATTCTGTCCTCCCCTCTTTTCCCCTGTAGTGGTGGACTCTTGTCCTCTGGTCCTTCTTGCCCTGCTTTTGGAAAGGAAGAGGATTTTTCCGTGATCCCAGTGAGCTAAGGCTGTCTTTCAATGATCATCACAGACATTTTCCTTCCACTTCCCAGATTACCTCTGGCACTTCCTGAGCCAGCTTCTCCCACTGTGCAGCCTGCTCGCAGGATAAATTTCCTGCCATCAGTTGCTGTGTGGGCAGGAAATGCAAACTAATTTTAACCTTAGCTTAGCCAAACCATTATTAGAATCCTTCAACCCCAGAAAATAAATCATGCAGTAGAGGCAAAAAGGCAAGTAGGAAAGACGCTCGGGGGAAGCATGGGGCTCTCTGGTGTTGGGGCTTATTCTAATCTCTGACTCTCTCCATGAACACCAGTCACTGAGAGCAGTCGATAGCGTTGCATATGTATTATTCTAAAGCACATGTCAGACAGACAATATTTATCTGGGTCAGTGAGCTCAATTGGTGTGGAGCTAATAAGGCCAAAAGCATGGGTTCTTTCCCCATAGAAACCAGGAAAAGGAACTCAGAGAGAAAAACTAACCTATTCTACATTCACAAGTTGCACCCCCAAACCTGGCCAGACATCTCACAAGCGCATGCTGTGGGTAACAAGTGGGGTGGGGGTGGGTGAGGGAAAACTGTGCTAACTGGAAACAAGTCCTATGCAAGTGTTTTAGAGTTGATTCAAAGCTGAGGTCCTTCAGGAAGCAGATCAGGATTGTGATTAATTAGAAGGGTTGGAATTCATATGCCAGACAATACAGGCGTATAGATGCGTGTCACTGCCACTTACTACAGAAAACTGTAAAATACTGTTACAAATGTACACATTGTTCTAAAGAATTGATCATGAGTTTTTGATGGTTTTCACTATTCTCAGGGTTTATCTGTTACATGTGAATCTGCTTCTTGGCCGTGTAGGAAGACACTGTGCAGAAAAATCATCTACTTTGGAGTCAGAGACCTGACAGCAAGTCCTGCCTGCATAATTTACTTCTTGCATAGCCTTGGACAAGATAGACTCTCTGAACCGTTTCCTTATAGTGCCTCTCTCGGTCCCTCATCACGGGAGACAGCCCGCACTCTGTCTATGGAGTGTGTATCCACTTTTACTTGAAGCTGAGTGCCCAACCCCCACACCTCGTGGCCTTTCTCTCACCTTCTGAAACAGCCTACATTCTATGCAGTATTTATCTCTCTAAATAAATCTACCTTTACTCAAAAAAAAAAAAAAAAAACTTCCTTATTTGCAAGAGAGCTGTTGGGAGGATTCAGAGTGATGAAGTCTGTAAAACTATGAACTTTGTGCCTGGGACATCATGAACTCCGCACCAACGGGGATGTGTGCTTCTCATACATTACAGGATAGCATTTGAAAGATGAGCTGAGTGGTGTCGGGTTCATGATAGGAAATCACTAAAGGTTAGTCCACGTCCTTCTTCCCTTGTTTGCCCAGTGTCTGCTGGTTTTCTGCAGGTGTCTCCCTTTCTTCGTTGTGCTGTGTTTCTTTCTCTTTGTGGGTCAGTTTCTGTCCCTGTCCAGGGCCTTCCTACTCCATGATTTCACAGAACAGGTGCTTACATGTCCCACTGTCACCTTCTCCTCTGCTCTGCACCCCACATGCCTTCATTCCTGCAGTGATTGTATCTCAAGGTCCTCTTTTCAGAGCAGCCCCCTTGCTATTTAACATTCTCCGGGGCTCACTCATTCGAAGATTTATTTATCCATCCAAACAATATATATTAGTGGTCTTGTTCAGGTCTTGCCAGGTGTGAAGCATTTATTTGGAAAGTATAGGCTGCTTCATTTCCAGAAGGTTAAAAACTTGCCTCTCAGTAGACCTTTTATTTGTCCAAGAGCTGGATTCTATATTGGCACCACATTCAACTTAGGTGAGTTAATTTTTCCTCCCTTTTCTCCCCTCTAAATGACATTGACAGTGAGCTTAATGAAAATAAATTGGTGGGCATGGAAGAAATTTATAATGAGCCTTAACTCTAGTCTCACATGTCCTGTTTCTCAAAGTTCAGTGTTGGTGCAGGGCGCTGATGCTGCTACGGATGTGACAGAAGCAGCCGAAATACCCGGACTGAATTCTCCCGTGTGCTTCTAAGGCAGTGCTTTGGTTCACCTTCCAAGGTACTAAGGAAGAAAAATCTCATCTGCCTTCATTTGATATTTGAAATAGAAGGTGTCAGAGATCATGTCAACTCTGCTGTGGGAAACAGGTTCCTTTTTAATATTCAAGAAAATGCATCTGTGCGTAGAGTCAAAGGCCTTCCAAAACAATCCCACAAGAGCAGCCCACAATTCAAGTAACTTTGCCTGATTTCTCCTTGTTCACTCCCAGCTGGCTCTGAGGACAGAGCCATTATCACTCTTTTTTTTCTTCCCCCTTTTTGCATGATGCACCGTAGTCAGATTTGCCATCTTCCGCTTTTGATTCGAGTATTGATCTGTTTGTCCCCAACTGTGATTTTTCTGTACATTGTGAACTTTGATGACCCACTCACACCCTTGTAGATATATCTGACCTGCATTTGTATTTCGTGTTAGTTTTGAAACCTATTGGTGAGAGTCACAAAGAGACAAGATGTTGGCTGCAAGGATCTCTGTATGGAAGGCCCAGTCACAAGAACAGAGATCAATAACCTTCATTCTTCTACAGCGAAATCCCTGCAGAAGTATATATTTCTTTGAAGTCACTCTTGAATATGTTCTCCATTAGGGTCTAAGACAGATTACTCCTCACCCATTTCTTCATAATGTCCTCCAATGCAAGCATCACTCTCAAGGAATTTTTTCTCAGTTGTCTTCCAAAGAATTCTTCTGAAAACTGAGAGCTGAAACATGGGGAGGAGGCTGTCTTTAGTATGGGCTGTGAGGCCAGGGGGTGGTTTACAGCTGAGGAGGGCATGTTGCACTGTTTTCTCACCGCTCTGCACTAAGGGTGGAAGACAAATGGTCAAGTTTATTCATTCCTTAAACTAACATATTGAGCACTTGTAGATATAACTAAACACTCAAGACACAGAGATGAAGAAGACATTGTCCCTGCCCATCATCTATCACAGAGACACAGACAGATACATAAACATGTCATAAGACAGAAAGGTTAATTTACAGATAATTGACATTTTTAACACTTCATTTCCTTATTATGTGCTTTTCAATACTATTGAAATATTATACCTTTTGGGGTAGAGTTAGCATCACAAGTCTCCTACTTCTCATTATATCTTCTACCCACACTAGCTTCCCCTACCCACTTTCTGTTTTTAATTTCCTGTCTCTCCCCTAAGCCTCGGGCCCTCAATCAATCAGTTTCATCTAGTGTCCCTTTGATAAGCTGCAGGGGCAGCTTTATAATTTTCAGTTTGCCGCTGGCCCCCAGGTCTCTGACTAAATATACTAAGATGTAAAGATCACTTGCAATGCTGTTGGTTGAATCTCCAATAAAATGATGCACTGGGATATACTTGAATTGATGGCAAACATGGAAGTTTTTTATTGATACAGTCCCTTGAGTCAAGGACTCAAATTTTAAAACCAAATACACTTACAAGGAGGGTTATTAATAGTATATTTATTCATTAATTCAAGCTGCCTTTGCAATTTCTTTCAAAAACCCATAAGAGCCAGAATACCAAGTATATTCCTTAAAAGGATTGTTTTTTATTTTTTTAACCACTACAGAATGTAAAGGATCTCAATGAGTCAAACTAAACCCATGAATTTTCATAAAGTTGGATATGTGTTTTCTCCCATAGAATATCAAGACCTGGCAAGTCATTTTTCTCTTCCCTTTCTCTGTACAAAATGAACTTATTAACAGTGATTACAATGATCAGAAGTGAGGTGTTTAACAGAGCTGACATTTAGACACTCGTAATTAGGCTTGAAAGTTACCATATCATTGAGATGGATAGAAGTGACTGTCATTTTCCTCTTGTTCCAGTGGGCGCAGATCTGTGGGCAATCGTGTATTACCAGAGGGAAGCTAAGAAGTCCATAAAGTTTAAAATAGGACCTGGTAGGAATTGCACAAAGGGCCAACCATTTTCAAAATCAAAGAGCCCCCTCTGGAGCCCTCTCTGATCTGTGCTGTCTCTGTGCAAGGTGGAAATTATTCTTTGCCTGTAAACCAACTACATGTGTTTGTGTGTCTGTATTTTTCCCTTTACTCCCTTTAGTTATATCAGTATCTATATTTGCATCTATTTTTGTCTTTCCTTCAGCCTCTAGAAGAGACTGATTCTTGCTAAGGTGCTACTATGTAAGGAGTATTTCTGTGTGTTCCTTCTGTGTACCAAAATCCTAAGAGTAATTTTCAGCTGTAGCCCATGGTTTAAGCACCTATCTGTAAAAATAATAGAATGAGTCTTTACTAAATCTTCAACCACAGAGAGATAGCTGTGGAATGAGAACTCCATACACCTTACTTAGGTTTAATTACAAATGAAGCCTGGTTCTAATTTCAACAGCCAATCCAACCCTTCCTTCAGTTGGTGACATTCTTAGGTAAATTTGTCTAAAGAGATTGACTTTATTCTCTTTAAGGTTGAATCCTCTTCTTTGATTTTTCTGGCATTGCTTTGCCCCTGCATTAAAACATAAGTTCTATAAGGCAGGACTTCTATTTTGTTTACTTTGGAACTTCCTGTTCCTGGATGGTGCTAAATCTTGCTACTATTATGTGAACTGTCCCTCTGTGTCTACAATGGTAGTAACTCTGGACTATTCTGTGTAATTGTTGCTTGTGTCTTTTTATGTAGCCAACAAAGGAATTTATAAATATGAATTAAAAATATATATATAGGCACATATGTGCCTAGCATATCACTCTTTCCTTTTTACTAACATTCCAACACTGTGTTTATTCTAACTTTAAGAAGGAATTCAGAGGGGTGGAGGGTATAGCTCAGTGGTAGAGTATATGCTTAGCACACACAAGGTCCTGGGTTCAATCCCCAATACCTACAAAAAAGAAGGAATTTATTTAGCATAGTAGGGAAATTTTTGACCTAAAAATAATTCCTACAATTTAGCAGCTGATAGTATGGGGCAAGATAATTTACTTTTCCGAGGTTACATTTTCTCACTTGTTAAAATATAATGCCTATCCCACAAGTTGTGTAAGTTAAACATGATAATATACATGAAATGTATAGCACAGCGTTCGGCATCTAGTATACGCTCAATAAACGTTATCAGAATGATGAAGTTCATCTCATTCTGTCTTTGAGATTGAGTTGCATGGCCCATGACAATTACAAGGTTATGGAATTGCTTGGAGACAAATAGAGAAAGCCTGGCCAGGGTGACTGACTGTGAGATCTTGTGTGAATGACAAAGCCTAATCAGCCAGAGCATAATTGAATTGCTTATTTTGGCTTTATTTAACAATCAGTTCTGCACAATTAGTCACTATCAATCTATTCAAAATTAATGGAGCGCCTGCTGGTGAAAGAGTATTATGCAAGCTACGCCTTTATTATTTAAAATGCTACAGTGTGGTTTAAGGTAAATTCTAAATCAAGATGCCTTCTCCAAAACCCAACTTAAAATATTGGTTAAAAAAAATTGATCGCATCAAAGCAAGAAAAGTGGCTTTGCAGACAATACCTTGGTCCCTGAGTTCTAGGATTTATTTAAATGCCACTTACTCCTAAGTCATTTTCTCAGGAATATAGGACTACGTGGGCGTATGGAAAACAGGACTGGAATTATCTTTGCATATTTATTCATTGTATTTATTTATTTATTTTTTATTGAGGTATAGTCAGTTTACAAGGTTGTGTCAATTTCTGATGTATGGCATAATGTTTCAGTCATATATGTACACCCATATATTTGTTTTCATATTCTTTTTCATTATAGGTTACTACAAGATATTGAATATAGTTCCCTGTGCTATCCAGTATGAACTCGTTTATCTATTATATATATAGTGGTTAGTATCTGCAAATCTCCAACTCCTAATTTATCCTTTTCCACCCCCTTTTCCCCCTGGTAACCGTAAGTTTGTTTTCTCTGTCTGTCAGTCTTTTTTTGGTTTTGTAAATAAGTTCATTTGTCTTTTTTTAAGATTCCACATAAAAGTGATATCATATGGTATTTTTCTTTCTCTTTCTGGCTTACTTTGCTTAGAATGACAACTTCCAGGTCCAGCCATGTTGCTGCAAATGGCATTATTACTTTTGATGGCTGGGTAGTGTTCCATTGTATAAATATCCCAGAGCTTCTTTATCCAGTCATCTGTCAATGGACATTTAGGTTACTTCCATGTATTGGCTATTGTAAACAGTGCTGCTATGAACAGTGGGGTGTGTATAGCTTTTTGAGTTAAGGCTCCCGCCAGATATATGCCCAGGAGTGTGATTGCAGGATCATATGGTAAGTCTATTTTTAGTCTTTTGAGGAATCTCCATACTGTCTTTCATAATGGCTGCAATTTCTCCAGCATTTATCGTTAGTGGACTTTTTAATGATGATGATGTGAAGTCTACAAACCTCTGAAAATTAAATGAAAAAAAAATGCTGGAAAGTTGCAGCTCCTCACATGATGCACTACTGAGTCATGTCCTACAACTTTGTGAGGTTCTAGGGAGACTACTTGGATTTGGCAGAAAGGGGTCCACATTTCCAAAGCTACCAGGCTGCTGGAGCTCACTGATGGTCCTTTCCGACGAGCATGCCTTTTCAGTTCACTGTGGTCCACCCTGGACCTATGTCTGCCTTTCTGGTGATATTCTTTGCCTCAAAGGCACTAGATTTGGGGATTCTATATCTACTCCCTGAGAGTGGAACAAAGTGACTCTACCCATAATTCTTCTGAATTGCTTCTAAATAAATCATGTCTCTATGATTTGTTAAGGATTGAATGCATGAACTGGGGAAGACCAACACCTTATTTTGTTCTACCTGTTGCTTGTATCTGGCCCTTTTAGTTGCCTTATTTCTATCACTTACTTTTGCAATGTTGCTATCAGTTTATTAGCAGTTTTACTTGACAAATATTTGTATGGCACTGACTGTATGCTGAGCACTACCCTGAGAGTTTTACAACTGGTAACTCAGTGGTTCTCAATCAAGGGCAACATCTGCAAATAATTTTGGTTGTCACGATTTGAGAGGGGGTGTTGCTACTCCATCTAGTGGGTGAAAGAGAGGATGCTAAATATTCTGTAATGCACAGGACGGCCCCTCTCCCCAAACCAAAAAGTATCTGGCCAGAAATATCAATAGCATCAGGGTTGAAAAACCCTCTAGTAATTTCTTACCTCTGTCACAGTCCTATAGAGCAGCTCCCATTCTTATCCTCACTTTACAGATGAGGAAAGTGAGACACAGGTTTACTAAGTGGCTCAAGCCCACACGGTTGATGAATGGCAAGCTGGTATGTAAGACCAAGTAGTCTGTGTATAAAATCCATGCTCTACCACCATCCCAGGTGACCTCTCTCTATAGTTTTTATACAAATTATTTTTACTATTTTGAAATCTCACCAGGAAAGACCACATTTCATTTCATCTCATTTCTTGACCTCCAGACCACAGAGCTTGGGTGATAACTGGCTTCGTTCGTGCTGTGCATCCTATCAATGGATGTCCTGTTATCCTACTGGAGTGGGTGTGTCAGATGCAAGGAAGTCACTCCTCCCCTAAACTGGCCTCAGTCACAGAGCATCCTTAACACTACCCTGAAATCATTCAACCTTGTGGTCTCTTTGTCCTACTTTTCATGACTCGTAGCCTTTTGACTACTTTAGAGTTAATTTATGTATGTTTCAGAAGGTAGCTAATGGATAATGAAATTCAAGTGAATCTCTTCTATGACAAGCTGGCATCCCTGAAGAAGGTGTGACTACACAGGTTGCAAACATAGGAATAAAAGTAAAATCAGCCCACTATCTGCCCATTCTTTATAATAAGATTTCTTAGGTCTTCGTGTTTCTTTTGATACTCTAAGTTAAATATGAGTGTATCCTTCGATCATTGCAAAAAACTGAATTGAAATTGCACAATAAATCCACCCTTATCTGAAAAAGTAAAGCAGAACTGGGTGTTCATGTCATCTCCTTGAGGTACTGTGTGGACACTCAC
The DNA here is from genome assembly GCF_036321535.1 of Camelus dromedarius. NCBI lineage: Eukaryota > Metazoa > Chordata > Mammalia > Artiodactyla > Camelidae > Camelus > Camelus dromedarius. The sequence continues at coordinate 80,180 of NW_026989855.1, forward strand.
TGAGAAAACACAGGATTTCCAAGCATGCATGAATCCTGCCAGAAAAGATCTGAAGGAAAATATATCTAAGTGTATGTTTCATAAAAGCTACTCCTCAGTTTGCAAAACACTTGCTGTCCATCAAACAAAATGTGGGTGGACAGCCTTGATCTCAGTAAATAAAAAACAGGAGTGACACTTAGGGTTCCTTCTAACTTTCCTCCACAGTGTTGGTTCCATATGATACTTTATATCTGCCTGGGTCTTCTGATACCATGTCGTGGATGGCCTGTGCTGTAGAATTTCCCAATGTGACAGCTGGACCTGAATACAAGTCTCTTTTCTTTACAGCTCCCATTTCCACGCAAATGTCATTACCAACCTGGGCTTTGTGCATGGATGCTGAAGGACTATGTACACAGAGGAACAGAAAAGAGGAAAGGAAGGAAACCACTGAGAGGAAATGGGCCAAGGCTTGAGTCCTCCAGCACTCAGAAGGCAAAAGGAACCAGTAAAGAAGTAACAGAAGTCAATAGGATAAAAGAAAAACTAAGAGAATTCTATCTTCCAAAGGCCACCGGGAGAAGTATGCCAAAGTAGAGAGAGTAAACAATTGTCAAATATTGTGGGAGAGACTGAGTAAGATAGACTGGGGGTTGACAATTGGATTTGGCCATGTGGAAACCACCAAGAACACTGACAAAAGAACCTGAGGGCCTTCTCTGTTGTAGGAAAGATATTTCAGAACGAAATAGAGACTCAGGAGCTGAGTTTAGGCATCCTGGCCAGGAAGGACCATCCTGTATCTGAGATCAGCCCCTGCTCCTGGTGTCAGAGGTGATGCCAAGATAAGTGGGTCACAGGACTGGGCAGGACCAGGAGAGTTGTTTACCTGAGGTGGCCAGAAGCAAAGTAATTCATGAGGAGAACTAACTCCATGACTGGGAAACCAGACCTGAGCACCAGTTAGAAGTGCATCTGTGTGTAGATCTTCTCACCTCTGGTTCAAAGTGGTAAACTGCTTCTTGTCTTTGATTGCATCTGACATCACCTGCTCCAAGCTGTGCTGGATGCCATTCCTTCTTATCTTCTCAAGACTTCTGCTCCTTCCTGTACTCATCACCCATCTCTCTTTAATCTCTCTTTCTAATCTCTCTCATCTCTTCCAAGCTAATTTTATCAGCATACAAACAAGCTTCGTTATCTCCAATCACATGACAAAATAAAACAAGCAAACTTTACTCCACTCCAGGGATCCTTCAGCTCTTGCCCATTCATTCGTGCAAAAAATTTCAGCAAATTTTTCAGCAAGCAAAACCCTCTAGTAATTTCTTATCTCTGTCACAGTCCTATAGAGTAGCTCCTAGTCTTACCCTCACTTTACAGATAAGGAAAAAATTTTCAGCAAAAAATTCTCCAAAGAGCTGTTTATACTCACTGTCTCCTCTTCCTCATCTCCTCACATCTGCTTGGGATGTGGAAAGAGTTTGTTCACAAGACTCCACAGAATAACTTTTGTTAAGTATTTTTTTTTTGGTCAATAATTTTGTATTCAAGTATAGCTGATTTACAATATTATATTAGCAAGCTGAATTCAGCAATGCATAAAAAGGATCATACACCATGATCAAGTGGGATTTATTCCAGGGATGCAAGGATAGTTGAATAGCCACAAATCAATCAGTGTGATACACCACATTAACAAAAGGGAAGATAAACATCATATGATCATCTCAATAGATGCAGAAAAAGCATTTAACAAAATTCAACATCCATTCATGATAAAAACGCTCATCAAAGTTGGTATAGAGGAAACATATCTCAACATAATAAAGGCCTTATATGACAAGCCCACAGCTAACATCATACTTTTTTAATGACCTCTGGCCAGAGGAGCAGGAGCTGACGTTAGATTCAGGATGTCAAAGAGTGTGGGAACCAGAGAGCACCTCCCACCCAGGATACTCAGACTCTGTTCCTGAATCTTGTTTTGCCCCATTGCACAAAATATGCCCATGCTATTTCAGTGTTTTCTTGTTAGTCTAAGCTGATAATTTGGGAAAATAAATTTCATCTTTACTTCCCTTTGAGAATTAGTACCTTGGAACCAGTCACTGCTGGTCTCTGTTCACATTTGCTGCAGAAGATAAAACAGAAAACATTGAATGTGGTCTTTGCCCTTTAACCACTGAAACTTGCTACCTACAGACCATCATTCTTCAGTTAAGCCAGACTGGTGACAAATAGCAAACTTACTAAGTCTTTATCAACCATGATTCTGAGGCCAAAATTCTAATTCTTTTTTGTGCTGTGTATCTTTGCTAACAGACATGCCTGTGCAGAAGCACCATGACCCTCATGTGGGTAAAGAAGATTCCAGAAAGCCAGGACACTGGCCTGCTTCTCAGTTGGCTGGAGGAAATTTGTCTATCACAATTTTCCTCCAAATATAGTTATCATGTACCTTACATCATTTTGAGTTGACAGTCTCCATACATTAATTAGAAGTAGTCTAAAAAAATCCACTGCAAATGTAATTTGGTGCAGTCACTATGGAAAACAGTATGGCGATTCCTTAAAAAACTAAAAATAGACTTAACATATGATCTAACAACCCTACTCCTGGGCATATATCTGGAGAAAACTCTAATTCAAAAAGATACATGCACCCCAGTGTTCATAGCAACACTAACTATAGCTAAGACATGGAAGCAACACAAGTGTTCATCAACAGATGACTGGATAAAGACGATGCGGTACACACACACGTATATACACACACACACACAAACTGGATAAAGAAGCTGTGTGCACACACACAATGGAATATTACTCAGCCATATAAAAGAATGAAATAATGCTATTTGCAACAACATAGATGGACCCTGAGATTATTATACCAAGTGAAGTAAGTCAGACAAAGAAAGACAAAAATCATATAATATCACTTGTATGTAGAATCTAGAAAATGACACAAACGAATTTATTTACAAAGCAGAAATAGACTCACAGACATAGAAATAAACTTATGGTTACCAAAAAAGGAGGGGTGGGAAGGAAAAATTAGGAGTTTAGGATTTGCAGATACTAACTACTATATATAAAATAGATAAACAACAAGGTCCTACTGTATAGCACAGGGAAATATATTCAATATCTCATAGTGACCTATAATGAAAAGAATATGGGAAAGAATATATGTATATATGCATAACTGTATCATATGCTGTACATCAGAAACTAACATACAGACATACACAAATTCTATTGTATAACTGAGAAATGTGCAGAGAAGGAAAGAGCTTCCAACCTCCCTTCAAACCAAACTCAAACTGTCTTAGAAAACAGCCTTTTGAATCTCAGTGGGGAATCCTATGCAGTAGATGTTCCCATTGCTGCATTTATTTGGAAATTTTTTAAAAAATCGCTTTTGAATGGAAATATTAATGAACAGTTTGCTGGGCATTTTTTTTTTTAATTTTTGATTTATTTTTAGGAAGTGATAATCATTTCTGGTTCCCAGGCAACATCAAATTGAGCTGAAGATATGGATAGTGCCAAATGAGACAGGCTTTGCGATCCTAGCATTGGACTTATTCTAATGTCATTGAAAAGATCTAGGAATGCTGTTCTGCAGGAGTCTGAGAACAGCTCTGGCATCTGAGAAAATCAGCATTAGCCACACAGAATCCCAATCCAATGTATTGGACTTGAGCTTAATGGGAATCCCAAGTTAAAGCACCCAAAACAAAACAAAACAAAACAAAATAAAAAAATAGGTGACTCATAGATGAACAAAGAGAGAAAAGCAGAAATAATACAGTGGAAAGAATACAAAGCTAGAATCAGGTGACCTGGTTGAGTTCCAGCTGGCCAGCTTCCAGCTGCATGACTGAGAAAATCTAAACTGGGGGTAATCATGTTGTGCCAGCTCACCATCTTCCTGCGTTTCTTCACAAGTGCAACAAAGTTTCTTGTTCCACCACAGGGACCACGTCTAGCATGGTGACGTGTAGTGGCAAAGAGCTGAAGCTGTAGAACTGCACTACATCACACTGCATGACTCTGGAAAATGACTGAGCCCCGTTTCACCTTGCTTTCCTTAAACAATAGGATCTACCTCTTAGGATGGCTTTGAGGATTAAATGAGCTGATTCTTACAAATGGTTGTGGCAGTACCTGGCACACAGTGTTGGGTGTTTTCTGCAGCACCATTCCTGCCCTCCACTAGATGTGGTGAGGAAGACAGAATTGCCCTTGCACTTGCAGAATCTGCCGTGCAGTTGTCATCTGCACAGGCGACTTCATATACTTGTTTTAAGGATCAAACGACAGAAGAAAGGGGGAAAGCTTTATAAGTTAAGTTCATTTCAAATAAAAGACATTATTTATAATTTGAATTCACCACACCCCCAAGGAAGAAAAACGACTTTAATGATGTGCCTTAAACTAAATAATGCAGAATTTAATTAGTTTAAACTGTGGGATTCTGTATGAAAGACTTTTTCAGTGGGCTGTAGCATTGCTTTTAGAAAATAATGAGTCCATCTGAGGCTATTAAATGAGCTCCTGTGCCTTAGAGAATGAACACACCCCCTAAAGAGCCGTCCTCAGGACAGGCTTGGCACAAAGGCAGAGACAACTCCTTGTTATTCAGACAACTATTCGTCCTTCCAATAAATTACCTTGGGCTGTGTAGGAACAGCTGGGCATTGGGTGAACTCTTCTTGTTATATTAGTTTCCATTTTATTTTTTAATAGGTTTAGCCTTTTCAACACTTTATTTATGTAAAACCTTTGAGTGCTGTCCAGTGTACTTTTTCTATAAGGTTTAAGCTATCTAGACTGGCACAAGAAATTGTTTCTTAAAAATGTAAATTGATTCAAACATTGATGCACTCAGTGTCAATTATTGGCCTGACAGCTGGACTCTTAGATCTCTTGACAATTTAAATATTAATGTAGACTTTCAATAGCATCTCATGTGTTACATCCAATACAATGGAAAGGTAAACAGATGCCCTTCAAATAGCTGCATTCGATAATGTGCACTTTCTGAAAGGCCCCACTGAGATGTTCCCGAGGGAAAGGGACATCTGAAATGTTTGCCGTCACTTTTTGTCAGCCACGTGACTTCTCCATTCCTAGAAAAGGTGAGTCTAATTTCATGGAAGTTCCTTGCCATCTATCCAGCGGCTCCAAGAAGCAGACAGTTTGTGGATTCACGGGTGGAGCTTGAATTAAGCAGTATTTTCTTTGAAATAAAATCTCTAATATTCAAGAATGATCCACTTTCAGAAAATAATGGGCTCCAAGTTTCATCCTGTTATCATGAAAGGTAATCTTTCGAGGGGAGTTGTTAAATCAATATTACGTTTTTTGAGAGACTTTAAACTCCCAGATAAAAATGAAATCTATCAGAAAATACAAACACAAGCTAAGCATTGTCCATGTTTAAAATAACAAGCATTGGGTAATGATCATTCAATTTTATATTATACATTCTTCAATGAAGGAGAAGTACTAATAGGATAAGCCCCAAGAATTTGCAAATACGATGAATTGATACAACGTGAAACTGGGATAGCTATGAAGAATCAATTCAGACTAGAAAACTCAGAAATTATTTAGTAATATCGAGTCTGTCATAGCTTCTCTGTGTACAAAATAGCAGATCAAGAAAGTTTTTCCAAGAGAAAATTTCAGGACTAAATTAGCAATGTCATGGTTTGGAGTTAGTTGGACCCGGGATTGAATCCTGTGTCTACTACTTGTTAAAGTCAACCAGGGACAAATGACTTAAACAAAGCTCTGTGTTTTCTCTGGAAATGGTGTATACGAATGCCTACCTTTTAGAACTGAGAAGAAAGAGTGTGATAGTGTAATTTATGAGAAGTACCTGGTTCATAGAAAATACATATAGCGTATACTTACATATGCGTTTGCATTTTGTATGTATGAGTGTTTGCGTGCATGTGTATATGTACTTTTCCCCATTACATATATAGAAATTGAGACCTTGACTCATGAATTCACTTTCCTAGAACCACACATCTCTTCAATAGCATAATTAGGTTTGAATCTAAGACAAATCCTTTCAGTTTAAGTCCGTTCTAGTTAATGTGATCTTCATAAACATCAGTAAGTCAGCAGAGCCCTCTAATTCTCAATTCTCAGAACAATCCAGTTGTTCTAATTGATTACTTCTATATCTGATTAAGTACTCTAATGAAGACAAAAAATATATATGTATTTGTGTTAGCATTCAAGTGAAGAAAACCACAAATGAGCGTGCTAGAAATCTGAGGAAGTATTCAAGACACTAAAACTGGAAGAAAACCAATTAACTTGGGGAACAGGTTAAATGTAAACACAGCAGACAACCTGCTGAGTCTTCATTTAGTTTTGGTGAGTGGGAGAGAACTGTCTATTCCATTCACAATGTAATACACATCAACACATTAGCATATCGAAAACTTGGATTCATCACCCTAGATTCTACTTTCCTGTCACCCATCTTTTGCTAGGCTTACATGTTTTGCTAGGCAGGTATAGTGATAGTTAATAATGCCGCTTCCAGAAATTCTCCCGAGGTTTATTTGAAATCAGCCATCTCTGCTATACACCAATTCCCTTATGGATTGGTAGAAATGCAAATATAGTGCCACTAAGAATAACACAAGCTCACAGTGCATGTGTGCTTTCTCCTCTAGTCCATATGAGCCATGCAAATAATTAGAAGATGCAATATTTGATTTCAAGATGTTCAGAATGCAGTTTGGGAAAATGTTTAGGATTAGGTTACTTTAGGAATGACAGAAAACTCAAAATACAGCAGCTTAAACAAGTGTATGTGTTTCCCAAGACTGCTGTACAGAATTATCACAAACTTCATGACTCTAAACCACAGAATTGTATTCTCTCAGAGTTCTGAGGGACAGAAGTCCAAAACCAAGGTGTCGTTAGAGCCCTACTCCCCCTAGAGTCCCCCACAGACATTCCTTTCCTACCTCATCTGCCTTCTGGTGGCCTCCTGTTCCTTGCAGCTGGGTCACTGCAGTTTCTGCCTCTGTCTTCATATCCCCTCTCTTCCGTGCTCCTGAGATGTCTCTTCTTCTGTCTGTGTTTCTCCTCATGTGTCTGCAATGAGAACACTTATAATTGAATTTAGGGCCCACCTGGATCATTCAAGATGATCGCATCATGAGATCTTTATCTTAATTAAACTTGCAAAAACTTTTTCTCCAAATAAGTTCACATTTGTGGGTTCCAGGGATTAGGATGTGGACATATCTTTGGGGAGGCCGTAATTCAACCCCCTACAAGATAGAAGTTTATTTCTCTCTTATAAAATCTAGGCAAAGAGCCAGAGGCTGATGTGATTCTCTGCAGTGTGTCAGCAATCCAGGCTCCTGCTGTTTGGTTTGGTTTCCCTGCTAGAAGCAGCTTCCTTTCTGAAGGCCACCTTAGAATCCAAGATGGTGGCCCAAGCCACCACATCTGATTTTGAGCCAGTAGAAGGAGAATAGGGTTTATGCATTTCCAAATGAATTGCTGAGCTGCTGCCCCTGATAACCTTATTGTATAAGAAATATAAATTCTGCATTGTAGTACTTGATAAATTAAACTAGCCTTTCTGTTATTTGCAGCCAACAAGTGCTTATGAGAAACCAGACCAGAAGAAGCATGGGCATATTAAAGGATTTTGAGCCATGTAAAGCCACATGTCACAAGGGACTGTGGTCGAGTCCAGAACAGGCAAGATCTCTGCTGTGTAGGTGGTCCAGGAAGAGCTGGTTCCTGATCACTGTAAGGGCTGATGAGATTTGGCAGTGTGGACTTCCAGATGACTTCAAGACAATTGATTTTTTTTTTAATTGAAGTATAGTCAATTTTCTATGTTGTTATGTTGTGTTAGTCTCTGGTATACACATAGTGATTTAGTTACACATACATATATATATATATTCATATATATATTGTTCATATTCTTTTTCATTATGGGTCACTGCAAGATACTGATTACAGTTCCCTGTGCTATAAAGTAGGACCTTGTTGTTTATCTATTTTATATATAGTAGTCAGTATCTGCAAATCCCAAACTATCAATTTATCCAAACCCCCCATTTCTCCCCTGGTAACCAAAAGTTTGTTTTCTATGTCTGTGAGTCTGTTTTTGTTTTGTAAATAAGTTCATTTGTGTCATTTTTTTAGATTCCACCTATAAGTGGTATCATATGGATAAAGAAGTTATGATACACACACACACACACACACACACATACACACAATGGAATACTACTCAACTATAAAAAAGAATGAAATAATGCCATTTGCAGCAACATGGTTGGACCTAGAGATTATCATACTAAGTGAAGTCAAAAGGAGAAAGACAAACACAATATTAATTGATCTTTCTTGATCATAAAATTCAACATATTGGATTTTTGTAATTACTTGTTAACTGTAACTACTTAGACTGTTCATTAGGGACAAAAAAGAAAAACCATTCTAAGAAGAAGCTAATATTGCACCACTCACTTCTTAAGTTCTGCAGGGCTGATGGAATTCAGCTAGGAAAGAAGAACCAGAACTAATCTAATAATTACCTAAGAAATAAGGCATAATCCGAGGAACAACAACAACAAAAAATAAAAATGGATGTGGAAGGTAAGAAAGAGGTAAGAGGGTCAAAATTTTGAAGGGGACAGAAAAGAGTTTAAGGCCGCTGTTGCTAAAAAAAGAAATGCTCTCCACCTTTTGTTGGTACTGCATTTGCTGCCACTTCAAGAGAATTCAAAACAGACATAATATTAATGAAGGCTTTGCAGTCGCACTGCAAACAGAGAGGCTTACAGCGGGACAAGAAGACACAGGGCGGAATATTTGCACCTCCAAGATGAAAACAACGGCAAAACTCAACGAACTCTACATAGGACAGATCGTTTTGATTATGATCACTCCAGATTAATCATGAACACTCAAGATGAGCAGAAATAACTACTTTTACTCATGGCAGAGATGCTTGAGAAGCTGGCCACTGAGCTAACCACAGAAATACTTGCTCCCTCAAAATTACAGAAAAATGGATAAGACACAGAAGACGCATATGGCATTAGTTATTGGGTCTTTAAATGTTAGTTTCAGTAGCGTTCTACCTTTATGGTTCTTTAAAAAATATTGTGTACAGTAGGCAAATAACCATCAGGAGTATTTTTCCATGAATGATTTTTCCCTGTGTTGAAAGGAGCACCGGCAAGTCCCTACCAGAGACGCAGGCATTAGGTGTTTACTTGCAACACAGCGCCATCTGGTGGCAAATGCTGCAAATTTCAGACACAGGGTCCCTGGGTTCCATAGAGACGCCCAAACTTACATACCTTGAGGTGTCGACCCAATGGAAAATAAGTAAATACTATCTTTAGGAACATTTGCCAAAGTTGAAGGTCAAGTTGTTTGTTAATTATTCTCATTAAGATTACTAATATCTATACTTAGTATATTTCCAATAAAAATGAACTGCTTTATGTAAAAATGAATTCTTAATAGTAACAATTCTCAGTCTGCATAACACTGTAGTTTTCAAAGTCCTGTTCTTACTCAATACACAAGATAAGTGCGGATATTATGCATTTCTCACAAATATTAACTGAAGGTCATGTAAGTTAAAGACGTTGCTCAAGCTCAAAAAGTCAAAAAAAAAAAAAAGTTGTTGAAACACGAAGACCCTCTCTGTTACTAATCTGTGTGTTGTCTTCACAATGATGCTGTTTCCCTCTGCTTAGAATGAAATGAATCAGTTTCAGTTGAAGCTAGATTGAAACTTTAGCTTTAGCAGGAAATGGTCTTTTGAACTTGGTGGCATTTGATAAAGTAGTAGTCTCAAGCCTCTTCTGGTGGAATCTGGAGGAGGGCCTGGGCAACCTTGGTGGAAATGGCTGTGCATTCCAAAAGCTTGGTACATGATTTCTTTTTCTTGCTTATGCCCCAGACCTTGTGTTTATATATATACAAGACCGTGTCTTAGCCTGCTGCCCTGTTTGGGAATTGCCTCTTAATCACTTGCTTTTCACCAAAAGCAACACCTACTTGTCAATGGAACTTCAGGTGGCCCTTCACTGCCTCCTAGTAGAGGTAATTCTTTCTGAGTTAATCAAGGGACGATATTTAAGGTGGCATCTCTTATTGGGCATCTAGATGACTTATGCCATTCATATCAATGAGACCTTTTCAACCCTAATACCCGTTGCAGTGATCTATGGAGTACAGCCTTGAAATTTAATTACAGTGACGTTTCAGAGGCTGATGGACAGCTTTAAAGCATCTTGCTTTAATGTCATTAGACAGTCCCAAGTTTCAGTGCTATAAAAGATTGAAGACCAGTCTACTGTGTGTCTTACCTTCATTATGATCTGTAGGTATAAGCCTACGTCTCTCAGACCCTGTCAGGAGGTATTTTATCTTGTGGCTGTGATATTTCACCTTGTGAGAAACTATTGAAATTTAAGGCTATTTTTTAAGAAGCCTATTGAAGCCTATTGAAGCCTATGGATAGGACTTTGGTCATAGCTGTACAGTTGCTTACATTCTTAGACTTGGGCAATGAATCCTGAAACCATTCCAGGAGCAAAACTGAAACTTACCAATGTTGTGTTCATCTAAAATAACCTCCTGGGGAAAATGGTAAAAATGCATTTTTATAATGCCTAATCTTTATTGGTTCATCAAAACCGTTTTGAAATATGTTTCAAAATATGTTTCAAAATGCAGAAACTTTTCTTTCCTACAGTTACCGGATCACTGGAAACCTCAAATCTCCTTCTTCTTTTCAGCCATCTATCATCAGCAGCAGTAAAGATTTTGGAATTACAACTTAGGTAGCAATTCGGGGATGATTTATTGGCCAGTCTTCAACTATGTTTGCTCTAGAGAGCTGATTAATATAAATGTCAGTTTACTTGTAAACTAGGAATATGTAGCACAGAAAATAACCAATACTGTCATTTCCAGAGCCTCCATTTAGACCCTCAGTGAACTTTAGTGGGGTAATGGCCACAGCCAAGAAACACTAGAAGCAATATTGCCTGAAATGACAGAGAATACAGCGGCATGCATCTCTTTTCAAGGTTAAGGAGTTGCTGATTCTGTTTCAAGAGCTCAGCATATAAATACAGTTTACAAGGAATTTTAAACTGATCACCAAAACCCGTGTATATTCAACTGTTTAATCAAAAGGAAGCCTGCGGTGCTGATGGAGCCCAGTAATCACTCTTTAATGTCACTGGGGAGATAGCAGTGATGGAGAGGATAAGGACGGGATAAATCAACTGAAGAAATTCTGAGCCAAAGACCTTCATTTTTAAAAGGCAGAGATTAAAATCACCCAGCTAATAAGATCTGTTCAGGGACCTAGAAATGTCAGCCAAAAATATGGAAAATGTATCCCCCAAGAGTAAGCTTTACTCAGGTCAGTTTGTAAATGATAGTTATCTGCTGAAAATAGACCATTAGGCTTGCTGTTTAGCTTAAAGGTAGTATTTAGTTAGAATTCTATACAAGGGATATCTTATTCGTATATTAACGTTCACATCCGATGGATAGGAAAAGAAATGAACATTGCAAATAGATTTTGCATGAGTTTCCTAGCTCCTTCCTAACATTTGGCAATCGCTTCTCAGCTCTCAATAATACCACTTTGCAAACATCTCCCCAGACCCAAGACCCTGAAAGGGTCTTCTCTGTCAGTGGGGGTAGCCCCCTCTTACTGCTTCGACTACCTAAGATCTTAATCTTATTTATTGATTTGGCAGTCATTCCCAACAAATTGGAAGTTAAGGAACAGAATAGTATACTGGTAATTTTTAAATATCCAGGCCCTTGCACTGTTCTTGAAAAAAAAACACCAAGTGCCCGATACACATTGTTGATTTTTATTTAATTATCTCATTATGTCTCAGCATAAACCTATCTTCAACCCAGCTGATAGAATGACTGGTCCCCACACACTGGAAATGCCCTCCTTTGTGCTTTGGCTTGTATTCTGTCTCTTTCCAGAAGGTTCTGATTCTTCTTTCCTTTTTCATTCTTTCCTTTTTGTTTTTAAATGAGATAAAGTTTCTGAGACCTTGTTTCTCAGGAAACACGAGCTTTTCTTCCCCTTCCTGGGCATTTGCTGTTTCCCCAGCTCTCCTACTTCTTATTGGTACATGCGATCTGAAGGCATCACTTAAGTTTTTAATTCACAGTCACGATTTCTAAATAAGGTTGAGTCTCTTCTACACCAGAAATCGACACATTGTGATTGACTGTACTTCAATTAAAGAAAAAAAAAAAAAAGAACAGGAGTCATAGCTCGGATTTGGTCACACAGCAGCTACCCAGAGCACTGCATTAGCACACTCAGGTGCTCTGTGAACCTCAGATGAAGGCTTGCTGGCTCAGTGCTGGTCTGATGACGAGACAGCGTGATAAAAATGAAGCTTAGTGCCGACAACACAAGTGTAAACTATGAACGGTGTCAGGGAGAAGCTGTGTGGAAGTTCAGGCTGAAACATGTCCCGCACCATGATTTGATAAAATTAATTTTTGAAGATGATTTGGATCATTAGAGTGAAAAATTTGGGTAAAAATCCTACTCATCATTCAAGATGCCACTTTCTCTGGAAATATTTCCCTTATCGCATCCGCTCTCCTCCCCAGCCAAACTAGAAGCAATGGCTTCTGGAGATAAATACCCAAATCAGAGTACTCATTTTTCAAGTGTTTTTTGTCTTTTTTTTCCTCTCAACCACACTTGGGGTACTTACCATCTCTACTTTGGAACTGAACATAATATATTTTGTTCTTTTCAAAGCTATAAGGTATTTGAAAGAAGGGGATCAAGTTTAATTTATTTTTTAAACACTGCCAACATTTACAACATGGTTTACGTGTAGAAAGTAGTCAGCGTGTGCCCGCAGGCCTACATGAGTGAGTAAGTGTCCCTGTTATTAAGACAGGGGCATTCAAGTTAAAATTCTGTATCTGGAGACCAAAGACTGATTCTTGATTCTTAGAAGCACACTTTTTAATGGTAGCATTTCTGAAATCAGAACACGTCTTACATTTGATGCACACATTCGGTATTGTCACTGTTGATTGTGTTGAGGGGAAATGGTAATTCATCAATGGCACATCTTAAAATGAATAGCTGGTTTGAATTGAGAAACTGGAATGTAGGTCAAAAGATCTGACTCAAAATCAGCTACTGGGTTTACGTGTGTCCGTGAGAGAGCGCGTGGTTCGATGTGAGGGAAAGGACCTTCCAACCTCTCAGAGAGGCGTGCAGTTCTTTGCTCGATGCTTGCATTCCCGGAGTGAAAGTAACATTTGTCATGACTAGGCAGCACACTGATCTCCGAGAAACTCCAAGTAAGTGTTTAAAAGAGAGTTGGCCGCTTGCCCACCTTCCTTCCTGCACTGCTGGGTTCTCAGAGGCCAGCTGCTTAAACTCCCAGGCCCCTCCATCCCTGAGATTCATGCCCATCTGTAAATACAGTTGCATCACTTCGTACGCCCTACCATTCCCTTCTGACTCCTTTTGTGGTTTGCCTGAACCTTCTCATTCATGATGAAGATTAGTTACTCTGGATGTGTCAAATCTTGGGTCCAGAGCCAAACAGCAGTTGGCCGGTTTGCAAATTAAATCCTTGGTTATGAAGAGACCCAGGAAAGGAGAGAAAACTTGCATCCCATAGTGTACCTAGAAGTCTACTTCTAGAAGCACGTTCCCTGGCTCTAGATGTGATGACCACATGATGTGAGCGTGACTTTAATCACAAGGATGGGGGCTAAGCTGCCCACCTTGCAGGACAGGAAACCATCAAGACTGGAGAACCCTCTCCTACTCCCTGCCACCTCCTTTGGGATTATCCATAAGGTTTATAAAAGTGAATAAAAGAGAGCCATCCCACACTGCATTACTTGTGAATAATGGCCAGGACAGCCACTTAAGTCTATATATTCAGGAAGTCGCTGGTAGAACAAGAAGGCATTCTTATTTCATATACGTGGAATATGCTGTTCATTTTTTTTTTTTTATAGCAGAGCCGTCTAACTGCTACATCTGCACGTTTGTGCCTCTGGGCAGGGATGAGTGGGCAAATGATAAAGAATATGTATTCAGTCAAATTACATTTGAAATGTGATCATCGCTACAAAAGACTGTAATTGTCCTTGTGAGTCTGAAGAGTTAATTTTTTTCCTAGCATGATTTCATTTTACAGCCCAAAGAACCAGATTTCTCCCAGAAAAATGCCACTTATACGGGAAAAAAATAAAAGGAGGCAAGAAAGGGGATTGACAAAAAAGCAGGCTTGAATGCATAATGAATGCTCTGAGACTCATTGATGGACAACCCTTAAAACAAAGCATTGTTGTGGGAAATGTTCTTGAGAAGAGACCTCAAGAGTTAATCAAATGAGTTATTGGAAAAGAATTTTTTTTTTCAAATCTGCCAGAAATGTACCAGGCCATTATTGCATCTTATAAATTATGTATTATTCTTAGATATGTCATAAAGTCCAACACAAATAAAGGGGAAATGCTGACAAGACAGAAACCTCATTGCAAATATAGAGATAGCCTCCGGAAGTCGTGGAAAATATCTTCCAAGAATCCCCATGCCCTGCCCGCCACATTGCACCGCTTGGCATATTTCGCTTCTTTGTATTTGAGGATGTCAGCATTTTCGTTCCCCAGCAAGATCATCCAATCCCATTTTTCTTCACATGACTCGGCTAACAGACCACTAACCCCTTTTGCTGTGTGTATGTGTGTGTGTGTGTGTGTGTGTGTGACAGAGAGAATTAACTATGAAGGAGTTCAGGTTTTGGGGGCATGAGCCACACATTCTCCTTGTTAGACCTTGTGATAAATCTTTCTCTGTTCAAAAAAAAAAAAAAAAAAAAACAGAAAAGTAAAATGTGATACTGAAAAGAAATCCAATTTTAAAACATCTATTAATACGGTCACCTCATTTATAGTCATCTCTGCAAGACAGCTCAGGACTGCCTTAGCTACTCCAGAGTGTCACTTCATGAAACAGCCAGGTGTC
Source organism: Camelus dromedarius (assembly GCF_036321535.1). Taxonomy (NCBI): domain Eukaryota; kingdom Metazoa; phylum Chordata; class Mammalia; order Artiodactyla; family Camelidae; genus Camelus; species Camelus dromedarius. Next base: position 95,253 of record NW_026989855.1, read on the forward strand.
CCCAGGCTCTCAGCCTTACGAAGCAGGCCAATGAAATAGGATGGAAATACTTTTGTTTTAACGCTGGGAAGACATTGAGTATCTGACCGTAAAATATTTTTCTCCTTAGTCACCTGTCAGGGTCTTACGAGAATGAGTAAGGTTTTAGGAAAAAGCAGAAATGCCAAAGTTGCCTGGTCCCATGAAGACACACCATTGTCTGCCTCTTGTTTTATTCTTTGCCCATTACTTATTTCAGATTCTGGAAGCACATTTTGCTCCACTGTGGACTTTCCAATGAGTTGCTGAAACTATCTCCCAGATTCCTTCAGGACAGGCAGACCCTCTGTCTTGTATATCTTAGTGTCCACAGAACTGCACCAAACGTTTCCCAGGTCACAAGGGTTCCATAAACACTCACTGATTTTAATGAGTATGTGTGGGGAGTGGGGTGCATGGACTCCTCCACATCCTGCTGCTGTGTGCTTGGAGAACTCACTCTAGGACACCAAGTGTCACACTCCATCTGACCTTTTCTCTGTCGCTGGTGTATGGGAGGTCACAGCTTTATTCTTTATGTCTGAGAATCAAACTATATAACGTGAGTGTTTGCTACACAACACACCTAAGAAGACAACTTAAGCCTACTGCTAACTCCCAGCCAAGTGGCTCAAAATTTTCATGCTTTCATTTTCTTAATCTTACATCTCAATTAAATGCATATTTAATCTCTTTTTTTTCCAGGAACATTCCAATGTACTTTGTAAAGGATTGCACTGGCAATATTCAGATGGTATAAACTAGACTGTTGAATATTTAGGAAAAAGCTGAAAATGTGAGGCACTGTAGTAAAGACTACTGAGTGAATTAAGGTACAGTGAGAAGAGTGGAAAAAAGGTCGAGTTGTCTGTGAAAGATGTGGGAAAAAACAGAATTATTTCAATTTTATACTCTTCTTTTCACCATATTCAAGATCTTAGAAAAACTAGGATTTGGGGTCATTGATTGGGCCAATGATCATACAGTTCATAGACCCATAGACTTTAACTTAAATGTGATGCTGACACAAATGTGGGAAGAGTCATGGGCTGGTGGGGAGGAGGCCTTCCTACTAACAGGCTGGGAGACTCCAGGTATCTGCCTTCTCAACTACAGCTTTTGCTAATGTAAGTGAGGGCATTGGACAGGAGTATTTAGTTTCTCTATCATTCCTTGTATTCTATGGAGTCAATCTTGGATTCTTCTGCCCTCCAGGGCCCCCATAATCAATCACTCCTCAAGGACTCCTGATAATGTCTCCCCATATCTTCTGACCACTTCTCATGGTTCAGACGTTCAGACCCTTTTCAATGCAAAGGCTCCTAGTATGTTTTCCTTCCTTTCATCTTTCATGACTAATTCATCCTGTACAATTAGTCTCCTCTAACCATGACTTAAATTGCATCAGCTCCAGCTCCAGGACCTTCCAAGAGTCCCCATGAGCAGAGAACGCGATTCACCTACCTGAGCCCAGGTCCCTCCTCAGCCTGAGTTGCATCTGGTTTTCATTTGTTCTTTTTTGAGAAGTTAGCTCTTAGCTGACTTCCTATCCCTCCTTTCTAATTAATAGGTCCAAACACGTCTCACTTCTTGATTCCAAACATAACCTTTTTTGATGCACTTTTAGGCCCACTTTCTTTCCTTACATCACTACTACACCACAAGCTCCTTCCCTATGAGGTCTCTATGGCACTGCCATTCCCATTCAATGGTTTCTTGCCATTTATTGCTTCAATTACTTGCATCTTCCTGTTAGCATCTCTGTGGCTTTGGGCTAATGACATCATCTCCTAAATCATCAGCTGTTGTCTGTTAAATATGAACAACAGATATATGCACTCATAGTGAGTTTGGGTTCCCCCAGATAACGTGCACGAAACACTTTGCACTGTTCCTAATAGTGACAGCCATTACTACATAGAAAATATATATATTGCCCTTTTTCTGTTATAATTACAATAAGGTACAAGATGAGGAAAAATAAAAGTAACTTAGATGTCTGGATAGAATGCCTGTGTACACAAATATATTGTCCAGTAATGAAGGAATTGACCAAGAGTTTGCGAAATCAGGGAGTGTGAAGAATCTGTGGGCACAGAAAAAGAAAAACAAAACTTGTGAATGCTATCATCCTCATTATGGAATTGTGAATACTTTTTAGATAGGAATAACGACAATAAAACCATATTGAGAAGAGATGCTCCAAGACATATGGCAACACATTTCCCCATGAGGTAAGGGCGGCTGATGGGATCCAAGAGCTCAGGGACCCCACCAACACCACCGACTTTGGAGAGAGGAGGACTGGAAGTGAAGGTGAGCTCTAGGGGAAAGGGGGGTTCCTTTGGCAGCTGTGGGTTGGGTGTATCTGAGGGACACAACAGGGGTATGCCCAGGGTCATGGGCATTTACACATATGAGGAAGCACATGGTGGGCTTTTCCTCCAAGCAGCAGGTGTGCTCTTGAAGAGGTGGTGGACGAGCAATGAGAGTCCACTCCCAGGCCCTGCTGGTGCCATTAGCTGAGACCATGCTTCTCTTTAGGAGATTGCCTCTTACTCATACAGGAAAACACAGAAAGTAAACGACCATCGGGCCAAGATTTAAACTCAGCCCTGGTTGGCTAAAAAATGCTAAACAACAGATTGAAAGAACAGAAAAGTCATACGGGATTGAGTCAAGTTGTGCATCGAATCCATTTTTTAAAGTTTGAATAATTGCTATACCTGTGGTTGCAAAAGTGGCAATTTTAATTTTGAAAATAAAATGTTTGACATTGTGAGAATTTAAGAATAGAAACTAAAAACTGATTATATGAAAAATAATAAAACCAGGAAGTGGATGGGAAGGTAAGGTGTGGTAATGTTTTTATCTTGCATCCCAGGAAGTCAGTGAATACTGTTTTGTTCTTAATATTGATGAAACATTTGGAAATTAAATATGCTTCCAGATAAACTGTGGGTTATTAAATACACAGAAACTGAATTTATCAAATGCATGAGGAATAATAATGACAACAATGCATAATAAAAACCATGGAACCTGGCCAAGGCCGAAATTAAAAGCAAATTTACATTGTGAAATACTATGATTAAAACAAGGGGTAATGAAGATGTGCAATAAAGAAAATAAAATCTTTCAAAAGAAAGGAGAAATAGAAGGGATCACTAGAATTATATACAGAAGTGAGTAAGTAAAAGCAAAAAATGGTAAGAATCTATAAATAGTAGAAAATACTTCTGTCATGTGTCTCAGAACTCTCTTACAGATCTTAATAATATATGGAATTATGTTTGAGATTGCCTGGTTTAAAATATTGGCTCTGTGGACATCTCAAAATTAATTTAAGAGATCCTGTGGGGCAACTAAAAGCAGTAAGTTTCCATATTTCAATATAGTGAAAACTGAAGACGAAATTTCATCTAAGCTTGAGAAGAGATTAAGATGGTCTGCTGTCAAATACAGGCGATGAGGAATACATGAACTTCACTTCGGGAGCCCACGGGAGTAACTAAAAGAGAAGGTCATAATCCTACAAATGTCTGGAGCGGCGGCATGGTGAGTAACTCACAGCCTACAAAATAGGAGAGATGATGTGTGTCTTAACATATAAGAGAAAGAAACTGGCATTTCAGTATAAATATGCAATCAACAATCAGCATCAAGGACTACGAAGGATGTGAGACTTTATCCTGCTTTCAAACTAACAATTTTGCCTACTGCAAATACACTGATGCTGGCAGAAGACACAAAGCCCACGAGTCAGAGACAAAAGACTCTATGACCGTCATGTTTGTATCAGTTCTTTCACCCCAAGTCATGGAGGGTGCCGTGGGGTAGCCCAGGTAGACACTGTGTACACAGTGGATTTGCATCACAGCTGAGGAACCTGTGGAACCCTAAGCAAGAACCCAAATCTTTATAATGCACAGCATGCAAATCTGTCCGACCTTCGTGCCAGAGCGAGATACTATCTTCATTATGCTAGGCAGTAAACACATCTGACCTCTGCTCCAGAGAAGGACGTTATCTCTATCTTTTAAGGCTATTTGCTCTCCAACATCCTTGAAATGATAGTCCAAGACAAAGACCATCCATGCCTCTAGTCCCAACATGTACAGAAACGAGGGAGACCCAAGGGCAATTGTCTCTGAACACACACGCATGCTCTAAATTGCAGGTGTTGACTTATAACTGCTCTGCTTCTTAGACTTACACTGTGTGTAGCAGGCGACAAAGTAAATAGGAGCCAGGATTTATCTAACAACGTTGAATGGTTCTTCCAAGCAACTCAGGAGAGTCCAGCCAAAAAATCCAAGGGTCAATTATTTGAAATCATTTTTAAGGAAAAAACAATAGCTGGACAACCTGTATGAAAAATTCTGAAATACAGAAAATTAGAAATTAGGAAAGGTAGAAAACAGATAAAATGTTCACAAAAGACGAAAAGAAAAACGATGTTGATGCAATAGATGATTTTCTAAGAAAACACAAGTGATCTAATTTTTTGGCACTTAACTCCTTAATCATTCTGGAATAACCTTTTATATAAAATATGATAGAGATATTGATGTTTTAAAAACTATTGCTTTATCAAATGTCTGTAATAGCTGATATCTCAAATATCACCTATTATATAATTCATCTTTAATTTATTGATTTAAATAGAGAAAACCCTAAAGTAAGAAAATAGTGTATCATTAGAGATGGTAAAAAAAAATGGTCAGTAGATTTGATTTGCTATTTTATTACCATTCACTCTGTGGTAGGAGGTAGTGTGGGGCGCCTATTAAAAGTCCAGACCTCGCTGCTGGGTAAGAAATCTGGTCACCAGGATTTGAATGACTTGGATCATGTTACTTTACTTCTGAACATTTTTGTACCCGAGTTTCACCCACTATAAAATGAAGATAATAACTGTATGCACTTCTTACTAGCATTAAATGAGTTAATAATTAGATTTAAATGAGTTAATAAAAGGATTTAAAGGATTAAAATAGTGTCTGGGACAAAGCAAACACTCAATAGTGTTAACTATTACTTTTTTTTTTTTTACCTTTTTTTATTTAGCACACCAAAACATAGCAAATAAATATAGATGACGAAAAGGGTAACATATCCAAGAGGCAGAGTATATGGCTTTAATTTATGAGAAGCTTACAAATCTTTAAGAAAAAACAAAGACCCTAATGGAAAAATTGCTTACAGACATAAGCAGATAATACACATATACAACTATTCAGCAGAAGATAAAGTATTAAAATATTTAATATGACTAATGCTAAAAAATGAAAATAGAAACAACCAGGTTTTTTTCCCTATCATATTGCCAAGATTAAAATAGGTACCAAAAACGTGTATGAAAACCCTCAAATACACCTTACCAAAAGAATAAGCATAGAGCATGTTAACTTCCTGGAGGAAATATGTCAATATGGATCAAATCCTAAACCTTTAAAGAAGGAATCCAACCACTCTGAATTTATTCCCATGATAAAATCAAATATGTCTGTGTTACATGTACGTGTTTATCAGAGTGTTATTTATAACAGGAAAACATTAAAAATGACCTGAATGTCCAACAGTAGAGCACTGAGTATTATAGCACATCTACAGGGTACCAGGTGCTGGGCGGGGACTGGGGGGAGGTGAAAATGTGCTCAGGGTACATGATTTAAGGAACCACTGACTGTCAGGGTTGTGCCAGTGCCGACAGTGCTCTCGCAGGTCTCCAAGAGTGAGAACCTCCTTAAATTCTGCTACCAAGGCATATCTTCTGCCTTGACCTAAGCCGGAGTCTAAAAATGGGGGTCATTTAAAGTTATGCTATTAAAAATCATCTAATAATTTAAGTTCATATTTTTATATAGTCCTAATTCAAAATCCAGGCTAGATAATACTTGCAGAAATATCATACTAGGATAACCATAGTCTAACCCTCATCCTATTAGTTATTTTACATTTAATTTCTTAATTTTTTTTTTTTTTTGCTATTTTGAATAGTGTTTGGATGATCCTTCTCCTTATAGCTAACTTTCTGTATGTTGGAGGTTATTTATTTTTGTTTGTTATTTAGGATTGGGATTATTGGACAAAGAATGTGAATATTTTTAAGGCCTTTGAAAAAGTTGATTACTTTCCAGAAAGACTCCCACATCCTTACACCCTCAAGTGGGCAAAGCAATTCTCTAAGACATCCAGACATGTCATATCTTCTACTGAAGCTCAAAGACATGATAAATTTGAATTATTTCCCCAACTCACCAATTACAGAACCTTTCACGAAGGCGAAGACTTGGCCGTACACATTTTTGGTTTTCCTTATGTACTTTGCATGTGTACCCCAGTTCTGAAGCCTGCTAGGCATTCACTGGTTGAGAATTCCTCAGATATATTTTTTCCACCACAATTTTATAGACTTCTCAAACCTATGAGTTCTTTTTTCTTTCTTTCTTTTTGACTCTCCTGCTAGCAGCAGTATAAATGGAGGCTGGCCAGAAGTTAAGGGAAGACTAAGGATCCAGCTGGTTCCAGCAGCTCCTGTGATTCCACACAAGTCACAGTGAGGGGGTTGCTGAGAAACAGCAAGTTAACATAGAAGGGCTCCTGGAAGAACTCCTCCTCCCTCCACAGAATGCTGTTCTTTTTTTTTTTTTTTTTTCTCTATTTTATTTCTCATTTTTTTTTAATTGAAATACCATCAGTTACAATGTGTCAATTTCTGGTGTAGAGCACAGTGTCCCAATCATGTACATAAATGCATATATTCGTTTTCATATTCTTTTTCATTAAAGGTTATTTCAAGATATTGAACATGGTTCCCTGTGCTATACAGCAGGAATTTTTTTAAATCTATTTTTATACATAGTGGCTAACATTTGTCAATCTCAAACTCCCAAATGTATCCTTTCCCTCCCCTTTCCCCTAGTAACCACAAGATTGTTTACTGTGTCTGAGGGTCTGTTTCTGTTTTGTAGATGAGTTCATAGTGTCCTTTTTTTTTCTTGCCATGATGGTGGGACTGCATGCAAAGTTGACTGCACAGGTGGCTGTTGAGAATTTACTAAATTACAATTAGAGCAACAGGATATTAAAACCCACTTGCAGAATGACAGAAAAGAAATAGTTCCAACTCATGTCAATTGTCAAGGTGTATTAGAAAAGGGGGCATCTCTCTGAAATGTTTTCATGAGATCGACCTCTGTGTCCAAGCCACCATGTTTGCACCCTCAAGTCACACCTAAATGGACCAGGAGATCCTCTCTTACTCATTTTATTTTCTTGCCTAGTTTACTGGGAATTTCCGCCTAGCTGGTCACATCAGTGATTCAAGTCTGCTGTTTCGGGCAAGTGAGAACACAGAATCCATAGTGTCACAGCCAAAGTTTCCTTAGTCACAAGGACACGGCTGAGAACCCACATGAAGTACCTTGGAGGTTTCTGTGGGTGATGACTTGGCAGCAGATGGCAATAAGCCCTGCAAGAATGTGCAGTCAGGGGCAAAATGACACCCAAAAGAAATGGGATCGTATTGTCTTCTCAAATTCCTAGAGAGGAGAATTTGGTTTTGGGTTTTTATTTTCTTTATTGAAGTATAGTTCATTTATAATGTTCTTGGTGTACAGCAAAGTGATTCAGTTTTTATATATATATATAATATTATACATAATATTTTACATGTATAAATTATATATATCTATATATTCTTTTTCTTACTTTTTTCCATTATGGCTTTTTACAGGATATTGAATATAACTTCCCTATGCTATTTGGTAGGACCTCGTTGCTCATCTAGAGAATTTGTTACTGAGGTTTTGACATTTGTTTTATTTCTCTTTTCCTTTCTCTACCTTTTTTTCTATCTCACTCTTACATGTATGTGTTCAGAAGGGAACTTGCAATTAATCCAAGAAATCTGCTTGTGCTTTAAAAAACAGGAGGGCACCAACCTTATTCTATAAGGAATGCTAATTATTGGGCATATTTGTAATGAGACTAAGGTTTTATTGGTGAACACTATGAAATTAAAAAAAAAAAAAAACCCCGAACTCTCTTTGAGCAATTGACCCCAAGATAGTTCTCCCTGTCAAGTAACATGAAATTATATTTATGGTTATCAGTTTTGAAATTTAAGCTACCAGCTATGAACATTTTAGAAGGTTCATTCCTTCTGTCAGCAAATATGATAATGAAATTAATGATACAGACTTTTTTAATTAAAAAAAATCTTTATTTCAAACACAATTATGATACAGACTTTAAAAATCTAAAAACGATTACTGACAACAGAAAGAAAAGGAAGCAATCTTAAGCATTTGGGTTCCTGAACATCTGAGAGGTCAGGCTTTCGCGGCACCTGCTGTCCCAGCCGTGGTGACCACAGTCTGACTATGTGATGACAGACTCATCGGAACTGTACACCGCCAGCCATTCTGTGCTTTGGTCTCCTGTCCTCAGGGGCCCGTCCCGGGTACAGTTGACCCTCGTGGCTGTAGTGTGGGCTCTGAGCCTGTGTTATGAACGGCACGCCTGGCCCATCTATCGGCTGGATGCTGGAGGCCACCTCTACTTGTCAGAAGTCAGCAGGTAGCTACGTGTAGAAAATGACTGAACCCATCCATGAAAAGGTGGGTATTCTCCGCATTTACTTTGTTCAGCGCAGTTCTGAGCCTCCCATTTCCTGCATTGTGTCAACTGCAGCTTTCCCTTCCTTCCAGCCAGGGAGAAAGTCTGGTAGTCAGAGATCTCCTGACAAACAAAAAATGCAATGAGAGGAAACAGTCCGAAGTCTTGATTCTGAGTTCTCCTTGAGGATGTGAGCACATTTATGCAATCTGGACCTGCATATTCATCTAATGAATTCAGTTTGGAAATTTGGCTTCCATCGCTACTACCTAAAAGAGACGGAGTGCCAAGAGGGTGGCAGCTGAGAGGGGAGGGACAGAAGGCTAGGGAGTGGGCGAGACTAATTGGTCTTGTCACATAACACAGATTAGATTAAGTCTGCCGAAAACGGGGAGGGGGCAGGAGGCCCTGAATCACTGTTTATACCAGGAAGACAGAAAACCAAGCAACCTCGTGGAACCAGATGCAAAGATAGAAGCACAAGCCTCTTGACAAGAAAACAGGAAAAACTAAATGTAAGACAATTTAAAAAAGAAAGAGACAACATTTTGCTCTGCAGCCAGATAAGGGAATTGAGCACCAGAACAGCAAAGTACAATCTGATCAGAGTTACGATCATTTCTGAGCATTCACTAAGGCCAGAGCAGGATCTTACCTTGCTAAGCAAGTCCATAGATTTCTTTTTAAATGGGCAAAGGATGGGTGGCATTGTGGGGAGTGTTCTAACTACAAAGAAAAAGTCAACTTTTCAAGAAATCAGGAGTAAAATGTTTATTACAAACAAGTAACATGATTAACTGTTAATAATTCTTATCTGTCAAAGAGGAGAGCATCTTAGAATTGCTGAGATAGAATTACTATTACAAGTTACCACATGCTCTACACTGTAAAACTGCGTTTTAAAACAATACTCTGCAAACCAAACTTCCGGAGCCCAGGCTGATCGTCCTCTCATTTATTCGTATTACTGAGCTGGCTACTGCGTGTTGGCTTAGTGAACAAGACTCTGAAAAGAAGAAAACCAATGTATTCCTCCTCTTCCCTTTCTTCCTACCTAATTGTCCTCCTGCTCCATTCCTTCCCCTGGGTCCTTCTGTCTGTCTTCTTTTCCTGAGGTACTTGGTCCCCTTCTAGCAAATTCCAATAATTTTCCTAAGAAAACACAAGGAAGGCATAGAAAGCGCTGATGTGTGACTCAGATTCCTGTAGAGCGGGGTCGGTTCTCTAACATTACCTTTTCCCTAGACTCTGGAATGCGAATGAAACAGAAATTTCCCACAGGTCTTTCTCTGTTGCCTCTGGCTGTGGAACAGCGTTAAATCAGCCTCCTTGGGTTTGTCTTCCACACGACATCGGATATCACAAACACCCTCCTTATGAAACCCAGCTGTGAGCTAACTAATGGTACCAAAATAGATTTTTCTCTCCTTTATACTGTTATAACTTCCTGTAAATAACGGAGCCCGCTCGGCCCATTAAGCAAATAATCTGAGGATTTTTGCAGCAGGAACTTTTTATTTAATGGTGGACCTGGTGTGGCATTTGCATTGTGTCAAATAACTTAAGGCTTTTCCTTTATTTTTTTTTTTTAAGACTTCTAAGGGTTTTCTCTACTTAGTAATTCTTTTCAATCTTTTCTTTTTCTTTTTTTCCATTCTCGGTTGGTAGATACTCATTTGCTGTGAAATTGTAATTAGTGATATTCATAGAAAGAATAACATTGAGTTTGGGACTGTAGTTGTCACACTTAAGTTCTCCACAGATGTTTCTAGAAGGATGAACGCCAAGGTTGCACAACTCCTGTGAAAGGAAAGTAGCACCAACTATTGAATAGCACCAACTATTATTTTTAACAACAACAACAACAAAAAAAATTTATTTTCAGAAATGGCCTACCTGTGAGCCCAAACTAGAACATTTCTTTCTGAAGGGATGTTGGCCAGGGATCCCTAGCAAGGAAGATTATTACGCTTGGTTTTAGAAATGTTAGAAGGTGACTCAAGCCCCTAACTTTCCATTTGCAGGATCAGAGATGCCGAAAGGAAGGAACAGGAGAGAGCGTGCAGAGGAAGAGACCTGGAGGGTGACAGAGAAAGGTCTTTGGGTGGCTATAAAATCATGATGAAGGGAGTCAGTTACAAGAACCAGATCATTTTGAAATAAAAAACGTGTTTCTGGGCTTCCAGTTACAGAAAAGTCCTGGGTGTGTTAATTCAAAAATAGTCCTCTTGATTTTTTTTTTTTTTTTTTTTTGGTGGTAAATTATTGGAATTATTTTTTTGCAGACACTGTTGTGGGACATTGTTTGATTTTAAAGGCATCAGAGTTTTCTCAGAGATCTGAGCTCAGGAGATGTTAATCTTCCCTTCCTTGTGGCCTGTTTGGTATCTACTAAATTGGGGGCAGTATTGTAATCCATTGCTCTGATAGTCCCAGCTGACTGCAGCATGAACAAAACTGCCCGCCTATGATCTGTGTGGCCCCTTGGTCTACAGAACTAACCAGAAGTCATCCTGGCCAGGAATCACGTGGCATTGTTTGTTTTATTTTCCCTTCTATTTCATACTCTAAAATGACATCTTTAGATTCCATTAAAACAAAAAAAAACAGGCTGCGTCTTTGGGATTTACCTACAGTGATGATTGCTACTGATATTATTGATCACTTATAGTTATGATAGTGAGGTTATCTATCCATCTATCTGTCTATCAATTCATTTAATTCTCATAACAACTTTTATGAAGGCAGGAAATATTATCATCTCTATATCACAGTGAGAAAACTTACATTCAAGGGTTGAAAAATTCCCAGGGTCATAAAACAAGTAAGAGACAGAACCAAGATTTGAGCCCTTGTCATTTTGACTGTAAAGTCATACAACTCCCTTGGCCATCCTGCTATTTTAATTGATTTCATGCTATTACATTGTCATCACTTATGTCTAACAAGGAAAAGAGGCAGAAATTATAAAAAATGTTGGGATGGAATGAGTTATTCTTCATTTTACTAGCATTCAATGGCCATGTTCCCATTTCTGGTCACTTGTTGATGAATGGATTCTGATCCAGGTAATGAAATCAGATGAGGTACCAATGGGGTCATAGGATTTTGCTTCGGTGCTTTTGTGCTAGCATTTACGTGATTCTCAGAGAAAATGTTATCAGTGCTCTGAGGTCATACTTCACAGCTGCATTTTGGACCACTCAGTTCCTGTTGTTATTTGTCTGAAGAGAGAGAACTTTAGTCTTGGTAAAACTCAAAGCTACGAATGTTTCTCAAAGCAACAACCTAAATGTTAAATCTCACAGTTTCCAAATCATCCTGTGGTGAGGCTACGTTGTATATATTTTTTCACACTGAATTTGTCTGTCTCATTCCTTACCAGATGAGTTAAGGCAACTTATAGAAAAGACAGAATAGCAAGCATTATACTATGAAGGAAAAAGAGCAAATAAGATATAAGGAAAAGAGGAAAAAGGAAAAGAGAAGTTGCCTAGATGACAGGATTAACTCAAAATTTTCTAATATTTTTTGGGGGGTAGGAAAAATGTTAGATATGGCTCCTGCTTTTATAATCCCTTATACCACTGGAATTCACATTAACAGGGGACTTTTTATAAAATAAATATTCATTGTAAGAATAAAAATAAGTCAATTTAAAATATGAAGGTACATATTTTTGATTAATTCTCTTGGAGTATCAATAATAAAACCCACTAGATAAATGGCTGAACATTATGAAAGGAGAAATATAGTCGTCTGTATAATAGTGCCAATGAGATGATGAGTATAATTTGACAAACTAAAAAATAGAAGCAATTTATATCATTCTCATGTCTCAAAATCTGCCAATGTTTAGCTCTGTCTCTGGAAACATAGGGTACAAACAGAACGTATAATGATGCTGGGAATTCTTGAGGAAGTCATGGGATGAAAACATTGAAGAAATGTCATATCACTTGTTTTCTTTACAATATTGACCAAAGTTTTGTTTCCTCTTGGAGCAATAGACCACACAATCAAACTGCACAGTTATCCAGAAAAGGACTGAAGTCTGAAAATGTCTTTGTCTAGAACCAGAGACCTCAGCTGGCCATAACAGACAACACCAAATTCATTTAGAGAGAGCGTCCTTCAGCTCTCTGTGTTTCCTACAGCTTTTTTTCTTTTTAACAGAATATTACTCAACATTGAATTTTCATCAGTCCGGATTCTAGTTGGCATTTTTGTAAACTTTGAACCATTAAATAAATCATAGTCCCACCACATCTAGACCCCAACAGTACAACAAAATGGTTTCTAGACTTCCTATGCATTATTTTTTACATTTAACCACAAAAAAACAAAATTCAAGACAATTTTCTGTTTATATTACTTTGTAACATTTCTGAAACTAAAATGTGCATTAACTTGTTTCTGATTTGGACTATGGATATTTTCTACAAGGAAATGCTATTATCTTATGGTTGAGAAGATACGACAGTCCAGGAAAAATCCAGGACACATAGATTTACTAGAGTCTGTGGGATTAGATAAATCAATTAGTTGAAAAAATTTAACTCAGTGATTTTGCTGCTTGATGGATCTGATAAACCCATCTCCTGATTTTGAAAAGACTGATTTCAAATTGTGTGTAATTTTACTTCATGTCCACTTCTCTTTAAGAACTGTCATATTTGTTCCCTATAAAGTAAGTGGAAATGCAACATGTCTATTGGGAAATATCCTTCAAGTTCTGAAACAAAGAGTTTTTTATTCATGATGTGGGCTAATGCTATGTCTGTTCTAGGCAAATATATCAGCGAACTAGATGTCCTTTCTGGACAGCATCTGCAGATAATGCAAAAATGCTAGAGCAGGCATACATATCTGTGACCTGACTTGCATTTATAGCATCATTTCTTGGTCACAAATAAATAAAGGGAATGTTTAACTGGAATAAAGACTCTAAGAAAGCATTAAAAATGTTTTCTGATGAGGTAGGCTTTCATGCAGAAGAAATGCTAGATTTGATCTGTTTCCCAATAAATAAATTCAGGATCAACAAGAGGCTCTTAGGGAGAGACTTCATCAACTTTCCACAAAACCTGCTGTACATTCACAGCTTCATGAGGGTCGGACCAACACCTGTTCTTTTTTAGCACGTACCCAAGCATCTAGCAGGAAGCCTGGAAAAGTAATATTTATCCTATCAGTAATAGTTCCACGAATGGAATGAGGAGTTTGGAAGGAGAAGGGAAGGACTTCCCATTTCTCTGGAGGATTTCTCTCAGAAAGTATGCTCCATTCAGAGATGGGAGGTCCGGCAGAAAGCTGCCTCGTGGGGAATCTCAAGATGACCATAAAGATCTATACCTCGAAGTTTAGCTCATCTAGTTCAAAGGCTGTCAAACTTTTTCTGCACGGGTCAGATAATAAATATTTTCGGTACTGAAGGCCAGTCTTCCTCACAACTATTCCACTTGCCTATTATAATATAAAAGCAACCACAGATAATAAAAGACCAAATTGGTACGGCTGGATTTGGCTTATGGGCAGACTGTAGTTTGCTAACTCATGATTTGGTTACATATTACTTTCTCCCTACTTTCTTTATTTACCAGTGCACTTTTTTAAAATTAATTTATTTTGCATCTAATTTTGTGGCAAAGTATATATAACAAAAATTTGCTCTTTAAAACCATTTTTAAGGGTACAGTTCAGCAACATTAAATATATTATTATTTTTGTGTAACCATCATCACCATTCATCTCCAGAACTTTTTCATCATCCCATACGGAAGCACTATACAAATTCAACAATAACTCCCCATTCTCTCCTCCCTCCAGCCCCTGGTAACCACTGTTTTACTTTCTGTCTTTATGGATTTGACCACTAAGTGTACTTCCTATAAGTGGAATCATATAATATGTGTCTTTTTGTGTCTAGCTTATTTCACTAAGTATGTCTTCAAATTTCATTCATGTTGTAGCCTACATGAGCATTTCGTCTTCTTCATAGGATTAATTTTTTAGAGTTTTAGCTTCACAGCAAAACTGAGAGGAAATACAAAGATTTCCCATATCCCCCCACCCCCATTATCAACATCCCCAAAGTGGTCCATTTGCTCCAATCGATGTACCTAGATTTATGCATCCAAATTCCACAGTTACATTAGGCTTCCTCTTCATGTTATACGTCCTATGATGATTTAGGGACATGCAATGAGGAATTAGAAGCTTCCTTACAAACTGGAAGAGATGAGGCCCCAAGAGAGTGGCGCAAGCACCTGTTGCCTTTTCCCTCTTTCTCTTTTCCTACTGCATCTAGGCTCAGGAAGTGATCACAAGTGCAAGTAGTGCACGACGAACCGGTAAAATAAAGCCCCAGCTTTCTGGCTCTACTGAAAAAAGGAGCCTCAGGGAAACCAAAAGAGCTCTAGGGATGTCACAAAGAGGAAAAAGTTGGGAGAATAACTGGAAAAAATAGTTTATTAACTGCTGGGAACTCTCTCAATGTGCACATGCATAGCTTTGACACAAAATAGCATATGATAGACTTTGGGAACTGAACTATAAGATCACCACCCAGAACTAAGAATGGCCACAGTGTGGAACACATGCATGAAACAGATCTGAATAATATTGCAAAGGTATTGACAAAGGAAGTGACATTGAGACCATAACTCCCATAAGGCTTGTTAGAACTTGCAACCTGAAACAAACAAGGTCAATTGTCTGCTAAAACTAAAATATCACCATTCTTCAGAAGAGTTAAGTAAGACTCAGAGGAATCTAGCATAATGTTCAAAGTGCCCAAGATACAATCCAAAATAGCATGACCTACGGTAAACAAGGAAGATGTCAATTTGTGAGAAAAGGCAACAAAGAGTTACTAAGACTGAGATGACGTAGATGTTGGGATTGCCTAGCAAAGACTTTAAAGCAACTATTAAAAAAATTCTCTAACAAGTAAGGTCAAACATTATTAAAATGAATGGAAGGGGATAAGCCTCACCAAAGACATAAAAGAAGCAAATAACAACCAGAGAATTTTAGAACTGGAAAATAAATAATCAAGTTTGAAGCATACTATAGGACTCAGTAACAGAATGGAAATGACAAAACAAGGAGTGAATTTGAAGATAGAGTAATAAAAGTTACCTGATCTGAATGATAAAGAAGAAAAATATTTTAAAAATTAATGACCAGAATCTCAGGTATTTGTGGTACAATACCAAAAGCTTTAAAATCCATATCATTGGAGACACAAAAGGAGAGGGAAAAGAACATTATTCTGGGAAATAGTTGAAGAAATAATACCTGAAAAATCCCCAAATTTGGAAAAAGACATATACCTACAGATTTAAGAAGTGTGGCAAACCCTAAACAAAATAAACTCAAAGAAATCCACACACAGACATATCATAATTAAGCTCTTCAAAACTAAATGCAAAGAAAAAAATCTTGAAAGAAACCAGAAAAAAAACTGCAGTATTTATAAGGCAAATAAGATTTGAATGACCATATTTCTGATAAGAAAAAAATGGAGACTGAAAGGAAGTAGAACAAGAATTTTAAAGTGCTGGCAGAAAAAAAAAAAAAAAAACAGAATTCTATACCAAGCAAAAATAGCATCCATAAATGAAAGAAATACAGACATTAACAGATGAAGGAAAACTAAAATAATTCACTGTCAACAGGCCAGGACTAAAGGAATTGTTAAAGGAAGTTCATCAGAGAGAAGAAAGGAAATGAGAGGGAAACTTGGATGGTAAGGAGTGAAGGAATCACAATAAAATGTAAATAATTGGGTAGGTAGATTGTTCTTCTCTTGAGTTCTTTAAACTATGCTTGAGAGCAGAAAGCAAAAATTACAACATTATCTGATATGTCTTTCAGTGTATGCAGATATAATACATAAGACTTTTATATCTTAAGGTGGGGGGGTAGAGTAAAGGGCCCTAAGGGTGGTAAGTTTCTACACTCTACCTGAAGTGGTAAACTACTGATTTTAAGTTGACAGAGAAAACTTAAGTGTGTACATTATAATCTCTAGAGCAACCACTAAAATCCCATACCAAAAAAAAAAATAAAAGATTAAAAAATGCAATAGATAAAGTAAAATAGAATACTAAAAATATTGGTTAAAGAACTCAAAAGAAGGCAGAAATGGAGACAAAGAAGAACAAATAATAGAGGAAACAAATATAAATCAGATAATAAAATGGTAGACCCAATTCCAAACATATCAAGAATTACATCCAATAAAAATGGCCTTAAAAAGCCAACTAAAAGAGATTAGAATTTATTTTAAAAAAAAAAGAAAAGAAAAAAGTGGTCCAACTTTATTCTTTATATCCTTATCCAAGTTTATAAAACTTATACAAATTGGCTAAAAGTAAAAGGATAGGAAAAGATATCCCACACGTGTATTAATGTAAAGAGAGTTGGAATGGCTTCAGTGATACCACACAAAATAGTCTTCAGAGCAAATCAAATTATCAAGAACAAAAAGAAAAATTACACAATGGTGAAGTAAATTTACCGAGACCACGTAACAATTCTTAATATTTATGCATCAAAACAGAGCTTCAAAACTCATGAAACAAGTGACAGAACTGAAAGGAGGACCAGATAAAGTAAAAATTATAGTTTGAGATTTTTAACACTCTTGTCTCAGTAACTGTTAGAACCAGGTGACAGACAATCAGCCAAGATGCAGAAAAACTGAAAAGTACAATCAACCAACTGGATCTATTTGATTTTTACTAAACCTACAGACAACATCAGAATACACATTTTTTTCAAGTGAACTTGGAACACTGACCAAGACAGACCATATGTCCTGGGTGATAAAACAAATATTAACAAATAGAAAATAATTAAAACCATTTAGAGTTTGTTCTCTGACCAAAATGGAATTAGATTGGAAATAGGTAACAGAAAGCTAATAGAAAAACCTAAAAAACTTGGATATTCAATATTTTCCTAAATAATTCATGAGTCAAAGGGGAATTCTCAAGGGAAAAAAAGAAAATATTTGAAGATATAAAAATTTGTGAGAGACAGCCTAAATAGTGCTTAGCTGTACGATTTTAGCATTCAGTGCTTACACTTAAAAAGAAGAAAGATGTAAAGTTAATAACAGACTTCTACCTTAAGGAAAAGAGCAAAAGAAACTCATATCAAGCAAAAAGAATAAAATAAAAAGGAGGAAAAAAAATCAATAAAATTGAAAACAAAAAGCAGGGAGAAAAATCAATGAACTATCAAGAAGTTTCTTGGGAAAAAAATCAGCAAAGTTGATACACCTCTAGCAAGACTAGCAAAGAAAGTGCGAAAACCCAAGTTACTAATAAAGTAGTAAAAGATGTTATGCCACCAAAGACTGTGAAGACATTAAGAGAAGACTGTAACAAGCGCATGCACTTAACTTTGAGAACTTAGATGAAATGATACAAATCCTTGAAAACTACTAACTCCTAAAACTTACCCAAGTGCAAACTGATAGGCTGAATCACACTGTAACTACTGAAGGAATTAAATTCATATTTTAAAACCCTTCAGAAAGGAAATCTCTGGGCCAAGCTGACTTCTCTGGAGAATTCTACCAAACATCTAAAGAAAAAGTAGAACCAATTCTGCACAATTTCTAAAAGAAACTAGAGGAGGATAGAACAGTCCACAACTCATCTGGGGAAGCCAGCACCTCCCTGATGAAATTAGATGAAGAACAGCAAGAAAAAGCAAATTACAGACCAATACCCCTCATTAAAATAGATTTTAAAATCCTCAACAAGATCTAAGCAAGTTGAAACCAGCAATAGATAAAAGGAATAAGCACCACAATCTAGTGGAATTTATCCTAGGAGATCAGGACTGTTTTCTATAGTCAAAAAGGGATTGGTGTGATCCATAGATTTAACATGATTCCAGTCAAAACCCAAGCAAGAGTTTCGGTAGATAAAGATGAGCTAATTCTAATGTGTACGTGGAAAGGCAAAGGAACTAGAGTAACCAAGTGGTTTTGAAAAAGAAGAAAGTTGTGGGAAATCATGATACTCAATTTTAAGACTTACTATAAAGGGACAGTAGTCAAGATAATATGTTATTAATGAAAGGATAAGCATATGGATCAATTGGACAGAGTACAGAAATAGACTAAAGGAGAATAAAATAAAATAAAAAGTATTGTATAAAATTTATGTTCAACTAGATGTTATAATATAATGATTTTATATTCAACACTGAGAATTTTTTCCATGTAACAAGATTTAATGGTTTTTTCCCCTAGAAAATATAAAATGTTTTATTTTTCTTTAAAAAAAATAGACTAACCCAAGCAAAGTCAATTACCAAGGCAATTTGTGAGGAAATAATAGTATTTTAAACAAAAGGTGTTAGAATAATTGTATATCAAATAAAGATAAATCAATACCCTTCAATCTAAAGTTTATACAAAAATTAACACATAGTAGATCATGGATCTAAATGTCAAACATAAAACTATAAGTTGGAGGGGGGTGAAATATAGGAGAAGATCGTGTGAGGCAAAATCATGTTAGGCTGAGTTCTTAGACCTGACACCCAAAGCATGAACCATCAAAGAAAAAATTAATAAGTAGGACTTTATCAAAATTTAAAATTTTCATATGATGAGAGACACTGTTGAGAGAAGCAGGTATAGACCGGGAGAAAATACCTGTAAATCAAATATCTGGAATATGATTTGAGTTCAGAATATGTAAAGAACACTCAAAGCTCAACAGTTAGAAGAAAGTCCAGGGGACCAAGGACTTGAAGCAACACTTCCCCAAAGAAAACATACAGATGAAATATAAGCACATTAAAATATGTTCACCATCCTCAACATCCTCAGTTACAGCTATGTTGAGATGTCACCACACACCTAATAGAATGGCTAAAGTATAAAATCCCAGTAACTCCAAAGCTAGTGAGAATGCAGAGCAACTGGAAGTTCATCAATTGCTAGAGAGGATGCGAAACATTACAGTCACTCTTCTTATAAGTTTGACAGCTTCTTACAAGGTTAAACACACACTTCAGAAACCTCACTCCTGAGCATTTGTCCTAGAGAACTAAAAACTTGCATTTACGCAGAAACTTATACACAGATGTTTACAGTTCTTCTATTCATAATGGGTCCAAACAGGAAACAACCAAGATGTCCTTCAACAAGTGAGTAGATTAAAAAATGATGGAACATTGAGAATTTACTATTCCCAATAAAGAGGAATGAACTCTCAGTACACACAATTTAGATGTGTTTTTGAGGCATTATACAGAGGAAAAGGAGCAGGAAATTTTTATATAGTATAATTCCATTTATATGACATTCTCAAGAAAACGAACTACAGTCCTGGGAGGGCTTTGACTACAGACAGACAGCGTGATAAGACGTTTTGAAGGTATAGAAATGTTTAGTATCCTAATAATGGTATAGAGAGGAAAAAAATCTTTTCCTCTACCCATCTGAGGGTCTCCAGACAGGCCCATAAGTTAGACTGGCCAAAGACAGATTAACAAGAGAAAAACAAACAGACGTTTATTAACATGTACATAGTGCGTGTACACATGGGACCATCCAGTGATGAGTAACACAAAGAGGTGGTTAGAACTTGGGCTAACACACCGTCATAGGCTAAATAATGGAACAGGGGTTTTGTGATCCGGGTGGGGTGGGGAAGACAAGCTCTGAAAAGGTGGTCAGGAAAAGTATGGGAAACAGTGGTTATTCAGTACAGCTTATTACACAGATTCAAGTCAGTGCCTTTTCCACTGGTAAGAGTTGTTGAGTCCTCCTCTCCCTGCTGTGGGAGGAGGCACATTTTGTAAAGGAGAATTTCCTTTGAGAAAGGAAAACCTCTGCTCTGCTTTTAGAGTTTTTCCTGCATCTGCTGCTTCTCAATGACCTTTAGCTCAAAATAATTCATATGTCAAAGAAGTATATTATGGGACGGCATGTTCTGATAGCCTTCAGTAATGATGATTTATATCAATGCGTACCTGTTCTAACATTGAGAGAATGATACACTTTAAAACGTGTATTTTTATTGTATTTTAATTTGAGCAATAAAACTTTTATAAATATGAAAACTCATTGGGGAAAAAGTAAACTTAAAATGTGAAAAGAAGTTTGAGTTAGAAGTTGTTCATACTGGGTTATCTAATAAATCACTTTATCAAGAGAATTCATTAACTCTTCTCTATCTGTTAAATTGGTATAATAATATCTGATTCAACTTTCTGAACAGCAGTGGTTCTCAATGCTTTTTGTCTCCATTTCCATTTAAGTTCTTAAAAATTATTAAAATGTAAAAGAATTTTCATTTATGTGGGTTATACATATCACCATTTACAATATTAGAAATTGAATCAGAAGAAATATATTTACTAACTCATTTTAAAATAACAATACCAAACTCATTACATTAACACAAATAGCATTTTTAATTAAAACTATTTTCCAAATTAAATAAAATAGAATAGCAAAATTGTTTAAAATATTTTCAAATGTTTTCATGTCTAGCTTAATGGAAGTCAGCTGGATTTTTTATAGTTGTTCTGGTCTTTTGGGCCCCTGGGATCTCAGATCAGGCTTTAAGAATAGGAGAATGCCTATAGAATTTTTATAGAGTAAGAGAGTGAGAGAAAGAAATACTCAATATGAAATTGTCTCTATCAATGAATCTTCATATATCATTAATATGTATTAAAATGGTGTGTGTTATAGATTTAAAAACAGAACTGAAATATTGTTTGTTTCTGTATGTAGGAGAATACAAGAAAATTCTTGTCTTAGCCAAAACTAGAATCTACTTCTCTCAATCCCAGAACCTGTATTCTTCCACTATGTAATTTTCCCTCCCAAATGCCTTGCTAGGGACATTCCAATCCTGCTTTCCCTGTCTCACCAATTCCCAGCTATAGTGGAAAGTATATTAAACAATTCCAGAATCATTAGATATTTTTAAAGTCTAAAAATGCTATTCTGATTTAGTTTGCTTTTTTCCCAATTTTTCCCTGTAATTTTTTTCCCTGAATTATGTCTTCCCAAATATTGTCTGAATTTTTCTGAATAAGAACAGCTGTTCATTCCCAGGTTGGCTATGACCCCAAAGCAGCAGTGGCACCAAGCCAACGTCCTCTCCTTGACAGCATCAAGACAATTAACACTTTTTGGATTCTGTCCACTACAAGATCCTCTTCATATTTGAATTCACAGGAGATGTTAGGAAGAACGTAGTGAAATAAAAATAGTACACTTTCCTGATTTTTTACTTTGTCATATTTAAGAATATTGGGATGTTCCATGTCACTGATAAAGAGGAAACTGACACATTGTAACTGACTATACTTCAATAAAAAAAGAATATATCTGAATGTTACACTATTATGAAATTAAAGTTTGATATGTCCTGGAGAGACTTTTATTTCCCAACCTTTATTCAGTAATACACTGTTGTACAAATTGCATCAAACTGCTACAAATATTTCCCATAGTCACCCATTTTAATAGTTAGCTTTTGCTGTGTAAGAAACCACTTCAAAATGTATTTATTTAGCTTGTGATTCTGCAGGCCAGCAATTTGGCCAAGCTCAACTGGCTGGGTCTTCTGGGCTTAGCTGCCTTATGTGCCTACAGTCTGCTGGGAGGACTCATTTCTGCAACACAAAGTCTTATCCTCTAGCAAGCCAGCCCACACATTGGCTGGTCAGAATTTTGCAACAGAGCAGAGAATCAAGACTCTCTTGAGGCCTGGACTTGGAATTTGCAGACTGTCACTTCTGCCACATTCTATTGGCCAAAGCAAGTCACATGGCCAACCCAGACTGAAAGTTTAGGAGAGTAGAGCCCATCTCTCTTTTTTCTTAACAAGATTAAAAAAAAAAAACAAAAACTGAAGTGTAGTCAGTTTACAATGTTGTGTCAATTTCTGGCATATGGCATAATGTTTCAGTCATACATGAACATACACATATTCATTTTCATAGTCTTTTTCATTATAGAGTCCATCTCTTGATAGAAGAACTGCCAAGTAACCTGGGGACAGTACGTTTATAGAAAGGAGAATAATATAGCCAATTTGATAATCGATTTCCACTTTATGAGATCCAGAAATCTACTCCATGTCAGTTTTCAGTTCAAGAAAGAGATGATAAAGGTATGGAAGAAGAAAAAAGAAGATGTTTGGAAAATACCTAAATATACAAGAAAGGAGACTTCTGTGGGTGGTGACAGGGAGAAATGGAAAAAGCTGAGTGCTAAAACTTATAAAGAGCACTTCGATCTCCATTGTGTGGTTATATAGGATATAACTAGGAGAAATGGAGAGTGAAATTGAGAAAAAGAAAACTTGGGCAGAATTCCATGAAAGTTCTAAGAGTAAAGATTATTATTCTATAGAACAATCTTGCAGACAAAGTGATTTATTATGCATTGCATAAGCATTTGAAAAAACAAGCTTGTAAAAACACACTTTTTAATTCTGTTAGGAAGAAACTTGCCTTCGACACTGCAAGACTGGCCAGTTTGTTTAACTTTCTTCCTTTCTGTACTTATCTGCTGATGTCACCGATTTTCAGAATATGTCATCATTTCCCCCTCCGTGCTCACAATATTTGGACTGGCGCTATTTGGAGCACGTTTTCACTTCTCCTTCCTATAGAACACTGAAAACTGAATTCCAAAAGTATCATCTTGGAATTGCATTCTCCTTAAAAATTTAGTGTTTTGTTTAGACTAACATTTTCAGTTAACAGACAATTTATTCAGCTCCTATTGTATGCATGATGTTAGATTAAAAACTAGTATGTTACAGAATATTACTTTCCAACTGGATGGTTTCTTTTTAACTATTTCAAAGAACTTTCTCTGTTATTTCATTGGCTCTCTATGAATCATCTAAGCAGATGTTTTCGCCCTTCTATGCATGTGAAAACTTAGCACAGTGAACTGTGTGGGAGGGACTAGGCCATGGAGCAGCTACTTCATTATCCAGTTTTCCAAAGTAACAAAAACAAAAAACAAAAAAAATTAAGACTGCAAGGTCTGAGGAAGAGATAGTGTACCTTTCACTCTGTGCTCTGAGCTGTCCAATCCAAATAACCAGGTCTCCTAACTGTCCCTGACTCAGAAAACATTTGCCTTCTATACATGGACCACCCTTCCAGGGAAAATGTGTTCTTTCTTCTGCTATCTTTCTCCTCTCTTCAAAATGCTCATCAACACTCACCTCCACCAACGAATTTCTTCAGAGACACCCTGGTTAGAAAAAAGCTTTACATTTATAGATTTCATCAAAAACAAACCAACCAAAAACACCCCTATAGATTTTATTTCATCCTTGCATGATGGCTCAGTGGCCAATTTTATCCTGCTTCACAGAGAAGGGTCTGGTCTGACTCCAAGCAGATTCCCAGGATCATAGTTAGCAGAAGAGCCAATATTAAGATGGAAAAAACCAAGGAGTTTCCTTGTACGAGTCACCAGCTCTAATCAGTCATTAGTGTCTCTTTAGTGCCTGTGAGCATTGCTGTACCTCACCGTGAATTCCTTCTATTTATGTATATACATATAATTTTGTGGAACACATCCTCTCCCCCAGTGATGGGCTGAATTGTTCCCTTCCCCTCAATTCATATGTTGAAGTCTCAATGCTCAGCACCTCAACGTAACCATATTTGGAGATACGGTCTCTAAAGGGTTGATTAAGTTAAAATAACTTTCCTCTCGGGTGAAGCCCTAATCCAATATGACAGCTGTCCTTATAAGAAAAGGAGGCAACTCCAGGGAAGTCCTTGAACAGAGGGAAGAGTATGTGAAGATGCAGCAAGAAGACAGCCGTCTAGAAGCCAAGGAGAGCAGCCTCGACACAAACCAAACCTCCTGACGCCTTGTCCTTGGACTCTGGCCTCCAGAACTGTGAGATAATAAATTTCATTGTTTAAGCAATTTTGTACTGGCAGCCCAAGCAGACAAATACATCCCTTTGGAAACCTTGTGGTCATGCTTCTTAATCTTTTACTACTATTTCTCTCCTCTTAGAACAGGACTGTTGCTTCCTGGTAGTTTTTGTCTCAGCATAAACATTCCCCAGTTTGAGGGTTTTCCAGGATCTTCAGAAATCAGAAAGAAAACTTACAAGCCTTTGCCACGTGATTCTTTCTTCAAGAGAAATCCATCGAATGATCTCTGCACTAAAACAAACTGTTAAGGGTTTCGGGTAAGAAAATGGAGGAAAAAAGGGAAATTTGATCAGGAAGATGTTTCCTGCTAGCTCCCTACAGCTTCCAGCTCTCAGGAACCAAATGACAAAATCTCAAGCATCCTTGCAATATTTAAAAGCTTATCAGGAGCTAGAAAAGTGTTGATGTAGAGCCGGGCATCCGTTGTGCGACCACAATAACAAAGTGTGGGGCTAAAATAGAATTTGTTCCTTCGTGCCTGTGTGTCTTTCCTCTTTCATCCTGGAAGCACACAATTCCACCAGTGGGTTAGTTTCCAAAACTAAAAACAGGCAGAATATGCGAGGCAAAATGCTAAGCCGTGCTTGGTAAAGTCTCTTCAGTTCTCCTGCTTTCTGCCAGTGTCTTTATTGTTTCCTGATCATGTTCAAAGTACAGTCTTGACTGTTTTTTTTTCCCCAGCCTTGGAAGGACTTGGTCACTCTAGAAGAATGATTTTTTGAAATACAGGGAACATGTGAGATATAGTGTAATGATTCTTACAGGATCCAAGCTCCAGCAAAGGATTAGAGGGGAAATAAATCAAACCAATGCCATTCACACCTGCCAGATTTTCGGTCAACTCGTGTGCCAAACATTTGACAGGATCGTGATGAATGAACAATGAGAATCTTTAGAAAACATTAAAAACTGCTTTATTCTGAGAGTCTCTCAGCACACAGACAAAACAAGCCTGGGACATTAGAGCCACATTTCTATTTCTGGAAAATAGTGAATCACAGAGCTACCGGTCCTCAGGCTGGTACGGTTAAGCACAGTGGATACAAGTAGAGGGACCCTCGTTTGCAGGGCGCTCAGAGACTCTGGGCCTGGCCTGGCTGCACTGCTGGTCTGGGGTGCTGCTTGAGAGTCAGGGGAGCAGCAGGGAAGCTAGAATCACTTTATGCGACTGGATTCGTACGAACCCATGGGCGTGAACTCCGTGGGAACCGGCCAGAATCAATCCTGTATTCCTTTCTTGCAACAAACCCGTTTCTTGGTTTACACTAGACACGAAATGGACTTCAAGACCTAGTAGGAACCAGGACCAGACACGTTCCTCTTAAGGACTTAGAATCAAATCCCTGATTTCCCCAAGGACCAAACCAACTTACCAGGTGGGTGGGGAGAGATGGGTTGGAGGTGAAGTGTATCCTTGGACCCAGGCCAAATTTGTAATCGCGAATCCATCCTACCAATATCTGTAAATGTGCTTTTCTAGGCTCCGTCGCTGTGAAGTCTTGGAGTGGCTAAACGGTTGTCAGCGGAATTCAGTTCCGCTGCTCTTCGTGATGACCATGTGGAAGGTGACAGATAAGAGGGCAGGGCACACCCTCCACCTGAAATCAAACATTCTTTTTGCTCTCTGCACCTCATCAATATGGAGAAGGCCGTGGTGGCAGAGCAAGGATTATGATCTAAAGGGGAGGAAAATACGGAGCTGCCCTCTCTGCCTTAGAGCTTCAAAGTGCATATAAATAATTCAAAACTTAGATTATTAACTTGCTCCTAAAGTTAACTTTGGCTAGAAATCCAGCATGCCAGTATAAATAAAAGAACTTTTTCTCAAAGAGAATCAGAAAACATGGAAAACACAGAGAGCTATTTTCAGATTTATTTTGAGCAAAGAACTCTAAATTCTTATAGATTATAAAAGTAATGCATGCTCCCCAGGTAAAAGAAATTTAAGGCAATACATGAGGATGTAATATGCCGCCCTCCTTTTCCCACTCTGCTCTCTTCTTCTGAATCCAATTCTCTAGAGATAAGAACTGTTAACAATCTGATGGACAGCCTTTTGTAAATGTCTCTGTGAATTTACAAATAAACATCCCCTATCAAACTGAATTACAGTAGCTAGATTATACAATAGAGGATATCCTAAGGACTTTTCATTTAGCAATTTACCATGGACCTTTTCCAAAATGGAATATGTAAATCTACTTCACTATTTTTAACCACTGCATAATATTCTAGTATGTGTGTTGTAGCAAAATTTATTTAACCAATCCCTAAAGATGAAAATTTAGGTTGCTCCAAATTTCTGCATTTCTTCTTAAAAAAAGAACACAAACACTGTGCCTACACGCCCAATGTGCATTATATACTGTTTTCCCTTACACACTTATTCTTAAAATTGTAATTTATATTTAAAGGGGCGCTGGCAATTAAAATATTAACATACGTTGACAAATCGCTCCCAAAAAGGTTATACTGAACTCATTTATAATCCAATCCAAGCAGTACTCTGAGTGTCCAGTTCCTTTACTCTTCCAGACTACAGAGTGCCAACCATTCTGTCTTTTACCAACCAGACAGATACACAGTCACGTCTCCTTGTTGTTTTAACTCTTATTTGTTCAGTGAAATTGAACATATTGGATGTTGGGTATTTGTATCTCTTGCTCCATGAGTTGCCTGTACATACAGCCTTTCCTCACTTAAGAAAAGTTTTCTTTATCGTATCGATACGCAACAGCTCCTTTTATTTGAAGGATATTATGCTCACTTCATGTGCTATATGCTGTGAGTACCTTTTGTTATTAATATTTCTGGAGTTTCTTGATTCATGCAGAAGTTTTAAATTGGGATGTAGTAAAAATAAATCTGTTCTCTTCTTTATGATTTCTAGATTTTTTTTTCTCAGGCTTGGGAGATTCTTCCCTAATTCAAGAGTATCATAATAATCAGTTGCATCTCATCTCAATATTTCTACTAATTTTTAAAGAACCCTTAAACCTTTAACTCATCCAGAATTCATCCTGATGTTAATTTTGAAGTAGGGCTCCAATTGTATTATTATTTTTTTTAAATGGCTTTGTCACTGTACAAAACATCAGCAACTGAATAATTATTTTCCTGGGGATTTGCAATGTCACCTTTATCACACAGCGAATGCCAGTAAAGGTTTTAATCAGTTTGTTGATTACTCTGCAACATGGGATTATCTGTTCTCTTTCTGTTACTACACGATTTTAAATGTGGTAGCTTTATGAAAACAATTTAAAATCCAGCATGGATATTTCTTCCCGATTATTCTTCCTCTCCAGCATTTTCCATCCACGTCTCAGATACTTATACTTTTAGATGAAATTCATGAAGTTTAAAAAAAGCTGAGTTGTGATTCACATTGGGATTTTATTTACTTTATAGATTAATTTAAGAAGAATTTGTATCATTACAGTATTGAATCTTCCTATACGAAAACAAGAGTTGTCTCTGCTTTTAAAAAACATTATTTCTCACACTTGTGGCTTATCATGTGCTTACAAGAGGTGCTATGCAGTTTTTTCTATATCCGTAGATAATTTTGTTGTATCTTAACTGGAATAAACAACTGGAATATTTTTATTTAATCCTCTTTGCTGACTGCTTGTAGGCATTTGTGTGGTAATTTTTAACTAGTATCCAACTAAATTTTAAAAATGCACAGTATTTTTGCCTGATAGTATTTTTAATCCCTTCCATGCATGCAGTCATAATACAATCTGCAAATAATCTGCCCTACTTGAATATAAGCTTCAAGGGTACAACCAGCCCATAGTTGCTCAGTATCCACAGATGACTGATTGATCCCAGGATGCCCACAGATACCAAAACCCACAGATGCTCAAGTTCTTTATGTAAAACGACATAGTGTTTGCATATAATTGATGCACATCCTCCCAGATACTTAAAATCACCTCCAGGTTACTTATAATACCGAATACAATGTAAATGCTATATAAGTAGTTGTAAATACAATGTAAATGCTATATGAATAGTTGCTGGCATGCTACAAATTCAAGTTTTGCTTTGGGGAACTTCCAGAAACTGTTCTCCCTAATATTTTCCCTTGGAGCTTGGTTGAATCTGTGGTGCGGATCTCGTGGACACGGAGGGCTGACTGTGAATTCTAACATTATTCTATGGCTGACAGTGGGCTCTCAATCAATACTTGTGGAATAAATGGAAGAAATCTGCACCATTTCACATGTTTCTTCACTAGTTTTAAACACTCACAATAATAGTGGGCACCCCTGTTACACTTCTGACTTCAACTGTAATACTTCAAGTGCTTCCCTCTTCTTGACTCTCTAGTTGGCATACACATTTTCTCACGTGAGGGAAATTTCTATTCCTATTTCTCTAAGACCTTTTCTTCTTGAATCAGGAGTGGGTAATGAAATTTTTCAAATGTCATATCAGCATATGTTGAAACCCTCATTTGTTTTTTCCTCCTTTAACTCATTAATATGTTGAATATTATTAATGCCTCTTAAAACGTTGAATCAGTTTGGATTTCTGGGTTGAATCCCAATTGGCCATGGTGAATTATTCTTTTAATGAGCTGCTGAATTCTATTTGCTGATATTTTATTTAGAATTTGCATCAATATTTCTGAGTGAGATTGGTCCTTAGTTTTCTTTTTGGTATTTTTTGGACATCAGCAGTATGGGCCTCAGACAGGGACGTGGGAAATTTACTTTCTTTCTTTGTGTTTCAGAACAGTTTAAATAGCAGCCAACCATTTCTGACTTGGAGCACTCCTCCCAACTCTGCTAGTCTGAAGAAAAGTTAATCTCGATCCTTTTAGGGCAAATCCTCTTTTTTCCCAGATTTGAGCTATTGTCCTGGTATCTGACCCTTTCAGCTTTGGCAGGGTTTTGTGGCTTGTCAAAAAATCTTTTAAAATTGCTATGTGTGTGTCCTAGATACACATGTTCTTGCATGCTTGAGAACCTTTTCCTTTCTTGTGCATATTAAATTTGAGTTTCATCCTGTGATTCTCTTTTCTGTGTGCCACATGTTTATTTTTACAGCTCTAGTTGGTATAAACATGTGGCCTTTTATTAAAGATCTTGATTAAACAAGATCTCTTTTTTTTTGCTATAATTAAACATTTCAAGAGATATCCACGAAGAAGGTCGTGTGTCATTCAACTTCAATACATTTATTGCAATAATCTTGAAACACTACTGTTTATCCTTTGAGAGCTATAAGGTAAAATCAGAGTGGGGTGACCAAAAACACACTGGTAAATGATGTTTCATATTCTGACATTGTGACAGTACGTACAGACATTGTTAAACAGACCAGACTATTTAAATCTGTTTGGGGATAAATTCTCCTCTACTGTCCAGGTATGGGACAGTAACAAGTGAGGTGATGCTCTCTTCTGGCATTCCATTACACTAGAATACTGAGGTCTTATTGAATATCAAAATAACAGCATTTTGTTATTGTAATATTGTTATTCTGGTATTTTTAAAAACCTGAAATCTGGATCTTTTCTTCCTTAAAATCTCTCCATAGTATTATACACCACATTAAGTTTTCAACTGGAATTAAAGTATTTTCCTTCCAAAGCATCCCTCATTGTTTAAAACCCACCCAAAGCATCTTACTTTTTTATTCCAAGGACTTATGTTACCAATGAGGTTGAGCAAATTATATTTATTGTCTATTTCTATTTTTTATGGAGTCAGTTTGGATTTCTTCTGCATCTGAAGGATCCCAAAGGGATTTAAGGAAGATGGGGGAAGCCCATGGGAAGAACTGGGAAGGACAGTGTAGACAGGAGTGGATAGAAGGTCCCCAGGCCCCAATTTAAGCCCTTGCCCTGTTGCTTGACTGCACCTTGCCTCCAAGACTGGATTCCTGCTGCTCTCATGTCTTCCCACACAACCAGGACTAATGTCTAAGTCTTTCCCTTGATTTGATAATTGATTTTAACCAAGGACTTCTTTCTAATTACCTGACTAAGACTCAGGCATGAAGGACAGAAGGAATTCATCCCTGGATCTCAAGCTTTTCTTAGAGGGAATAACTTATGGGAACAAAGTAAAGAAGACTGTGGCAATGGGATCTCACTTTTAAAAGTAAGTATCAAAAGCATACATCACAGTATACATTTTGTTCTCATATTGAAATCACTAAGTACTTTGATGGACAAGATCAAATACTAAGTTTTTGGGCTTCTCTTTCCTGTATCTTCCAAGTAGTCTGTATCAATGGGTAAAATCCTATAGTGTTGACAGTGAGTTTGAGAGTAACTCAGGAGGGTCTAAGATATTGTGGGCAAATGTAAGCACGCAGACACACACACACACACACAAAATCAAAAGCCAAAGTATTAACATCAGACAAATGTCTTTGGCAAAAGGAACCTATAGCTCTCCTGCAACTGTTGCATACATGATGTGATCGAAAAGGGAGATGTAACCGTTACCTGACTTCAATAAATTCTCAAACGTAAGAAAACTAAGTAAGAAGAACAGGGCATTAAAGTTATAAGGAAATGTTATCAGACCCAGGGACCATAGCAGGAAGAGAGAGAAGGGAAGAAGGACAGATGACATGACTGAATGAAGGTCAGTGGACTGGAAGTTTCAGTAGGTTGACAACCAGTCTTGGTGGACGTTGGAACCTCACAGGAATTTTATTTGGAGAAGAGAGCAACTGGTTGCCCCCGTGCACAATGAATGAGGATGAGTTGATCTGAGTAAGAAAGGCAACAGCTAGAAGAGAAAAGCATCTTATACAAATGTTAAATAGAGTGGAAGGTTAGTGGTTTGAAAGAGGCCCACCACCTGTGACCAAAGTGTATGAGAAGCGAGGGGATAAACTGCTGCTACTTGAGATTCCACCCACAGATGCTGGTCCTCGGGGCTGAGGTGGGTTTTATTGAAGCAGACAGAGAAGAAAGCAGGTGGAGAAATATTTGAGGTACGAAGAAAAGCTGATAACTATGGAAAGATAGTTCCAGGGGACACGGAAGAGGCCTTTGGGAGTTGGAGAAAATTGAAGACGTGAACATAAAGCCTTGTGGCAAAAAAGAGGGTGGTAGCTAATATCAGAGGTGTCAACTGACCAAATGACACATAGGCAATGTGTTCATTTAGTCTCATTTTGAGGGGGTAGAAAACGTGTCTGATGCGCAGAGGCCTTGGCATTAAAGATGCTCTGTTGTCTGCCATATATAAAATCAGTATTCAATATTAGTGATGTAAAACCAGCAATCATACAGAAAACAACGTAATTTCAATGAACTCTCTTTTATCTATGACTTATCCATTCTAAGTGGGTATCTATGACATCATAGAAATTTATGTGGTTTATATCTCTGGTTCCTTTGTTCCCAGCTGCTAAAACCCTTGGGATTTCCTGAGTGATAAGGGTGATAGGATTGTCTGATGTTCTAATGAGGTTACCCTTGTTGGGTCCCCAAACAGCTTCAAGATGAGGGCTAGTTATCAGAAAGACCAATCCTTGATTAGAAACTTGGAACTGGAAATCCAGCTCCCCAACCTCTGGGTAGGGGAGAGGCTGGAGATGGACTTAATCATCAATGGCTAATGATGGAATCAATCATGTCCACTTAATGACAGCTCCATGAAACTCACCCCACCCCCTCACGGCAGGGTTTGGAGGGCTCTGTGTGCTGGGAGGGTGGCACACCTGAGTTCCAGAAGATCCTATGCTGGGAACCCTTCTGAATGTCATCCTATGTACTTCTTCCCCTGGCTCATTTATATTCTTTATAACAAATTGCTAAATATAAGGACCATCTTCCTGAGTTCTGTAGTCACTTTGGCAGATTATTGAACCTGAATAAGGGGTCATGGGAGCCCCTCATTTATAGCCAGCTGGTCAGAAGCACAAGTGGCCCAAGACTTCCAACTGACGTCTGAAGTGGGGACAGACTTATAGGACTGAGCCCTTCAGCCATGGAGTCTGCACCAATTCCAGGGAGTTAGTGTCTGAATTGAACTGAATTGTTGGACACCTAGTTAATGTCAGAAGTTGAGAGAAGTCGTATCAGGAAAACACCATATATGTGGCATCAGGAGGAAAACAATCCTCTCTCAGGTACTACATTAGTCTTAGCCTGAACAATATAGAATGAAGTAAAATGGAATAAATTACCAGTTATACTGAGAGAGCTCTCTGGTTCCCCCTACATGGAAATTCAGCGATGGACTAATTCCAAAGTCAAATAGCAGCAGTTGTGAGCACAACGTAAACCAGACTGTGTGCCTAGTATTCTCTAAGAAACTGTAGTCTTCGTTCCTCTGTCTCATCCCTATAGTTTTGGTACTATTTCCAGGATTAGAGTATAATAATTTTATTTAGCTTGTAAATTTCAGGATCATTCTGAGGTCAAGCTTGTTAGCAGGCTTCTACTGAAATGGGTACCATTCTTAGACTGCGCTGTAATATTCCAGAATACGGCCTGAGGGGAGGGGCTCAGGGTGCTGTCCAGCCGTATAAGCCCCACGTGAAATGCATGTATCATTGGTTTCTATTGCAGTTATGGTGTGAATTTCAACTGATCAACAAAGATAGCTGCCTGAGCCCTTGAACGTCTTTCTGAGATGAAATGTAAAGGAATGAATCACCTCCTCAGAGTCAAAAAGTGTGACAATGCAGAAACTGAGGGACTTCCTCCTACAGAAGTCGTCTTTGTAGATGATGCTGTAGGTTTTCATTGAAACATACATGCGCTGTAGCAGTCAGTAAGCACTGACCACAACTTTGTCCTTTCTCAATTCAAATAAATATCCTGAAGCAAATCTTATTCTCAGATATTTTATAAGTAAAAAGTTCCTGGAATATTCCTGGGTTTGTCTATGTCTTTTGAAAGAAAAAGGAGCATGACAGTTTCAGTCTACAGTGCTGTGAGAGCGCATTTTCCTCAATAATTTTCCTATGCAGCAAATTTGAAATAAAGAGGAAAATTTTAACCTGAGTATTTTCTACTTGACAGTGAATTATTAAACAGAACACATAAATGCCAATGTGAATCTCCTATGTTCATTAGAAGATTTTGGAGGACATTTTAAAAAGTTAAAATTAAATCTATTGCAATTCTACCCAGTCAACATGCTGACAAAAATTTTCCATATGGCAGGTTAATTATATATTTAAAGATAGAAATCCTTAGCACATAGACCTTGAAATTATCAAGAATATTTCTACTCATGTTATTAGCCAATAATATACTGAATTGTCTAAGCATTGTTCAGAATTAGTAGGTATACCTTAGGAAAAAAAATATGATCATTAGCCATGGTTTTACATTGAAAAAAGAAAGCTGAGGTGCTGGTATAACTTTCTTAATAAATGATAAGATACCTCTCCAATTTCTGTCACTTAACTATTTCTCCTCTATTCTATACTGAATTTCAATCTGTAACATATGCACTTTAAATGGGATGCCAGAGATCTGTGAATATGTGAACAGGTGTTGCTGTTAAAATTAGAACAAGAAAATGAAAAAAGAAAGAAGGGTTTATCACATTTCAGTCCACGTTAGCATAAAATCACAATGGAATTTATTTTTTGTTTGAGGTGGGTCATAGGGCAATCTGACTGATGACTACATTGCTCACACCTACGTAAATCAGTAGACTTTAACACTTCAGTGTGCGTCAGTGGGCAAGTATCAACTTCACTATGAAAAAAGAAAAGGGACTGGTGTTTTGAAAGGCACTAAACACACACACACAAAACAAAACCAACAACACAACAAAAAAGAACAAGAAAGCTAATACCAAAACACTGCTTAAAACAGTGATTATCTCTCATTAGCACTTTGTATTGTATTATACTAAGAGGTGAATTAGAATCTCTGAAACACTCTGAAAATATTCACTTACCAGGTATAAGGTAATCCACAAGCCATGGGATACACATGCCCAGGTGCTTTTGGAGGGCTAAATATAAGAAATAACAGTGATCAAGGTAATATAAAACTCTGCAGGATATAAGAACTTAAATTCAAATACAAATTTAAAATCAAACTAAAACATTCCTAAAAAACACATAATATAAAGCCTTTTTTTTTTTTGCCCGCATATTAACACTCTTTTTTTTTTCATGTAAAATCGTTATCTCTGTGTAGTATGCATGCTACCCTAAGCCGCTGTAAATAAGGGGTATCTCACTTTTAAGTGCCCTACGAGGACCCTAGAGAAATTCCACACTCTCATTGGTTTTCAGGAAGAAAACTAATACAATAATTTCAATATACAAAAGGATGTTGTTTTGTTTTTCTCAGAGCATCTGATGCAACTGGACCAAATAAAAAAATCAAAGTATTAGGGACGGTCCCACCTCAATGGAAGAGAGTTGGTTGTGTTTTCCTTTAATACACAGTACTTCCATTGATACCAGACCTGGCAGCTTCTCAGAAATGCATGGAAAACGCAACAAATGTGAATCAGGTTTTCTTGTATATCTCCATCAAGCTTGGACCACTTCCAGAATTCCATCTACTGTTAATGAAAGGACTCTACTGTCTCTCACAGCAGATACTCTTGCTCAGCCAAGCTTGCTGAAGTTTTGCCTTATGCAAGATGGCAGAAACATATTTTTCCAATATGTGCCCACCTCAATAAGGGACTAGCTTAGCAGCATAGACTCTAACTTTTCCAATCATCCAATAATTCGAGTCTTAAGGCTTTGCCAGTCATGTTGAAATGTGTTTGCTTATTACTATTTTAGAACATTTCCAAAGAGACATTTGTTTTTCTCTTTTGGAGGAGAGAGAGATTGGGGTGACTGCAGCATGGTGAAGAATAGAAAACCACATCTGCATTACCATTTTCTCTTTCTCTTATCAAGTGTTATGAGTATCTCCATGACAAGATAGTGAATAATAGATATTGGCAAAAAGTGGCATTTCCCACCAGATAACCCCAATTTAAAACAGGATATCCTGGTCTCTCAATTGCCTGATGAAAACTCCCTTTGGATGAAATAGACCATATGTTTTCCAGGATGAAAAACAAAGATGTGAAGGATTTGGTGGGAAGTTATTAGACATTTCTTCTAGGGATGAAGGAAAACAGCAGAAGCATCTTTGAACTGTCCTCTGAAGGAGTGTGTCATAACAGATTTAGGGAATGATAATCCAAGCCACAGAGAAATATTTAGCTAATGGAAGAGAGAATACATTTTCTAACCATGAAGCTATTTAACATTTAGTTCCGTGGAGCGAAAATTTATAGGGGAAATTCTTTAGCTTCCCTGCTAGGCTAATTCCCTGAGGGTGGCTCTTCAGTGCTTATCTTAAAACACACCACTGAATCTTGGAATGGTAATGATTTTCATTGCTTTTATGGGGATTTGTCAATTTTTTTTTTCAAGTTTGAGTATGTGAATTATTTATTTCCTTAAAATAACTAGGGAAATAGTCACAGATACTCTTCAACAAGTATTCTCTCGTTCTGAATTCATTTAGAAATAATATTTGCCTAGTACCATGGCATATACAATTATAAAAGGAAAAGTCATTAATAAACTGAAAATGACTTGTATACCCTGAGCACAAACATGATCATACCAGTAATTCTCATTAGGAATTGTCATCTAATATTGGAAATGTGCAGTGTGCCTGCTGTCACTACTAATCGATATTATAAGATGTTTATTTCTTAAGTTAACTAACATGTATCAGGTGTTTTCTACACACTCAGCACTGTACTAGGCACTGAAGAACCAGAGATGATCAAGAAAAAATAATCTACAAAGTACAGTATATTGTAATGACTAATTTTGTTAAAGAGCTAAAGGTAATAAATCATCTTCTGATAAGCAGACATTTATTAAGTACCTAATATGTTCCAGAAACTGTGACTAGTTCCTGCAGATTTTACAGTGACTAAAAAAGACATGATTGCTACCCCCACAGATCACACAGTGTAGCATAAGAGGAAGTCAGTTTAAAATAATTGTGATGAAATGTGACAAATGCCGACAAGGAAGTGAAGATTACTAATAGGCGTGCACAACTGCCCACCAAATCATTTGAGGTAATCAAGCAGTGAAGACTTCTGGGAGGTAATGTCTATGTTGGGACCTAGAGAATTATTAGCAGTTACAAGGTCAAGGCAGGGTGCAGAGTGGAAAGGGAGCATTACAGGCAGAGAAAAATGTGAAGATGCTGGAGACCAGTCTTGAAGAGTGGGAGTAAGGAGAGCTGAGGATCAGGAGAAGCAGGGGCTGGATTGTAAAGGACCTTGATCACTACCTTAATTGGATTGGTCTTTATTTTAAGATCAATGAGCACTTGTTTCAGGTTGTAAGTATAGGAACAATTTATCAAACTTACCCTTGGGAATATTACAGTGGCTGCTCTGGGGAAAATGGATTGAGCAGAAAGCAGGGAGATCAATTAGGCTTTTGTAACAGAAATTCAGGTAAGAATAATGACGGTCCACACTAGGGCAGTGTGGGTGCAAAAAAAAATGATGCATTTTAAAAATATTTAGAAAACACAATGGTGGATCTAAGAAACTGGTAAATGTGGAAAGAAAGTGAAAGAGACAAAGCTAGAATAACTCTGGTTTTCTGATTTAAGCAACTAGTATGAAGGTGCCAATCGTATATCCAGGCAATCCAGAAGGAGGAATGATTTTAGAAGGTGGGAAGGTGGGAGTTGAGTTTGGGATAGGCTGGATTTCAGAGGCAGGTGAGCTCACTCTCTAAGTCCTAATATCTAATAGGCAAATGGTCTAAGGAGGATGAAAGAGGATTGAATTAGAAGAATAAGTACGGGAGTCGGTACTCTTACACCAGTAGGATGTGCTATCATGGGAGCCAAGGGAAGAGAGTGCTCAGTAACAGTCATTATTAGAGACCCTCAACTCTCCACCTGCGAGCTTTCTCCCCCGCTGGCTATGAGTGTGCACTGGACCTAAAGGCAGAGCAGTTCTAAAAGTATCAAGGAAGTAACAGCCACAAAAATAAAAAATCCATTACCCAGTGATATGTAGGAAACTAGTGGATAAATTCCAGAGCTTGCTTGTGCTTTTTAATTTCCTTTTCTTCTCTTTTTCTTTTTTTTTGCACTCTGAGATGTGTTCTACACAGTGTTCAAGAGTTTCCCAGCAGAATTAAGGCCGGGGTGTCTATGGTGAAGATATACTTGCTGTTCACCCTTTATTGCTTCTTTCTCTGCCTCATTTCACCACTCCTCCCCTTGTGTGTTCTGAAATCACCTGTGAAATTAGCTACTTCACTCAAGCCCTTTTCTCAGGCTCTGCTTCTGAAAAAACTAAACCTAGGAAAGCTGGGATGAGCATTTGTCTCAGGAAGCAACCTCTTGACATGATATTCTAGAATGCAGTCATTCCATCCATCAGAAGGCAATTAAGGACACCACTGCTGGCTGTGAGACAGTTGTAACTCCTGATCTTGCTGTGGCACTGCAGTTACTCAGGCTCTCCTGTATGGTGAAGTGGGATGGATGCGGAGAGAAGGAGATGTGCTGGCTCATGCAAAAACCTCTGACTTTAAAGGATATGCAGCCTATGGCAATTATTAGAATTTTAAGGTAGGTTGACTGTTTCTAACTGGAATATATTGAGACTCCAGCCCCTACAAGTTTCCCAGGCTAGAGTGGAGTTCTTGATAGAATTCTTAACATCAGAATATTTGCATGAATATGTTTGAGAAGCATGAACCTGCAGATTCCCCTGAAATCACCAAGCTAGCAGAAAAGAGCTCCCTCCCTTTGACTACAGTCTCCTTTTATTAGAGGCCATATAAATGTCTCATCTGATGGACAGGCCTCCTAAGACAATGGCTGCCCCCTGAAAATCCACCCACTTCCCCTCTGTGCTCCTGGACCACTAGAGTTAAGGCTCAGCATAACCACATGGGGGAAAATATTCCTGCTACTGAAGGAAAAGGATTATCACCAAAATAGCTTTGGGTTCTAGCCAGAATGCACTGGAAAGAACCAGAAGAACATGCCTAAGACATTGTGAGTGCTGGCCCAGTCGGTACAGAATAAAAGGCTGAATAAGGGAGAGCTCACCTAGGTGGGATATTCTCATGACTTAAGATTTAATGTCCAAGCAA
The DNA here is from genome assembly GCF_036321535.1 of Camelus dromedarius. Taxonomy (NCBI): domain Eukaryota; kingdom Metazoa; phylum Chordata; class Mammalia; order Artiodactyla; family Camelidae; genus Camelus; species Camelus dromedarius. The sequence continues at coordinate 133,977 of NW_026989855.1, forward strand.
GGTCACATATAGCCAGTTCTAACAGACAAATGGGTTGATTGTTTCAAGCACAGAACAAGTGATGGTCATTGAGGTGAAGTTATGAGAACTTTCCTGCCAGAATATTGAGAGAGGAGTCAAAAGGCTCAGGGAGGAGGGAATGCTAGAGTGGATTTAGCCCATAAGACAGTGATGACTGTCTTCTGTAGGAGGCCGAGGGATATTCCCTTTATGTAAATGATAAGGATTGGGCTAGCGAGGGGTACTGATGTCACTGAGAAATTCAGTGGTGGCTGTCCTTTGTAGGCAGTGTTAGTGACAGTTAAGTAACTGGTCCCCATGGTGTCAATGAGGATGATAGGATTCTGTTCTGGGACAGTGGAGGCCAAGTGATAGCATTTAATCATTGGAGGCAAAGTGGACATCATTACCGTAATGGGCAGGCGATATCTGTAGTTACCGCAAACAGACCCCGGTGTTTTGAGAGGTGAGATAGGTCTCTAACAAAGGTGTGGCTGAACCTAGGTACCCAAAAATATTAAGAGCAGGTGAGCAAAGGCTGTTGCCAACCAACAGAATAGAAAACTGTGATTCTTTGCCATGTTACCAGACATGAATCAACCATTGGCTGAAGGGGAGGCCAGGTCTCCTAGAGGAGTGGTCCTGCAATGCCAGAATAAATATACACAGTATCTATTCCCCAGTCCTCCGCCAAAGAGACATTCAACCATTTACCAGAGGAACTGTGGTATGTGTTTCAAGGGTTGTTGGAGAAAGGGTATGAATTGACACTGATAGCTAGAGGGCCCCAAAGCCCCTCGTGATTCTATGTCGGAAGCCTGGTGGTAAGCAGACCCCACGAGCGCTCACTGGTTGTTTGCCTGGTCTGCGAGTGCGCAACCAGGGTGGACGTGATCTGCAGCTTGTGGAATCCTCACATTGTTGCCTAATCTCAAAACTAAGAGCCATAGTGTGAAGTAGAAAAAGCCAAGTAAAAGCCCTGAAACAGCCCCAGGCCCAGCCAAAATCGTAAATCAGAAGTAAAAACCTATCCTCAGTGGAATGTCAGAGATCAGTGCCTCCATAAAATATTTTAAATAATGCAGAAGTAGTGGTCCTGTCATATCGCCATTGAATTCACTGGTGTGGTGCCTTGAAAAACCCGATGGGTCATGGCAGATAGTTGACTACTGCAAATTTAACTAGATAGTAGTAATAACTGTAGTTGCCATGCAAGATGTGATATATATTTACTGGAACATCTCAACACAGCCTCTGGAAATATGTGACTACTGATCTGGTAAATGCATTTTTTAAATACCCATCATGAAGGAGATTCTGAAGCAATCTGCATTCAGCCCAGATGGACAGCAGTATACATTCCTGGTTTTGCCTGAGGGTTGAGATAAAGAACAAAGTGTTGCATCTTGTATCTCCTACAACTCAGAAAGAGGCCTAGTACTTACTAACTTGCTATGGATCTTGGAGACAGTACATGCAACACTTGGGAATGTTCCCCTGATCCATTTATCAAGTGATTTGGAAGCCTGATAATCTATGTCAAGCTCAGAGCAAAAGAAGGTTCTGCAGCAGATACAGACTGAAATACAAATGATCTTTCTGCTTAGCCAATGACATGGAAAAGTCCATGTTAGTAGAGGAAGCATCCATGGTGGATAAGGATGTTACATGGATTTTCTAGTAAGTTCGGCTAGCAAAACCACAATGCACTTCCCCAGATTTCTGGAGCAAAGCCATATTGTCTATACAGAAGAGCTATTCAATCTTCAAAAAGTGACCTCACTATGCTATTATGCTTCAGGAGAGCCCTATGTAATTAGAGTTTCCATCATGAGGTGGGTATTACCAGACCTACCAAGTCATCATAAGGTTGATGAGCACAGCAGTAATCCATCATGCAACAGAAATGGAACATTTGGAGTTGGATTTAAGCAAGACGGAAGGCAAAATCAGTTATGTGAACAGGCAGTCCATACTATTAAGTCGCCTACCCTTGGTGCACCTAACTCTCAGCTCACATCTATGGCTCTGTTGAAGAGTCTCTATGACTAGTTGATGGAAGGGAAGAGGGAAAAATCCCCTTCGTTTCACAGATGCATTGGCTTGATATACCTGTGGGAATCGAAGTTGGACAACAAATGCATCATGGCCGTCTAGCCCTGCTCCATGGTGGTCCCGAGTAACAGCGGTGAGAGGCAGTACTCCAGTCAGGATGGATGCACTTACACAGAATTGAATGATTTGAGTGTTTCATGGTCAGAGGGACTGTCAGGAGAAAGATTGGAAAATCAGAGACAACAAAGTCTAAGGAAGAAAAATGTGGAGGGACCAATGGGAACGCACTCAGAGGCTGCACTTCTCTGTGGGTTTTTTTTTTTTCTTCCTTCTCTAAATTGTAGGGGTTCTGAGGCAGCAAGGATTGGACATGGCTAGAGCTCGCCTGTGGCCCTGACTCATAAAGACTGGAAGCTGGCCTGGAGGCATTCAGTAAAGGGAATCAGGGACAATGTGGGCCACTGCACTCTGACCACAGCGACATCCAGTAACGACATGGAATAATACGCTAAAATTATACTTATTCTTTTTACTCTAAATCTGAGTGAATGGCTTACATATTATGGTCTCATTTAATTTCCCTGTGGGATTTAAGTAAAGATCATGGACCACCTGTGCAATGAATGGAAGGAGAGAGGTGAGGCAAGTGTCCATCACAGCCCAATCCATCAGGCCAGAGTGTGGGTGGGGTGAACCACTGGGCTGGCCCCTGCAGAGGACCCGTGGTCACACTGGGGCAGCAGGGCAAGGGGTGGAGGTCTATGCAGGGGGCCAGAGAAGTGGAAAAATGGGGGTTCTTTTTGGAGCACATGTGGGACAACACACTAAGAAATTGTGTGAGACAAAGGCTGGGCAACTTGAGAAGGCAAAATTCTGCCACAGGTAAAGGGAGGCTTAAGAGCATCATTTTTTTGATATTTGTAGAAATCTAACTACTTTGTAGTCACTGGCCACTGAGGTCAGGGCCATTTGCATTTTTAAATTAAAAGGAAGTATACAAAATGTGGGAGTTACAATGAAGAGAATAAAAGTATTCAACTTGCATCAGAAAAAAGTTAATTTTAGATATTTTGAGAAAATTATTGACTATAACTCACGATTTATCAAAGACTTAGAATAGTTCACTATAAAGATTTTTTGGAGGCAATAGAGAATTAGGGTTATATCTATAGTCAAAAATAGGCTAATTGGTATTTTCATTGGTGTTACAGCTGCCTTATTTAAATATGTGAGCACAGATTTCAATACATTACTCACACATATAAACTCTGCTCACATACATGTAAATTTTTACAGAATGTGTTTAATGATAATATATAATAAACATATTCATTTCCACACTGATGAAAAATCATATTAGATTTTCAGCTTAGACAAAATAAGAACCTATCATTGATATAAATCACATACTTTAAAATTTTTAATATGCCAGTTGAAAGATTAACTTGGCATATAGATACAAATCAGCTTTCACAGATAGATGAAAGATGACATGAGATGTTTTTATATTTTAGTACAGAGACACATACAAGAAATAAAAAAGTTATCCACTATTGTGAATACTCTTTTTGAAAAATTGAAATCACTTATTGAAATAAAATATCAAAAAACTGAATTACATTTTACTTTACTGGTAAGTTTAAACATTTGAAATATCAGAAAGATTTTCCTCAGCAAAATGGTATATATGTTGTGCTACATATACACATATGCATACACATGTACATACACACAAGAGTGCATATACAATATTGACACATATGCTATTCAAGGTAATAACTAATTCTTGTACGTTTTTCTTGGACAGACTTTATTGAAGTGATGCTGATGAAAATGGCTATAACATACTATTAAATTACTGGTTAGGCTAAACACCTTTTCTTTGGTGTGTGCCCAATTATAGGATCTCTAGAACTTGAGAGTCTACAAATTCTAATTTCACACATTAGAAAATTTCTAATACACACATTAGGAAATTTATCAGTTGCATCAATTATCTCACAAAAGATGTTAATATTATCCATATTAATTAGGAACAATTTTGCACACACAAATAAAGCATTTATGGTTTTTTTGAGCACCAACTCTGAAGAGTATCAGGAAATCACAAAAATTCGGGAGTTTTCTACAAGCAGTTACAATTGACAAGAAGTGTGGTAAATCTAATTTTGGAAATAGAAAGAATAAAGAAATTCTGACTATCTCATGAAGTTGTAAGCATACAAATGTCTTGAGTTCTTACGTAAAAGAGCCTCAGGAGGTCTGTTTGTGAGAGGAGAACCAGGAATTGTTAACGATGTTATTATTACATATTATAACATCATACTTTAACAGAAATGGACCTGAAAATTTGGATATGCTCACATGTGAAACAGGTAAACATCCTCCATTATTATTATTAAATATTTTTCCACTTGATACATATTTTATTTAGCATATTTGGAAAAATAATACTATGTGGTATTTAGTTTCAAAATAATGCAAAACACTTTACCACATGTTACATGTTAAATCTGGAGGCAATAGGTAATGAATACATACTTTTCACAAAGGTAAGTTGGGAAAACAACTTTAAATTTAAAAATTTCCATGCAGTTTCCATGGGTTAGTGCATAGTATGCATATCTTCATGAAAGAATCAAGTTAGTAATATATTTTGAGATCAACATACAACCTAATTTCAACAAAAGTTTCATGATTTTCATATGTCTACAAAACCAAATGTGAAATCTGTGCATGCAGGACTCTTTGGAACCATACCAAAGTTAATTACACTGACATCATATATGATATTGGAAAAATACCAAAACTCTATACAACTCTAAGATGTTATTTTTATGTAACCATATAATTATAATAATCTGAAGAGTTGCTGGAAGTCCTTAGCTCACTTCTGCATGAAAATGTCCTTTTTAGTGTTCTTGTTTTTGAAATTTCCATTATACATTTATAGATTTTTAATAAAAATCATAATCTCTGTATTCTACTCAGAGATCATGATCAACAAGTATCCATTAAGTTCTTCTCCCTATTTCTTAATCAGGTTATTTGGGGTTTATTTTTGTTATTGAGTTGCCTGTATCCTGTACATATTTTGAATATTAAGCCCTTATCTAATAATAAGCCATAGAGATCTAATGTACAATAGAATGAATATAGACAATAAAATTGTACTATAATTATGTAAGGCAACAAATATCACTACCTTGGCAATCATATCAAAATATACAAATATATCAAAGTAACGTGCTGTACCTTAAACTTACACAATGTTACATGCCAAAGTTATTCATTAGTAACTACTATATGAATTCATTTGGGATGTATTATAAAACATTTAAAGTAGTAGGCATTTTAGAGACCAACTGATTTAAACCTAATATTTTACAAATCAACTGATCTAAACTCAAATTTTACATTAAGAGAAACTGAAGCCCAGAAAGGTTAAACAATTTGCCCCCAAACACTCCATTAATTAATGACAGACCTGAGACTGGAACCCAGTGGACATTACATGTCTGTTCATCTACCTCCCAACCCATCACCCGTACATATCCCCCCAAAACTAGTGCTATTTTGTATTTTATTGTTATTTATATGGTATTTTAAAAAGTTATTTCGTATGTATCTCTCTTATTTTCACAAAATCCCAAACCTCCTGTTATATTGTCCCTCACAGGGCAGCACAATGCTCATTAATACGTCTGTTAGAATCTGATGCCTTGGACCACTCCATGTCACTGTTGGGGCCTCTCACCCGAGTGCCATGGTGGCCTCCTGACTTGTCTTGCTGCCTCTGCCCTTGGATCCCCGTGGTCCGTGTCTGCTCTGTACCCACAGTGATGCTCTTGAACTGTGAGTCAGGTTATGCCACTCTTCTGCTCAGTATCCTTTAATGGCTCCCATTTCCCTAGGGGTAAAGGGTCAGATTCTCCCAACACACACTTCTCCAGCCCCCTCACTTACTGTCTCTTCCACTCCAGCCCTGTAGGCTTCCTCACCGTACCCACCTGTGCCAGCATGCTTCTGCCTTCGGGTCTTGGAACTACCTGTTCCCTCCACCCAGAATGCTCTCACTCAGCTGTCTGCAGAAATATCTCACCTTTTAAAAGCATGCTGAATGTCACCTTCCAAATGAGGTGTCTCTGATCACACAGGTGAGTACTGTCCTCCCACCAAAATTCACTTCAAGTTTGTCTATAGCATGTATTATTTTTTGAGTCCTCTAAAGTTCACTTTTTTGCGTGTATTTTTTTTAATTGACTGTCTCCTTCTACCGTAATGTAAGCTCCACAACAATAGCAACATTGTCTTTTGCTCTCTTGCAAATTCCAGGTGCCTAGAACTGTGGACAACATGTAGCAGATTCTTAATAAACATATGTCAAACTGAAGTTAATTGACCACTCTTTTCAATAAAAGATTACTCAGTTCATTACAACATCTTAAGTTTTCAAAACATCTCAAATCTTTGTATTTATATTAATTACTATGGCAAAGCTAAAGTAGTAATTTCAGATTGGGCAAAGTAGCTATAGAAAAATAAGAAATCAGGTAGTCTATGCAGATTTTATATTTTATGTAATTCTGAAGTTTACATTTTCAGTGTGTAGACTTTTCCTGAATGCAAGTTAATCATCATTGAAAGATACAGCAATACTTTCAGATGACTAAGGAGCTATTTAAAATCCAACAAAAAATGGTAGTTTACAAAATATTCAGCAATCTGCCTTAATCTATCATGTTTGTACCTTAAAAATCAGATAAGCCCCTTTTTGTTTTATCAGTAATTCTTACTGTGTCCTTATCTAAAAACCTCATTCATAAGATTTGATTTCTTCTTGCCACTTAAAGTCAAATGGAAACAGATTTAACCAAATACAAACTGAAACATATATATGGTGATGATAATGTCATTTCATTCTAGTTGAATTTTCTTTAGTCCAACTATAAATGCATTTTTTTCTTTTATATTTCACTATGATGCCTTCTGGTAATTTAGCTCTTTCCGTGGGGAAAAAATTACATTAGAAAATATTTACTGAGTAAAAAGCATTGCTTAGAGAATTCTCCCAATGGCTTTATGTCCTCTCAGCAAGAGTTAATTGTAAGATGAAATTTTTCAAACATTTTCTTTTTTATAAAAATAAAATTTGCTAATTGAAGCAGAGAATCTGTTGAGCTTTTGTTTTCCCCAGTAGAGAAGCTGAAAATGCATGAGTTAATATACTGTGACTATGGAGCTTAGATACTATTAACAAGGGGAAAAATGAATATGATTCTAGGCCACCATCCATTTTTAGCAACTGTATTTCTAGCTATTATTTTCCCTATTGAAAAGGTACATTAGGATTCGATGTGCTTGGCATGGTGTACAGAATGCTAATACTTTCTAATTATAGACTGTCTTCTAAAGATCAGGTAGATGCTACAAACAATGTCCAAGTCACTGCACCTGCAGGGAAGCACTGTGAACTCAATATTGCTGAGAAGGTAAGTGGCCAGTGGAAGATACCATGCAACATGGCAGTTTTTTCTTAGCTTTGATTCTCTTTTCTGTATATTCCTCTGACTGAACTTTTTCAGCTATCTTTCTCTCAAATTTCTTCAGATTGAGGTTTAAAGACTATTTGAAAATTTGAAGTATTAGAATAGTAGACTATATCTCCTTGAATGTAAAAATCTTCATGGATATTCACAAGAAGCAAGAGTAAGGAATTGGAGGGGGTATAGCTCAAGTGGTAGAGCGCATGCTCAGCATACAGGAGGTCTTGGGTTCAATCCCCAGCATCTCCTCCAAAAAATAAAGAAACAAATAAACCTAATTACCCCCCCAAAAGATTATTCTCAAAAAAAAAAAAAAAGAGTAAAGAAGTAAAATCAGATTAGATGAAGCTGTGGATGGGCAAATGACTATGGTAGGAAGGCAATGTGCATAGTGGAATAAGCAAAGGCTTTGGGGGCTAGCCCAACCTCAATTCAAATCCTGCCCTGGGTACTTTAAGCTACAGTTGCCTTATTTCTTATAATATGATAATAATGTCCTGACCCATAGGATTTTTGTGAGGAATAATGAGATATCATAAAGCTTCCAGTGCAATCTTTGCACTTGGTAAATTCTCAATGAATAGTAGCAATTATGTGAATTATTTTGTTGTGCTTACATAGGTTTTTCTTTTAGATGCCTAGATCATCCTAAAATCAATAATCTGGTAAGACAAGAACATTTAATTGCATGAAGTAAACTTACGATGGTACTGATAGAGGTTTTTCTTGGTTAATAAAATAGGGAGGTCTATGTTTAAATTTTTGCTACAAAAAGATTCAAGTAAGGTTTTGCAAGATGTTGCAAGTGCTTTATGGCTATGGTGCCTCATAACTTTTAGCCTAAAGGTAAATCTAGACTGGCACTGCCAAAGGAAACGAAGCAGATTGGCTTACAAGAGACTTCACGAGGAGACATTCATTACCCCTGATTCTTCATGGTGCAAGGATGACCATCTAATTTTCATGCTCATATGTACGTTTCTTATGGCTAAAATGTTTGAGAGGCACAATTATTGAAATGTATTATGGTACGTAGTAGCTTTTTTTTTTTTCCTTGAAAATTTGTTTTTACAAGATTGCAGAAAAAGTAGACTGACTCTAATGTTATATAATGTATGTAACTGATTGTCCTTTGACAGTTCAACACAGTTCTGGGTGAACTCTGAAAGATTGGACATAGCCCCTCCTCATCGCCAAACTGTGTGTGGCAGAAGCATTTCATCCATCTCTCAAGAACAGAATCATATCAACCAGTTCATGTATAAAATTGAAATACCAATTCATTAATTTACAGTGAATAATCTCTGCAATGAAACAGAAGTGTTCAAATCCTTGAAAGGAGATCTACATGCAAGCCAAATGCAAATTAGACATTTTCTTGGAAAGCAGAAGTTGGACTAAGAGTAGTTTAGTGGAAATAGAAAAGTGGAAATACACTGTTTCGATCCAGTCTTTAACAATACGCTTCCTTGACTACGTATCTCCCTCGTATTGCCCCTTGGCTCTGCTCTCTATCCACAACAAACTTTTCAGAGGAGTCTTCTGCAATCTCTGTCTCTGCTCTCTCTCTCCCCATCCTTCCACTCTTCCTTGAACTGATTCCATCTAGGCCTCCATGTTGCCAAATCCAGTGGTCAGTTCTCAGTCCACACTAACGTGACCTTTCAGCAGCGTGAAGCTGTGTAAAACATCGGTGATGACTTCCTCCTCCTTGAAGCGTTCCTTCACTTGTTCTCTAGCTATAATGCATCCGGTACCATATTCCCTTAGTTTTCCACACTGGCTCTTAAGGATTTTTAAAACTTTTATTTTGAAATAACTTTATCCTTAAAGAAAAGTTGCAGTAACAGTACAAGGAACCTCCATATACCCTTCACCAAGATTCACCAACTGCTAGCATTTTGCCACAATTTATCATTTTTTGTCTTAGCCATTAATTTTTCCCCCTGAATTTGCAGTAGATTAGAGTCCTTCTTTACTTCTCTGTGTGTTTCTTCAGAAGTAGGACATCACGTAACATAACTATAGTACAATAATCAAAATCAGAAAATGTAACATCAATACAATACTATCATGTTTTTTACATTATAAGAATTAATAAAATTTGGCCAATTGTTCCAATAATATCCTTTACAGTAAATTTCTTTTTTCTAGTCTGGTATCCAATCCAGGATCATGACTGTATTTACCAACTATGTCACTTTTTTTTTAATTGAGTTATAGTCAGTTTACAATGCTGTGTCAATTTCTGGTGTACAGTACAATTTTTCAGTCATACATGAATAAACCAACTACGTCACTTTTAATTGGAGTTTCTCAATGTCTTCCATGACATTGACTTTTGGAAGAATACTGTACAGTTATTTTGTAGACTGAATCTTCCTTGTGAATAGGTTTAGGTTTGCATGTTTGGTTGGAACACCACATAAAATTGACTCTGTGTCCTCTTCAGTGTATCCCATCAGGAGGAACACAGTGTTGGATTGTCCTCTTATTGGTAACATTATCTCTGATCATTTGGTTAGAGTGATGTCCTCCAAGTTTCTCGTAAAGTTATTACCTTTCTATTTACAATTAATATGTAGCTAATGAGGAGACTTTGAGGCTCTGAACATATTTTGCTTCTCATTAACTTTCAACCTCTAATCTAATCATCTGCTGATGATTCTTGCCTTAATCAGTTCTTATGATCATGGTTGCAAAATAGTGACTTTGTAGCTTCAGCTATATTTGTTAGCATTCTACTTACTGTAAGGCAAAGTTTCCTCTTATCCCCACTTATTTGGGGAATCATTTTTTCATGTTAGTATGAAGTCATGGATTCATATTGTATTCAATACTTTGATTCAATGGGTTTATTCAATCCATTGCTTTCATAATTTATTTGATGCTCAGATTGTTTCATTTTTTTAGTCTTTTCACCCAGGTCTTTTTCTACTTTTTCTAATTTCTTGGTCTGTGAACACTGGAATAATCTAGGGCTTGTCTGCAATTCTGGTTTCTTTTCTATGCACTCATTCTGGGTAATCTCATCCAATCCAATAGTTTAACTATCATTTTTATACTGCAGACTGTAAATTTATCTTTATCTCAACTTTTCCCCATGAACTCTAGGTTTGCATTTCCAACAGCTGGTTTTACCCTCTAAAGTCTACGAGGCATCTTGCATTTAAACTACTGTCTATACTTGTGTACCCCTTCAGAATATCCTATCTCAATTAAATAATTCTTTTGGCTGGTGATCAAGCAAAAATTCTTGAGTCCTCTCTTTTTCTCACACCCCACACCTAATCTGTCAGTGAGTCCTGTAGCCTCCAACTTCATAAATTATCCAGTGTCCCGCTGCTTCCCATCACTTTTACTGTGACTCTCCATCCACCTTAGTGAATACTTTTGGTGCTAAGTAGCAAGTGCCGATGGACCTTCACTAGGAATAACTGAAGCATTTTACATTCTAAGCCAAGCAATGTGTATAATATATGTATGTATATATATATATATATATATATATATATATATATATATATATATATATATATGCCTCAAACCTACCCATAATTCTAGGCAGGTGTAATTTTTACTTACTTCTGCTCTTGCTTGTGATGAATTGATTCTCATCTCCCATATACTGAGGTTGAGAAACCTTGATCTGGGGCAACCATGATTAACTCAGAAAGCCCAGATGTTAATGATAGACAGGATTTGAAGTCCAAACTCTTTTATTTACTAGCTTCCCTAAATATCAATTATAGATCCACAAAATGGGCGTAATAATATGTAGCTCACACAGAGTATTGTGAGGTTTAAATGAGATGTTACAGAAATAGCACCCACCCTCCGGGTAGATGGTGGAGTTCACTGCTGTTCCAATGGGCTCTAAATGAGGCTTAGGATTAAAGGATTAAAGGACATTGAGCCTTTGGGTCTCACCATTCCTTCTGGATTTTCTTTTTGTTTGCTTTTCATGAAACTCTCAATATCCTTAGAACACTGCTTGACACATGACAAACGCTTCATACATACTGGCCGTTGCTATTATTGGCATTGTTGTATTTCTCTTACCTCTAATCCAGACAAGTGAGCATTTCTCAGTTTTTCCTTGAGGGAAACACCCTAAGCTTGCCTCCCCAAGAGAACTGTTTCCTCAGTCCAGGGGAATACTGAATTTTGGTGGTTAGTTTGAGTACTTCTTCCTTTTACACCACACTCTGTCTGTTCTGAAAACTGAGCATCTGTGATCACTTTACACTTTTTCTGATCCTTTCTGTGAACTAGCAGATTGATTTTTAAGCTTATCCTGTTGACATTTTCAGTTCCTAGGAAGTAAGACGTTTGTTTTGCTTGAAGCTTTGTCCCCGTGGATAACTCTACCCTGATGGCACCCATCTTTTAGGGATTTCAACAACCCTCCAAATAAACCTAAGCCCATCTGCTAAAAAACCTAAAAAGAGTCAGAAGTGTGATGAAAGGAAATTGAGCCTTTTGGGCTCACCATCCCCTCAGGATTTTCCTTTTTGTTTGGTTTTCATGAAACTTTAAATTTGCTGGGGAACAAATACTGCTTCCTGCAGATTAATGCATGTGTTCTCAGTAATATGAGAAATAAGGGGGGAAGGGTGTTGGATAGAGAAAGTTATGACCGGAGAATGTGGGAGGATTAGCTACAGTGAAGGAGAAAAGCTATTTTAGCTTAATGGATTTTAAAAACATTTTTTCCACTATTATGCTTTAATGTGTGGGGAATCACATTTTCCATGCAGGAAGGCCATTTGGTAGAAATTTAAGCACAAGTTAGGTTCAGATTCAGGCACTCCTAAATTTCTCCACTGGTTCAGCCTGACTAACTGCATGGTCTGAGCCTCGCTAGTTTCTTCATCCATATCCTGAAAATAATAATATATTCATAGCATAATGCTAAGAATTAAGACCATCTGTCTGCAAGGACCTGATGCATAGTAAGCACTCAACATTATTAGTATTTTACTTTTCCAAACCCTTTCTTTATGTTTCAGACTCTCTAACCCTCTTTGGGAAAAAGGAATACCTGACCTGCTCCATTACAGAGATTTTATCAAAACTTCTAATCACCTAAAATCTAATTTCACGTCTTTCTTTTTTTTTTCACTTGCTGGTTTTCCTTCCTTCTTTTCTCACAGTTCTCTGATAAAGAGCAAGATAAAAGATTTCACTTGTTACTTTTTAAACTAACTCTTCTTATATGTAAATATTTTTAAATAGAAACTTGTCATCCTATGGTCTACTCGAGAAACAAATCTTAAGCATCCATGTGTGTGTTGGAGTCCAGATAAGACTGCATGTTCGTACTGTAAACTACCCTGTCTAGTCGAAGCACACAGAAACGATAGACTCTGTGTGTCTGTTTGTATGGTTTGTATATACATGCATTTCTTAGTCATGCTTCAAAAAACATGTCTCTGTGCACCACAAACTGAACAGAAACTCAGAAAAGTCAAGGGCTGAAGCTACTGGCCTGCTGGTTTCCAAGCCAGGAAATATTCAGAGGTGGCTAAGAGATGACTTTCAAAGGGTAACAGGAGCTAGAGTAGGGTCATCTATAATAAGAGGTTGAAAACTTCAGGAGACTCCTGAGGATACAGGTTACAAACCTGCACAGCCTGTGCAGACTGGAGCTAAGCTCCATTTAGGTAAGTGACCGGATCTGTAATGTCTCCAAGACCACTTACGTTCTGCTGCCGTGATCAGTTCAGATTCTGCACTGGATGAATTTGCGGTGGAGGTAGGCAACCACAAAGCCAACCAATAAGTAGGGATGGGTAAAAAAGAGGGAGAAAAGGAGACAGGAAAAATAAGCAATTTGAAACAATCCCTACTAAGAAGGGCCTACAGTCAACAGGAATGTGCAGAAAATTAAAACTTCAGAACAAATCAACAAGAGCAGTAATTAAGACATGGATTTATTAATAAAATTTTTCAAATGATTGTAAATGAGATAAAGGGAAGAAAAGCAAACATATTTTTAAAAACATACAATGAAGCAAAATTAAGCAGGTATGAATCAAGAATAAATGAATACATAAAAGAACCAATTGGAGAAATTTTGCAAAGAAAAGATGTTAATTAACTTTTTAAACTACCATGAACAAAATAATGCTCTAGAATAAAAAGACAATCAAAAAGAGAATTACTGAATTAGAAAATAGCCCTGAGGAATTCTTTCAGAACACAACTTTGAGAGATGAAGAGAGGAAAAGCACAACAGGAAATTAAGAAACCTGAAGGGTAGAATGAGGCACCAATAAACTTGGGTCTAATAAGTTTCCCCCGATTGAGAACAGAGGTAATGAAAGACGATATTTATTCAACATGGCTGAGAATTTTCCACATTTCAAGAAAATTGAAAGTGTATATATAAAGCCAAGCTAGATAAATGAAAACAAGTTGCTCCATGGACACATTCTAGTGAAATTTCAGAATACAAAGAAGAAATAAAGACTTTGAGAAGAATGTTTTTAAAGTACCTGTAAAGAAATGACAGTTATACTTACAGCATTGAGATCATCAGCAAAAATGGCAGATGATGATGGAATAAAATCTTCTAAGTACTGGAGCTAAATGACATGCAACTTCAAATTCCTGATTCAGCTAAACAAAGTATCATTCTAAAGACAGAGGAGCAAAGATATTTTCAGATATTTAACAAGTAAGAGAATTTACTACCCACAGAACCTCATTGGATGAACTACAAAAGCATGCAACTTAACGAGAATAAGAGTTAACTCAGAAATTAAAATACCACAAACATTAATAAAACATTTACCATGAGAGTTACTATTCTGTGGTCAAAATATGTGCAAATCTAAAATTCTAAAAGTAAATTCTGTACAATGAAGAGTTAACTTGCTAAATTTCGTTTTTTATTCAAGAGAATAGAAAAAATGAAAATTTTAGACTGATAGAAAAACACATTTGAGTATGTATGTTAATATTTGTAAAGGTAATAAACCAGTAGAGGGGGAAAGTGAACAAAACAAATTTATCAATCCAACAGAAGGCAGATAAAAAGGAAAATAAGCAATGGAAAAGCATAGTAAATAGAAAACACACAGTGTTAAAGATAATTCCAAATTTAACAGTCTAATAGGTGATGAAGTGAGAAATTTAAAAAATTTTTTTAATTAAATTGTACATTCGAAAACTAAAAGAATCCAAATAACATAAGTTAAAGATTAAATAAAATTAAGATTACAAAATATTTACAATGAAAAATATAAAAGTATTACATAAAAACCTAATAGAATGCAGCTAAAGCATTGTTTAGATAGAAATTTTAAACCAATGCAACTATTTTAGAGATATTAAAAACAGATTAGCTATGGAAGCTATTAAAAGAAAAAGATTATATGTAAAAAAGGCAGAAATGAGGAAATAAAAACAAGAGCAGACAATAGTGAAATAGAAAAATATATATAATCACAAAAGCAATAGAATGTTTCTTAAAAAGACTAATAAAACAAGCAAACCTCTAGCAAGGTGCTGATGTGGGTGCTTTATATTACATTACAGTAATTTGTTTAATCCTCACAGGAACCCAAATGGTAGATATTATTAAGAGTTGGTACAAATGAGCATTAATAAGGAAAGAAAAAGGAGAACATGGCTATAAACAGAGATTTTACAAATAGTAGCGAATCCTGAAGACAATTTTTGCCACTACACTGAAAATGTGTCTTTGTCAATTACCAAAAGTAACTTAAGAAAAGAGCTAAATAGCCACATACCTGTTTTTAAAAATGGAAATGGCAGTCTAAAGTCTCTCCCTCTAAAAAGCTATTAGTAAACAGGGTGTTTTATAGAATCATTTTATTAATTTCAAATCCTATCTTACATAAAAAGTTTTATATAATTCAATTAGGAAGTAGGTTAACAAATTAATATTAGGAAGCTAATATAACTTTGCAAATAAGACCTGACAGAGAATTCAAGAAAATCCAAAATTATAGGTAATCTCATGTGGTAACATAGATGAAAAAGTCCTAAACGTAATTTTTGTAAATCAACTCCAGCAGTGTTAACTCATACCTTGTAACCAGGGAAGATTTATCACAGGAACTTAAGAATGATTCAATATCAGAAAATATTGCAATGTAATTTGCTCATTGGTAAATGAAAACTATCTAAGACAAAAATATATATACAGCAAAACTTTAAAAATATTTCCATTCCACATGAATAAGGCAGTGTTGCCAATTATCACTCCTCATTCATCATTATTCATTGTTGTACCAAAGTTTCTAACCACGGCAGGTCTACCAGAAAAATAAATAAAGCATAAGGATTGGTAAAGAGTAAATAAAGCAATAATTATTTATAAAGCCCATTTATCAATAAGCAGGATATATGATAATTTCCAAATAAACAATTAGAACACATAATAAAGTTTAGCAAGATGATTAGGTATAAGATTAATATATAGAAAATCAAAAGGAATGTTTATATTTTAATATATTAAGTATATAAAACAAAAATAACCAATTAAATTAAAATAGAAAAGGATACTTATTTTAATAGCAACAAAAATTATAATGTACCTAGGAAAATACCCACAAAAATATGGAAGCCCTGTATTCATTTCCTAGGATGGCCTTAACAAAGTAGCATAAACTGAATGGCTTAAACAAACAGAAATGTATCGTCTCACAGAGCTGGAGACTAGAGGTCTGAAATTAAAGTGTTAGCAGGGCCATATTGTCTTTAAACCTTCTAAGGAAAGACCTTCCTTGCCTCTTCTAGCTTCTGATAGCCCCAGGGGCTCCTTGGTTAGTAGACGAATAAATCCAATCTCTGCCTCCATCTTCATGGGGTGCTTTCCCTGTGTGTCTGTGTCTTCACGTGGTTGTCTTCTTATAAGGGCAACAGTCAGATTAGATTAGGGCCCCACTCAATTCCAGTATGACCTCACCTTATCTAATTACATCTGTAATGACCCAATTTCCAAGTAAGATCACATTCTGGGTACTGGGGTGAGGGGATGAAGACTTCAATGTATTTTGGGGGTCACAATTCAACTCATAACAATCCAAAAATTCAACCTGGTATCTAAGGACATAGAAGACCTGTATCACTGCCCAAAAGACAAAGACCATCAGGAACACCTGTCTTCAAATTGACCTGTGGTCAATTCTACAGACTACTGGGCTCAGCAGGGAGGACTGCATGAGATGGGGAACAATGGGGCATCTCAGTAAGAAGAACTTGTGCAGGGAGGGTTCTGATAGGATTTAGGCATGTGTGGAGGATTTGGGGAGGGCTTAAGGAAGTGAGGGATTATTCTGGACTGGATGATGTGAGAAAACAAAGGTAACTGCTTAAGGGTTGCAGGTTATTGGAGATCTTAACATCACTAAGAGGTGTGAGGAAGCAAGTGGAGCTAATTCTGTAACTGGCAAAGAAGCAACACTCACTCTCATTAGCTGGGAAGGGCAGGGTGTAGTTTGCGTGGTGCACTGGTCTTTGTCTGTGCCTTTAGGTAATGACTTTGTTTTAGTCTTACTCCATCACAGTCTCAATGACCTTATCTTATGGGTTCTGTGACATTGTACACTGTTACAGACTCATGAGGTTTCTGTTTTTATTTTCGTTTGGGGGCTAAAATCCAGCAGTATTATTAGAGTTGATTCTAGCACTCAGGATATTTTATTCTAAAAAATTACACTTTGATGATCTGTAACTTCTCAGAAAGTGAGAATCTTAGGTCTCATTATCTGAAACATTTTTACTTCTTTGTCCAAGCCTAGTACATGTGTAAAATAGTTTCAGAATTGTTAACTCATATCTTGTATGGTAATATTTCATTTTTGCAACAAACACCTTTTAGTAGCCATGAACTGAAGAAAATGTCTACATTCAATTAAAAAATAATAACTAAATTTATTTCTTGAAAAAAATAATAAAAATTTCCAATAGTTATCTTAAGAAGATTATGCCCAAAGATACTGACCTAAAATGTATAGACTCAGAAGATGCCTTTAAGTATAACTTTGTGACAACTTAGCAAGTATGACATTGGTTTAATTACTACATGGAATTTTGTTTATTTTCAATTCCAAGTTTTCTTTTAACAATCTCCAAGTTAAGTGATAGCTGTTACTGTATTAACTCTATTAGCAGAAGAAGATAATTACACAAAGCATATTATATGAATATCATCAGATCCTGCAAAAAGAAATATCAGTTAAGTCTGATAATGATATGGTTTTTTCATATACTTCATGGCACTGATGTAAGTTTATAGAATTTCATTCTTTGAAAGATGAGAAATCCTACATTTTTTATAAATGCTTTTGTAAATTCAGTTAGAAAGTTCAACATAGAAGATACAATTTTTGTTTTTGCAATGGTCATATCAATACAAATTTTGTGAGGAGTAGGATTATTCTTCAGGGTGTGAGAGCTCCCCCTCTGATCTCCTGATTCTGCTTAATTGAGATTTCTGTTTATTAATTTTTAACACTGTGAAAATACTTTGGTTGAAATATTCGTATGTATCAATACAAAAATTTACATTTGAGAATATTCTCCATTTAGCAGAATTTGCCCTGAGCTTATGTCAGCACATACAAAAAGAATGTTTTGTTAATTCCAAATAATGTAATCCATGGAGAACATTCAATGGAATACGTCAATTTTAAATTTGTTAATCATAAAGTGCAATTTAGAAGATATTGTGGGCAATTTTATGAAAAAAATAAAAATGAGATCTGATTTGAGAAAAATACCAGTGGCATTGTATTAAAGAATTACAGCTATGTAATTCATTAACATGTGTGATTTTAAAATGTAAATTAATAACAAGAACAAATATTCTGCTTATCTTATTTTTAATGTTCAAATAATCAATAAAAAAGATTTTGGTATTTTACATTAAGGCATATAGATGTATGCTATTTTTTTAAAGAATTTTGTGTTTAAAAATAGTTTTCAATAGAATTATTTTATAGAACCACCAATCTAATAAAATTAGTTAATTGAAAAATAACGAATTTTAGCCATTTTGGGTACTGCCTTTACTCTCACAATTGTTTAGTTTAGATGATTTGTTTTTTTCATTAGCTTTTTTTGTGACCTGCTACTGTCTTTATATTTTCCAGTACTTGTAGAATCCAAGACTGATGCCTTTCATTTTTGGTAAAACCCTTGCTAGCCTCTTCTGCCTGGTTGAGCAGTCTAGTTTAAAAGCCTCTGAATAAAAAGAGCATTTCTCAAAAATGTGTGGTAGGTTTAGGCACATAGCATAATCTTTGCTCTCAGGAATCTTTTTTGTTGTTGTTGTTTTTCTCATCAGTTAAAGTTATGCACATGAAACAACTGATTGGGGTCAATGTAAACTGGTGCCAAATAGCATCATCAAACACACGAATAAATGATGTACATTCACTCTGGCAGAAGAAAAAAGCACTAAGGATGGTTTTTCTGGGAAAGGTTATAAGGTAACCCTATGACTGGTTGCTGAGAAAACTAGCTAAACTTTGAGTGGACAAGGAGAAAATGGGAGGGGTGCCATGAATTAGGGCAGAAGGATGGCTTTCTTTGGTGGTCAGTAGATAGGATGGTAAGGTAGAGGTATTTTGCAAGCAGCGTAGAATGCAAGGGTAAAGATTTGAACTTCAGCTGAGGGTCTAGAAATTCACGGATGAGGGACTTGGGTGGGAGGGTTATACGTTGCTAGATGGATTAGAGAATAGGACATTCATATTTAAGAAAATTCTGAGACATAGTAAGAAGTCTAGATTAGAACTGATGAGGTTCTGGACTAGCAGAATGAATAGACAGTGAAAAGAAAAGAAAGGGAAATACAAGAAGCATTTTGAAAAAAAGGAGAATTGGTAAACAACCTTACATAAGACACTTTAAAAAATGGAATTCTTTGGTTTTTTACTTCAAAGACTTCGCATTGGCTAGCCTGGGAGTCAGGATCCAATAAGAACTTTTTCTATATGTTGTACAGCACAGGAATATAGCCAATATTTTATAATAACTTCAAATGGAGTATAAACTATAAAAATTTGAATCACTATGTTGTACATCTGAAACTAATATGATATTGTAAATCAACTAGACCTCAATAACAAGGAACACATTTGATAATTCAACATATGTAACTATGAACACTACTGATTTTTCTTTTTTTATGAGAAATACATGAGATTGTATTGATCAGAATTTGTAGGTCACAATCCACTAGAAGTACCACAAACAATCAAGATGACAGTGTACATGTATGTATCTCAGTTATCAATGATAAAATACAAATTCTGATCAATCATGCTAGGAGAAAAAAATGACTTAACTTTCTATATTCTCTACAAAAATGATATTGCAAAATCATTAATAAATAAAGAGGCAATTAAAGTATGGGAGCCAAAATGGAGAAAAAAAACACAGAAATACCTCAAATAGTTACTTAATAAAAACATTATGCTTTTTCTGGGGAACAAAACCCTGAAATTATATACGTGTTGATATGATCATCTAGTTATAACATGTATCCTAGGAGGCTCACTTAATAATTAAGTCGTAACAAACACACAAAATAAAATTTCTAGGAAAGGATGTTTTTGTGGTTCAGTAAAATGAGTCGTCAGTGGTGATGGAAATGTTGCCAGGATGCCACTCAACTGACTTGCGCAGATCTAATGCTCCGAGGATTAGTCACTCACAAAAAGTTGATAGGCATTGTTAAAATGTAAACTAGGTAACACACGAAGCCATTAGGATCCATTAACACCTTGAACCAATTCAACTGACCAAATTAGCTAACCTATTCTAAAAGGTGAGGAAAAGGGGGAGGGAGCAAGAACAGCAGGGGAATTTTTTTGTATGGGAAGAGAGGTCATTAGAGAAGTCCAAGCCGGTAAGTGTAGTTTCCTTGATGTTGCCTCGTTTGGGCCTCCATTGTGAATCCTTCTTCTTTTTAGATTTTTAACATCCACCCATTTTGTCTTCCAGGGAGGTAATACGGAGTACGATAAAGAAGAAGGGACTGAGAATCAGAAGATCCTATGACAAATTTTTGTAAAATGAAGGCCTTAGACTACAAATGTAATGCCTCATCCAGCTGCTCAATTCTATAAAACAGCCACCCACATTTTAATTTTCATAGGGTTGTGGATTTTTTTTCTTTTTTGGTGGGTGGTATTTTTCTTTTAGCACAAGGGATTTTATAAATAAACTACATTTTTATCAAGAAAATCACCTATATGAAATTCTGACACATTGATGATTCTTCAAAGACATATATCTTCCGACTCTGAAGATTAGCCAGGTATCTTGGTTTATGATGAAGATCTATAGGACCTACATTTGCAAAGGCCATATCAGTTTTTTTTTATAACCATATTTCACTTATTACACTGTCCCAATATATATGTTCCATTAGTCATCTAACTATGTGAGAGATTATACTTCCAGACTAACCATTACATCATCATTGAAACAACCAAATTTACAAAGAGTTTAGTCTTTATTATATATGTTGTCAAAATGCAGAAAGATTACATTGATATATCTCTTCCTGTTACATCCTTTTCATTTTTGTGGATTATAAGCAACTGTCAAGCCTCTGGAGTTTCATAAAATTATCATCCTGCTATCAAAAATAAAGTTACTTTTCTGACACCCTTGGCTTTTCTTCTGTACAGACTTACTTCTAGGAATACTGTTTAAGATACCTAATATGCCTTCAACTAAGATGAAACCGCAGTTATATGCAAGGGAAAGTGAAACTGGGATTATCTGCGACAATATGACATGCCAGGAGATCTGTTATCTGGGATTTATGCTTATGAAGAAAATCAAAATCTTCGTTTTGGAAAATGCATCTTAAATTTGAATACCTTTATATTGGTAGAGTCTTTATTGAGGAGAATTATTTAGTCAAGATGGAGGGAAGAAGAGAAGGAAGTGTGGAGTCCACAGACACCTGGCAGATTCCCACTCCAAGGCCCCGCAAGCTTCCAGTTGCTGCCCTTCAAAGACAACAAAGAACAATCTTTTCTTAATACCTACACCTTGGCTGAACTAACTACTCTAGACAATGATCAACCTCACAATGCCTGGAAGCCTAGCCACCAGGACCGGTCACAATCCTCTATCAAAATCCCCAGCCCTACTCTTTCTGGACCTCCTCCCTTCCCTGTCACCTCAACATCAATCAACCAGAGAAGTGTGCATGAGCTGATTAGGCACCTCGCAACCCCTTTTGTGCCCACTGTCACCAAGCACAAGAAGTGAAAGGTTACCCTCCCTTATAAAAGACCTCAGCAACCGACCCTCGGGGCACACAGACCCCTCTCGTCTGTGGCCCGCTGTTGCCTATAGCAGCATATCTAACAAACTCCTTTCCTATCTTCCTCCTTTGTCTTTGATAAATTATTTTACCAGCTGTGCACCAACCCTCTGGATCCTACAGCAGGAAGGCCTGAAAGAGGAGGAGGAAGGAAGGAAAACGTATGGGTCAGTTTTCTCAATTGAAGAAGATAGGGCAACACCAATTACATTAATCAGAAAGTGTTTTATTAAGAAATATACACTAAAAAAACCATTGGGATGGCAGAAAAAAACAGGGTGCAGGAGGAATTTCATGAATCACTCCTTGTATCACCCCAGGAACTGGATTGCCAAAACTGGAAAACTATGAATCAGAAAGCTACCCCATAGCCACTGGCCTCAGAACCACGAGGCCAGGTCACTGTACTCCAGTAGTGCAAATGCTTTGTGCTCTCCCCTTATCCCTACAGAACATTTCCAAAGCAAAATTTTGTATGGAAGGGATAGAAAGTATAGTTTGTATTATTATTATTTATTATTATATTGTAAATGTATGTTTTACAATGTGGAAAACTAGCAAAATGTGTAGAGACTTCTAAAAATAATTGGAGGAAACACAAATAGGAGAAGTCCAAAGTGGAATTTGTTTAATAACCCCCAAACTTGAAAGTTGTAAGCATTTATTCCAGAAAGAGATAGTAGTCTTGAAGGGAATGTACCTAAGCTAGCACATTTGTTCAAAACTTTCGGCAAACCTATTTAGAATTTTGTTTAAGTTTTTTCTTTTTCTTTCCCCCTTAGTTGCTTAAAAATACTTTAAAAATGAGAATTTTTGATCCCTCAATATTCCTGCCATTGGAATAACAGGAATTACTTCTGAGGAGGTCAGTCAGTCTGAGTATCATTTTATTATCCTTTCTTTTCTTGATTATTTATATAGAAAAGTCTCCGTCCATTGATCTACAAGTATTAATTTTTAACAGCCTGCTTCTTAAATTGTAAATAGGTTTTTTTAATATAAAAAGAATGAGTCTTATCAACATATTACTGATATTTATTTGAATAAGAAAGCTAAAACAAAAATAAAACCCAAAGTTCTTCAATTTCTAGAAACAAAAGTACATATATAAGGGATAAAAAAGAAAAATGGCTTCCCTTTCGGTTGATGCTACATGGTTCAAGAGTCTTGGTAACTAGTTCAAGAGAGTTAGCAGCAAAATGCTAAAAAAAAACCAAAAAAGACTGGATTATTTGACTTTTTATAATAAATTATTTTTGCTGGTATTTTTAGTTGAAGTATAGCTGACCTACAATATTTTATTTGTTTCAGGTATACCACACAGTGGTTTGACATTTGTATACATTACAAAATGATCAACACGGTAAGTCTAGTAACTACCTGCGACCATACAAAGTTACTGCAAAATTGTTGACTCTGTTCCCTGTGCTGTACATTGCATCCCCACGACCTTAGCTACTTATTACAGATAGAGATTTTGTAGACATACAATTTTATTACTTTGGTTATTTAACATTTCTACTAGTTTTATAAGTGGTTGACCCATTACTTTGACTATTCATTTGCCTTTACCAGTGAGATTGTTTTTTTCTTTTGTAATTTTCTCATTTCTAGTTGGGGCCTTTTCTTTTCCACTTCGAGAAGTCCCTTGAACACTTCTTGCAGGGCCAGTTTAGGGCTGATGAGCTCTTAATTTTTGCTTGTCTGGGAAACTCCATCTCTCCTTCAATTCTGAATGATAACCTTGCTAGGTAGGGCATTCTTGGTTGTAGGTTTTTCCCCTTTCAGCTCTTGCAATATATCATGGCACTCCCTTCTGGCCTGAAAAGTTTCTGCTGAAAAGTCAGCTGATAGTCTTAATGAGAGTTCCCTTGTGTGTAACTAGCTGGGTTTTTTCTTTCTTAATGCTTAAAAAAAAAATCCTTTTTTTTTTTTCCTTTTTAATTATAATGTTTCTTGGTGTGAACCTCTTTTGTGTTCATCTTGTTTGGGGCTCTCTGTAATTCCAAGACCTAGATGTCTGTTTCTTTACCCAGGTTAGGACAGTTTTCAGCCATTATCTTTTCAAATAAGTTCTCTCCCCCTTTCTTTCTCTTTTCCTTCCGGGGGGCCTATTATGCAAATGTTATTCTGCTTGATGTTGTCCCAGAGGTCTCTTATTCAACTATCCTCACATTAAAAAAATCTTTTTTTACTGTTCAGCTTGGGTGACTTCTACTGCTCTCAGTTAGCTGACCCATTCCTCTGTATCATCTAATTTACTATTGACTCTTCCTAGCGTATTTGTTATCTCAGTTATTGTATTCTTTAGCTCTGATTGGTTCTTTTGTATATTTTCTAACTCTTTGTTAAAGTTCTCATTGTGTTTATCTATTCCTCTCCCAAGTTCAGTGAGCATCTTTATGATCAATATCTTAAGCTCTTTATTGGGTAGACTGCTTGTCTCTGTTTTATTTAGTTGTTTTTCTGAGGTTTTGTCTTGTTCTTTTGTTTGGAACATCTTTCTCTGTCTCATCATTTTGCCTATTTCTGTGAGTTTATTTTTAAATATTAGGTAGGTGTGTTACATCTCCTGAGTGGAGAAGTATTCTTATATAGGAGATATTGTATGGGGCCCAGAAGCTCATTCTCCTCTGGCCACCAGAACCATATGCTCCAGGAGTGTTCCTAGGTGGGCTGCATGCACCTTTTAGTTGCGGTGGGGCCAACTGCTGTAGGTGTACTCATAGAGAGGCTGGCCCCTGGCCCAACTAGTTGCAAGACTCTGCCTCATGTGGTTGTTGTTGGTGCCCTCGTGGGTGGGGCAGACCCCCAGAATGCCTGGTTCAGTGTAACTGTCTGGTGGTATGGAATTGCCACAGACATGACAGTGGGCAAGGCAGGCCCCTAATATTAATAGGGAAGGTTTCAAAATGGCACCCACCAGCCCTGGTGTCAACATGGTAAAATAAGATCACAAAAATGGGTGCCACCAGCTTCTCAGCCCCTAGGGGGAGTCCTAGCTGCCTCGTGCTTCTCCAGGAGACTCTCCAAGATCAGTAAGTGGGTCTGATCCAGATGCCTTTCAAACTGCTTCCTCTGCACTGGGACTTGGAGCAAGTGAGGTTTTGTGTGTACCCCTTAAGACTGGAGTCTCAGTTTCCTAAAGTCCTCTGGCTCTCCTGACCCTAAACTGTCCTGGTTTTCAAAGCCAGACTTTTGAAGGCTTATCTTCCCAGTGCAGGACCCTGGGATGGGGAGACTGATGTGCGCTTTGGGTCCTTTGCTCTTTGGGAGGACCTCCGTGTGTTAACCCTTCAACAGTGAGTCACCATGCTGAGGGTCTGGCCCTAGGTAGACCATGTCTACACCCCTCCCACCCATTTCAGTGTAGCCCCTTCTTTATATCTTTAGTGGTGGAAAATAGTTTCTGCTAGTCTTCTGATCATTCTCAGAGATAGTTGCTCTGTAACTGGAAGTAATTTTGGTGGACTGTGGGAGGAGGTAAGTTCAAGACCTACTTACGCTTCCCTCTTGATCCAGACTCCTTACAATAATATTTTAAGCCAGAATTATGCCATTCAAGTGAAGTCATTTGAAATTTTTCCTGTTCCCTAAAATAATGAGGAATGCAATTTACTCCCTATGCCTGAAAGTGGCATACTCTCTTTTTTGATGTAAAACTAGACTATACTTCCTAGTCCCCTTGCATTTAGGTGGAACCACGTGACAAATTCACTCCAGCAAAATGTGAGTAGAAGTGATATGTTCCAAGTTCAGACTGAAGGAGTCAAGAAGTGGGGATGCTTTCTCCACACTCTCTTTTTTTGTCCACTGCTTGGATGTGAAGACTGCAGTAGAGGCCCTAAAGAATGTCAAAGCTATTAAGATGGGAAAAGCCTGAATGTCTGGAAGAGTATGTGGAGCAGTATCTGCTGGCTCACACTGGACTGTGAAATGAGCAAAAATGAAGTTATTTTTTTAAACTAATGATGTTTTTGGGGATTGTTTTTCAAAGCTATTAACCTACCCAGAATGATATATTTCTTTGAACATAATATTCGTTGGAAGAAAGCAGTTACTATAAAAGGTTGGTCTACCTATTGTTGAAATAAACTTCCAGGCCCAAGGTAGAACAGCTCCTCCCCAGGGTGCCCTGTCAGCAAACCAACATTTAGATACATTCATTGCTCCTGCAGATGTTCCATGTGACCAGAAACATCGTATATCCCATCAGTCAATCCCCAAATGCCAAGCCAGCTCTGGGCTCTATACTTACTTCCTTGTTCCTTCTCACCCAAATAAAGTTGACTATGTGGCCCCAGCCAATCAGATATCATCTATTTTCTCTACTTTGTTCTTTATTTTTTATCCTGTGAATGTTTCCTGCCTTCTGTACCATTTTGGAGTTCTCTGAAACAAGACCGTCCACTTCATGAAGTGTTAAAGTTTGTTTGTGTCACCTGGATTGTCTTCTTTAGTCAATTTTTAGCACAATTAAAGTTTTCATAATTCAGATTTGTATAAAAGTATACTGCATATTCTTAAGCACTATGCAAATCTACTATCTTTTTGTTATCAACAATATCAATAGAAATATTAATAATTACACAGAATTCAGTATTTCAATTGTGTGTTTTAGACTGGAAGTTAGGAAAAGGAGTGTGGAAAAATTTCCTTAAATCTGAATTTTCTGAAAAGTAGTCGATGTTGCAGGATCATGGAAGTTTGGCTTTCAACTACTCTAATAGCTGCATTTATTTAGAAAAATATAGATTTATGTTTTTAAACATAAGACATAGATAATTTAAAAGATGTAACAAACCTGAATCTTTTGTTATTTCCATTTTTTTTCTTAATGCACTTTTATTTAATTTGGCTTAGCTGTTTTAAAGATTGGATAACTCTAGTCAGGAGTGTTTAAGAACTCAGCTGGGTCACAGGAACTTTCTGACCACTCCACTCTAATTTGCAGTTTTGCTATAATAAAAGCCCTAAATATATTGCTACTGTCTAGACGTTTTATCTGAAACAAGTGTCCTTTGTAGTCTCAGAGGACTTTTCCATTTTATTTCCAGTAAATCAAAGTCTGTGAAGAGCTTCGGTTCTTATTAAGACATACCCTTCACAGTCCAGTGATTGCCAACAGTGGCAAGCCATTGACAGTTCATTTACATATAAGTGATGACTTCCATCAGGTAGTTGGCTCAAAAATACAATGGACATTTAGAGCATATCCAATATTTCTTGTTCTTTGATGAGCACCAAGTGCCAATTTTTATATAGAAACTGACTATTGAGAACCGAAGGCTTCTTTTCACTGACCTTACCCTGTCTTCTAAAGCTCCAGAGTGACATGTTGCCACTGCTTAATGTAGGCTTACACTTCGAAAAGACATTCAATAGCCCTAGTTCAGTCTAAAAATCAAGAATAGTCAAATGTAGAAAATATGAAATAAGAAAAGACATACATTTTTAAAGGAGGAATAAATGTCTTCTGTGTCTTGGCCCCAACTGTCATAACCATAATTTAATTTTTATATTTTATTTTTATAAGGTTATTTGATATTATTTTAATACTAATTGTTTTTCCCTTATTAATATTTTTACCATTTGAAATAGTGACACTCAATACACAATACTCATTAAAAAATCTTATATTTTGGTTTGTAAGTGCTTTTCATCATATCCTATGTTTTGCTCCCAATTTTCTGGAACAGTGATGGCAGAAATCTAGCCAAATTTTTATCCTAATAATGCTATAAAAAGCAGCAGGCTGATGATCTGTTACCATGCTGGGACTCAACTTACATGTGATTTTTTTTTCCCTTTTAATTTTGTGTTTTCTAGCTTTTTTTCAATATTGAAATAAAGACAAATTTTTCTCTTTAAAATGAGACGTCCTCAACTAGCAACAGGGACAATATGGATCATTAAATTTCACAGATAAGCCAACCTCTACATTTTAGCTATTAATCACTTTTTCCCCTTATCAAATATTTCACTGCTAATGTTTTGTGATTAGAGTGTCAGCATGTTTTTTAGTTCAGCGAGGTTCTGGTTTTGGTGAGGCCCTGACTTAACATGATTCTTGTAATTGGCTTTTTAAAATATTTCATTCTGATAATTTCCACATTTATAGTGAAATCATTGCATGAAGTACACCGAGAGATTTCCTTTTAAACCAAAGTGTCTATTTCAGAAGTAATAGATCAGGGTAAGAATTGAAAAAAAAAATGGGACACCTGTCAGGTAATTCCTGCTTCTCTATTCATATCTAGTCACTATGCTGTTCCCTCAACTATACTGCTCCTTAACTTATTTCTCCAATCCCATTCACAGGTGGAGGCAGGCAGGGATGAATAATGAATAGATGGATGGATGGATGGATGGATGGATGGACTGATAGATCAAATTAAATTTAAGATTCTTACAGGACTGGTGTTAGTCACTGTGCTTCAGATCTTTCCTAAACTAAGACAGGTAACTCAGGAATACTGTATATTGACTCTCAGTTTTTCACTTAAGAGTGAACAATAAGAATAAGAAAAATATAATATGATGACTAAACTAATAAAAAAAATATTTTAAAACATATTTTGAGAAACCATTTCCAAAAAAATGTGAGTTTTTACAAATAGGAATCTTGAAGTTTCTTTATGGCATTTATTGGCACTGGAACAAACCAAATTTAAATCCAATAAAAGGGATACTTGATACTATGTGATTTCAACTTCACTATGATAAAACAGGTTGTCTCTTATAAAAAAACAAATCCAATGAATGGTTCATCCGAAGATATTTAGTAATTATAGACTGACTTGTTGAAATTCTTCTTTGGATATGTAAAAAGATGACTGTCCTTTTCCCTTTTGATACAGAATTATTCCATGGCCAATATTAATCTATGTTTTTGGGTAGACAGGTTCAACTTTTAAGGTAATGACATTGTATTGAAAACATTACTTCTCACGATAAATAATGTTGTCTCATTTTCCTTTCTCTCATAGATCTGGCCACTAACTTTCTGACAATCTGGATGTTAGCTCTTTTGAGTACTGGATGTCCACTCACTGTAAGACAAAATATATAATTACATTAATAAATTTTCAATTATATGAGAGAATGTATCATGCTTCTGAAATCATAAAATACTGTAGGAAATCAGTTATGGTTATGCTAGAACAAAGATTTGACTTGGACACATTTCCTTCAGTTGTTTTGTGTTACAGTATGTATTATGCCAAGAGATTCAGCAAGAATTAATGTTGGACCAAAGAGTTGAATGAAAGGATAGCAGAATCTAGATTCCACCAATATACGGCATTCATAAAATAAATTAGATGCAACCATAAGAACCATGTTGAGCAACAGTATTTACCATAGGAACAACAGTACTGAAAATTTTTGCATTACAACAGAATCAGTTCTGATACTGATATTCAAATCAATACAAAGCACTATTTGTATAGATGGCTTGTACTTCATTCATCTTTATGTATAAAATGACTTCAAATAAGAAACAGAGCTGTAGATTTACTGCAGATATCATTTTACACAGCACTAATTTATAGATACAGTAGTATATTTTGCCCTTTAAGACCTATCATTGTTATTAAACAAAAACACAGCCAACTACCAAAAATCAATTAAAGTTATGAGAAGAACACTCCTCATAACCAAAAGAAAATGACTTGATGTGTTGTAAAAGAAGAAGTTGGGCATTGTTGTTTTTACATTTATCTATATTGTCATTAGATAAAGAACAAGGCTTATAATAACAAACCAAAATTAGACTATATTCAGAATATTTATAAAATAATTAGCATTAGTAATTATCATTGAAGGTTTGACTATAGGGAAAGGCAATCACCAATTGGTGTTTTAATACAGTAGTTATACAAGATAAATGTGTTAGTTCTAAAGATGAGATCTTAGAATAACATTATTTCCTTTTGCAGCTTTTTCTGGTAATATGCAATATCAACCAAACATTTCATCAGACAGAAGATAGCTGAAATATAGGATTACTCAATGCGGTAAAATAGAAGAAAAAGTGCATATAATGGTCCAAGCTCTTGTTCTTATACATTTGTGAATAAATCCAAATTTAAAACTCAATCTTAATTTCCTTATTTTTGAAATGGGGATAATATCTATCTTGTCCTGTAGTTGAAATGATCCAAAGACATATATTAAGAGAAATATGTGTAATAATAATGTATTAATATTGACTCATCAATTATAACAAATAGTGATAGGGAACAGGAGGAGGGGGTTGCAGGTAGGAGTGTATATGACAACACTCTGTACTTTCCACCAATATTTCTGTAAACCTAAAGCTCCTCAAAACCATAAATAAATAAATAAAGTCTATTAGCTAAAAATAAAGATATTGGGGGTATAGCTCAGTGGTAGAGTGTGTGCCTAGCAAGCACAAGGTCCTGGATTCAATCCCCAGTACCTCTGTTAAATAAACAAACAAACAAATAAATAAATCCTAATTACCCCCACCATACCCCCCCAAAACACACAGTGTTATATGTCAACTATGTCTCAATAAAACTGGAAGGAAAAAACAAGAATGATTAAAACATCTACAAATAGATAAAGTAAAAGATTGTGTGAGATACCAGAAAATGTATATATTTTGGTCTGTGCCCCCAGTTCCTGACACAGGGCTCCTAAAATGCTTGTAAAAATGCTAGTGAGAAAAGCACTAGGAGCATCCTTTGTTTTAATGACGTGACTCTGGGTGGGCTCCCGGATAGCTACTGGATAGGGGCTGATCACCAGGAAGACCAAGCCATGATTAGAAGCTTGGAACTTTTAGCCCTCTCCCCTCCACACTCCTCTAGGGAAGGTCAGGGGCTAGAAATGGACTTAATGGTCCATCATGCCTATGGGATAAAGCCTCTATAAAAATCCCAGTAGTATGGAGTTCAGAAAGCTTCCAGGTAAATGAAAACATCCTGTACTAGGAGGGTGATGCCAGAGGCACAGAAGTCCAGGACTCTCCATGATCTCACACTACATATCTCTTCAACTGGCTGTTCATCTTACCCTTTATCGTATCCTTTAATAAACTGGTAAATGTAAGTAAGTGTTTCACTGAGTTCTGTGAGCTGCTCTAGCAAATTAATAAAACCTGGGGAGGGGTCATGAGAACCTCTGATTTGTAGCCAAGTTGGACAGTTGTGGGTAACTTGATGACCTGCTACTTTCAATTTGCACCTGAAGTGGGGGATAGTCTCCTGGGATGGAACACTTAACCTGTGGGATCTGATGCTATCTCCACGTAGATTGTGTCAGAATTGAATTAAATTGTAGGACACCCAGCTTGAGTCAGAGAATTGCTTGTTGGTGTGGAAAAAAAATCCCACATATTGGAACTGGTGACCAGAATCTTAGCTGGTGATCAGAAGTGAGACTGATAGGGTCAGGGGGAGGGATAAATTAGGAGTTTGGGATTCACAGATACACACCACTACATATAAAATAGATAAACAACAAGGATCTATTGTATAACACAGGAAAATATATTCAATATCCTATAATAACCTATAAAGGAAAAGAATCTGAAAAAGAATATATATCTGTATCTATATATGTATATATAGATATGTATAATTGAATCACTTTGCTATATACCTGAAACTAATACAACATTGTAAATCAACTATACTTCAATTAAATTAAAAAAAAAAAAAGAAATGAGACTGGGAGCAGAATCCAAAATTGTATAATTTGTTATTTCATAAATATTTCAATTAAATAAAGGATAATTTAATTTCAGGAAGGATAAAAATACAAGTATACATGATATATTTTTAATCTTTCAAAGTAAACATTCTTGACCTTCATTTCTGTCATATGGTGGAACAGATTCAGAGAACAATCTTTTTGATTAAAACAAGTCAAATCCTGAATAAAATATTAAATGTGTTTTAATTGTATTGCTAAACTGGCAGAGAAGGAAGAAAATGCAGGGGCTGATTTTTTTTTTTTAAAGTGAGGAGCCCAGCATGAGACCACAATGCAGGGCTGAGGCCCCAGAGGGCTACACTAGGACAGTAGGTGGGATAATACTGAAAAATACAAAAAGAGCGAGAGGAGAAAAGGGAAAGGAAGGGAAGGGAAGGAGAATCAAAGAGAAAACCTCAAAGAAGGGTACAGCAAGGAAACTTTCCCATTTCTATGAGGCTGCGTGGATGAACCAGAGGCTCAAAGCTGCCATTGGCTTGTTCTTCCAGTTCATACCACCTGTGTGTTCCAAAATACCTTAAATAAATTTATAATTTGTTGAGCACCAATAATCAATGAAAAACCTCTCTAGAAGAAAGCAACTTCAACCAAGGTCTTTAGTATATATTATAGAAACGTATTTTATTAAATCCCTATATGTTACAATTAGTTTTAAATGGAAAAGCAGGTTACAAAGCAGTATCTACAATATGATCCCAGTTTTATAAAAATTACATGCATAGGAAAACATGTATAGTATTAAATACCAAGATATTAACAAGGATGAAATTATAATTTAGCTTTAGTTCTTTTCACTTATCCATATTTTCAACAGATGTTATTTATGTAAAATAACATTAAATATTTTCAAGTATCTAGATTAGAATAATAGCAAAAAGGTTTTTTGTAGATAATGTATAAATTTTTATATTTTTATTGTAGACAATGAATAAATAATCAGAAGTTAGATCTTTGTTTATACTTCAGGAAATTTGAAGAAATGATTTCAAATTGGGAAAATGTTCAAATAAAAATAGATAGTATGCTTAATATTCATGTAAGAGTCTGTATTTTCAGAAAAAGGACGCTAAATTTTTCTCAAAGGCTCAAAGTATGCTTCGGCCCTCTGTTTTCTTTTAAATCATCTCCATGGTTTTATGTTCACAATTCTATTTTATGATTTTTCATGCCATTTCCCTGACCTACTCACGGTTATTCTACACTATTGGTTGCTTCCTGTGGGTGTTTCAAAATGAGTCTTTGTAGAGCAAGTTGGAAAGAAAACAAACGCAGATTATGTTAGAAAATAAAATACACATTTATGTCATTGAGTGTATACTGGATCCTATTTGTTCAGGTTCGTGCAAAGTGCTATGAGGTGATGTAAAGAGCACTAGCAGAGAACCTTCTGGGTCTCTATTTCTTAATCCAGCAATAAACCTCAAAAAAGCAAAAAAAAAAAAATGCAATTTTATGCTACTCATAGAGATTTATTAGTTTTTAAAAAATGAAAGTATCTACTTAACAGGGCCCTGCCCACCAGAAAATTAGCACAGACAATACAGAGCAAAAATATGTCCTGGATGATGCACTTCATATTTAAGTGGTTACATCTGATGGTCATATATGGCAAGGGTACAAGTTTGAACCTAAGTTTTGTGCACCTTAGGATTTCAAACAGAGGTATGTCTAAGAAAACTGGGAGAGTAAATCCTCTAGTGATCTCTCTGCAAAGAAAGACCAAGAAAACTTCTCGGGGAAAAATTCTTAATATGGGAAGAATGAGTTGAATATTTTCACCTTGGTTCAACAGGACACTGGCAGTTGGCAGGAATGAGTGGGTTGAGGTTCTCTGGGGTGCTCTTGCTAAGATGATTTTGCCTAGACTCTCCACTCCATTCTCCCCACCCTCCCACCTCTCCTTCCCTCAAGGAGATTCTGGCCTGTAATCTCATGAGAGGAAGACCCAAGTGAGAAGATGACAGAGTTGAAAGAGCTATTTTCCTACACCATGATATTTGAATACTGAGAGCACAGGGCATCAGTGCTCTAAGACTGAGGGAACTGGGGTACAAAGGCTTCTCCCTTTAGCAGGTTGGCTTAGGCCCATGTGGAATTAGCTCAGCGTGGTCTGGACAGATGCTTGTGGCAATAGCAACAGCAATACTTTCACCAGGCTTCCTGAGCTTCAGAGTGACAGCAACAAACAGCACCGGAACGGGCTGGGGGGCAATTTTATGTTGCAGCCTAGAGTGGTGTATTTATGAGCACATGTGCAATATCCTAGTAGAATTACTAGAAGTAACTACAGTTACGGGGGTTGCTTTCAAAGTGACAAGAGGTTGCAAAAAGCAGGTAGAAAACTCTGTGTGCCATTATTTTTTGTGAGTATGTATGTATCCACATATATATATGTGTGTATGTATATAGTTTTGAAATATTAAAGGTTTTCTCCCCATTCCTCACTATTCCTAGCTCCTGACTCTGCCATTTAGGCACCAGTAATGACTTCCTTGAGGGTGACTGAAAATAATCACCTCTAAAGGGAAGAAGATGTAACAATTGTAAAATTATATGCAACCAACACAGGAGCACCTCAATATATAAGGCAACTGTTGACAGACATAAAAGGAGAAATTGACAGTAACACAATAATAACGGGGGACATTAACACCCACTTACATCAATGGACAGATCATCCAAACAGAAAATCAATAAGGAAACACAGGTCTTAAATGACACATGAAGCCAGATGGACTTAATTGATATTTAAAGAGCATTCCATCTGAAAGCAGCAGAATACACATTCTTCTCAAGTGCACATGGAACATTCTCCAGAATAGATCACATGCTGGCCCACAAAGCAAGCCTTGGTAAATTTAAAAAAAGTGAAATCATAAGAAGCATCTTTTCTGACCACAACGCTATGAGATTAGAAATCAACTACATGAAAATAATCACCTAATTTCTGATGCGTATCAATTTTGAAACAAGGGGAAATTATAAATAGCTAGTAAATATTCTATTCTAGAGTTTTTTTAAATGATCAGCTCTCTCTTTTGCAATCTGTAAAAAAAAAAGGAAAATATATAGTTACTTAATAAACATAGCTATTTAAAAAGAAGCAAAGAATTTTGTGACATTCCATATATGCACTGCCCTCAAGCAGAAAAATCTTAGAACAAAGAGACAACTGTATTTCAAGAAAGAGGTTTTAAAATGCAAAACTATAGCAATATTTTCTAAAGGAAAACTTCTACTTGAAAGAGTATGGTTTTGCTTAGAATGTGCAACATTTGGGGGATTCAAGAAACCAGAATCTGAAGAACTTAGCACATGGAGCCATATGGCAAGGAAAATTGTGTGATGACGGGAGAACCCTTTCCAACTTACAGAATTTGACTAACAGACTGATGGAGGAATGAAAGAGGAAATAGTGATGAACTCTTGAAAAAGGGCCAGTCACTCTATGCCCTGGTATTTTGCCCTGGGGGAGCAGAAAATGGGAAGCCTCAACGATAAAAAGCACATATAGTTTGCAGAACAATCTGGGAGTTTGTTGAAGGGAGCTGTAAACTGCTTAGAAATCACCTTGTGACCAAAATGGTGCTTTAGCAATAGCTGTGGGTGGTCCTCAGTGGTGGCTCTGCAGCCTTTCAGAACAAACTGCAGCCCAGTGTGATGCGAAGAGCGCAACTGAGATTCAGAGTATCCCAGGGGAGCATGAGAATTCTGAGAAGGCTCTCTCACCTAACAACGCCTAAGGTCAGGATAGGGAGCAAACTAAGTTTATGACCTTCACGACTAGGGCTACAGCAGACATTAAGACTAGAGGCTAGTGAATGGCTCCCAAGGCCCAGGTGGCATGATTTACACCACAGGTGGTCAGCAAGGAGAAGAGATCACATTGAGGATGACTCTCATGAGATGAAAGAAAATTAGAGAGCAGGCCTGTTATAAATGGGCTCCTGGCACAAAGTAAGTAACAATAAAGGACAAAATTAGGTGGCATATATAAACAATAGAGTAGCATAAAAACACAAAGATAGAAAAGTAGCTTATAGAATACTGATATGAAAGAAGTCCATCTAGTTACTAATAGGTAAATATTTTTTTCCATGTGAAAGACTTGACTAAATACTGTACAATCAGGAAATACAAGTTTCGTCAAAAATCAGTGAAAGGGATCGAGGGAAAAAAGGAGCTTATCTAAGTAACTTTGGAAAACAGTGTTTTGACTGAAAACTGGAGGCTAAAGACAAAATGCAAGTAGATAGAAACAGAAGGATAGATATGGTAGTAATTATAACTATGTGTACAAACAGGAGTTTGTATTCATATATATATTTCCTAGATATGTCCACTGAGAGAAACTGGAAACACTGATACCTCAGGAGCAAAGAGCACATCTAGTGTCCAGATTTTTGTTTCTAAAGACTATTCTCCAACAAAAGGAACCAAGACTCCTCAGAGAAATGGACTAGGACCAACAGTTTTAGGACTAGGGCAGATAATACAAGACGAGTCTGCAGAATACTGTAGTGACAAAAGAAGCATTCAAAAAACAAAAGGATAGAGAAACATCAGTTAAAGAGACAGGAGCCACCATGAAAAAGCTCCCAACGTCTACTGCTGGAACAATCTGAGTAACAACAACAACAAAATAATGTAGTATTAGATTATAACACATAGTATGAAAGAAATAGACATGAGTACATACTGATATAAACAAATGACTGATAAACAAAAAGGGGGGAAATATCTAAGAGTTCTTAATAATTTATGTCACTGCTTCCACCTCCAGGAAAAAAAGTCTAATTCTTCCATTCCTCCCAACCCTCTTTCCCATACAGGATTTAGTTATGTGCTTTCAAAAAAGTAGACTGCAGAAGGCGGGTGGGAGGAAAGTTACTTTACGGCGAGTGGAGAAACCTGACAAACACTACCTTGGTCAGGTAATTAATGTTACTGTCACAGAGGATAAATCATATTGATAGCATGTTCCTGCTGATATGATGTGACAAGAAGGGCACTTCACCTTTGTGACATTCTTTCAAAAGTGTATACCTTCAGCATTATAATATAATATAACCTCAGCAATAATAGCAACAATGTGAGTAACAGCTGCCACTTAACCCACACTTGCTCTGTGTTGGGCACTGTGCTGAGTGCTTTATTTATCTCACTTTCTCTTTCTACCAATACCTGATGCTACCATTATTATTATTATAAGAAATTAAGGCTCATTTCAGTGACATGTTTCATTGGGCTGTAAGTACTTGTTGATCCACAGATGGATTACAGAACCTTTTATAATAACTCATTGGAAACCACAGCACTATTTATATCACTGATTTTTAAAGCAGGTCTAAATTACATTATATTATTGTTTGTCTTTTTGTATGTTTGTCCTATATCTTCAAAATATCAGTTAATTCACTTCTTTGTCTCACTGCACTGTCTCTATGAGAGTGTCTTACAGATAAATGAGAATTCAATAAATAATTTTGATGATGCTTATTTTTGTTTTATAAAAATTATATCATATTATGCATATTTTTCTTTCCTCACTCAAGAATTATTCATGGAAATTACTTCAAGCTAACTAGCATAACTCTAATTCATTATTTTAAGTGGTACATAGTATTTTGTGGCATGAATAGACCATAATATTCCACTACTGATTAACATTTACTTTGTTCCTCAGCTTTTCCAAATAAGAATAATGCTAAAATAAGCGTTTTGTGTTTATTAGGTAGTGCTTTTATTTCCATGTGACAGATTCCCAAGATGGAGTACAGAGTCAAATGTATAGACATCTTAATGTTAATTGATATTATCAAGGTGTTTTCTAAAACACTATACAATTCATATTTTTACCAACAATGTGTAACAGTACTTCTTTGTTCATATTCCAGCCAGCAACTGAAGTTATTGTTTTGGTTTGGTTTGGTTTGAGCCAATCTAAAAGCTGTTAGTCCATTGAGTTTTCTCACCTGTTAGTGACTTTGAGCATCACTGCATGTATTCAACTGCTGCTGGATTTTTGTTTTGCCAGTGGTTACTCACATCTCTTGTCTATTTTGCTATGATTGTCCCCTTGTTCTCAATTTTAAATAGCTCATTGTCTTAAACCTCTGTCTTCTAAAATACAATTCCACACCAAATCAAATTTTTAAATAAATTTTCTTATGGTCTTTTTCCATAGAAAAGTTTTGAAATTTTTATATAAAGCCAGGGTCATTTTTCTCTTTTTTTTGTATTCTTTATTGAATACTATCTTTCCTGCTCCTACCTTAAATATGTTGTTTTCTAGATTTCCTCTCAGATTTATGTATTTATTTACTTACTTATATATTTATTTACTGAGATGTTGTTCAAGTTTTTTCATTGCCTCTTTTAGTATCTATTGATATTATATTTTTTTCTCCTTAAAAGTGTTGATGTAATAAACTTGGGAATAGAATTCTTAATCGTTAATACAGTATCATCCTTTGTTGGGAACAGAATGTGTCTTGACCTTAGTGTAGTGTCCTTTAATACATGGCTGGGACAACTTACTTGTCACCAAGTACTCCATACTCATGACTACTAAGACAAAGAATGGCAACCACTTCCACCTTGTCAGAAACCTTTCTGGATCTTTCAGACCCAATCACAAGAAACTGACTCTCAGTAAGAGCCTTTCAGCCAGGTTTATATAAAAGTGGCTGGGACTGCTTCCATGACCTGGCTCTCATTCTCTGCCCAGTGTTTAAACAATGAGGCTTTGAAGCAAAGACATTAGAGATGAAAATAAAAGAGCAATTTTAGAGTTCTCAAATGGAGATTCTTCATCATATTTCTTTAAGGAGGTGATAGAAAATGACAAAGTAATACAAGCAGAAGACTTTGGAATCTGTAAAACGCACAAATAAGAAATTTTTCTGAGCTGATGTACATCCTAATATTCCAAACAAATATATGAGATTAACATAAGGAGGAGGACCATTTAGGTTAGGAAACACATTTCAATTTTGAGAAAAAATGTGTACGAATGCTTTTTACCCCAGATGTTCTCGATAACTTAGCACATCCCTTGGCCTCCCTTGGCTTCTGTCTTCTTGCGTAAAGTGAAAGCAGTACAGTATTACTGCAATAATCCACTAGGAAATGCTCAAGCAAGTGCTGCATTATTCGTTTTCGTCTGTGTTAGGACAACAGCAGGGTGAAGATTCAGATGGCCAAACTGCCTTTGAGAAGAAACAGTCACAAGAAAAAGTGTTCCGATGTATGTGCACAACAGAAAAGAGCAAAGACGTGTCAAACCATCTGTGCTATAACCTATTGAGCTCTAACTGAAATCTGATTGATCTTAATAGGATTTAGATAAGGACACTTAACAGACAAAATTTTCAAAGCAGGATGGTCAATATCTCACCAGGAAGCGATAAAAATTCTTGTGACAAGTTTGGCACAAAGCTAACTTTGGAATCAGAAATACCAGCACTTCTAACGTAGCATCTCTGTGATTTTAGGAAAGATGAGCTTGCATTTCTTCAACTGTAAAATGAAGATAATAACAGTACATACCTAAAAGGATTAGTATAGAAATTTAATGAGAAAAAACAGATAAACCACTTGCCTTAGATTTGAATGCATCATAATTTCTTAATAAATTTTAGCTGTTATTATTGCCCCCCTCTTCTTTTATGTCATCCTCCACTGAGATGGGGATTAGTTTATGACCATCTGCCCCATTACATACTTATTTATTTATTAGGTATATTGAATTTTTTAAAAAATACTGTCCTTGTTACATAAGTGCAACTTCCAGATAAGCAAACCACCTCTTCCATAGACTGCCAGATGGTTCCCTCTAACCTTTTCATATGTAGAGATTCTCTAGGTACCACTGACATGCCTACATTCTGATGTGAAGAACACTGGAATGTATAATTCTTCCTCCATCCTGATTGATTTTCAACACATAATACTAGCTCCTCTGCCCATACCCCCAGTTAAACTCTGAGGAATATAAATTCTTCATTCTGTTCAATCTTCTTAGATAAAACTATCTGATATATCCCAGAGATCTACCAACACACAGCCCAGTCTTCCTGCCCTTCTACCTTTTCCTTCTTTTATGACCATGACTCTAGAAATATTGTAAGACTCAGGCTGGTAAAATCCTACTAGTTTCCTTCTCCCAGACCTTGAATCAAGGCAATGATAAATTCTGAGTAAGCATATTTATTAAGGTATTTAATGCCTTTCCATACAGGATCCACAACTGTGGAAAGGCTTAGAACAGGATATGGCCATAGTGTAAATATTCTCAGTTATACTTTACGACTAGTTGTCACTCTTTGTCATATCAAAGCAAATTCGGGGCAACTTCCTACTACCAAAACGCAATGCAGTAGGCACTTGTCCTGTGTCTGAGAGGCATCTAACAATAACATCGACTTTGTCACACTAGAAGCAAATAACAAAGATTAATCTCTAATGTAAGACTGAGTCTGGCTCTGACAGGGACAGGAAAACCTGTTTATCTCCACCAAAAGGACTTCATTTAATAGGTACCCACCTCCAATGGGCTGAAGCATACCTGCAGTGTTTTTGTCTCCAAGAGTATCCAGCTTTCCAAGCTCCATCATTCTAGAGTCTGATGGAATCACGTTTTACCCCCTCAGACTGTGTTGGCACTATGGTGGCAGACTGTGGTGTCACTAGCAAGAACTCAGAAGGGTTTCCGATTTTGTGATGAAAACCAGGGTTAGTCAGTACATCTTTACCATGTAAAGCTCCTATGCAAACATGATCCAGTTTTTCCTGATTCTCCAAGATTCTTTCTACTATTGCTGACAGGTCACGGAAGTTAATTTTCAGCCTGAAAATCCAGCATTTTTCTTCTTGTCAGAGATGCCCAGGAACTGCACAGATAAACTCCAGCAACCATTTCTCAGTAAGTCCACCCCAGAAACATTTTTGTGGAGCTGAGTCCATGGAAAAACCCCTGTTCTTAAGCATTCTAGAGCACACTTAGCATTTCCTGCTTACAAAGAAGCCAATCCCTCAGAGATTTAGTGGCATGTTCTTAACATGACCAAGTCCTTTTTCTCCATTTGATGCTTCTTATGAATTTCTCAAGTGTTAAAAAAATTATTGTAATTAGTCTGAACCAAGGAAAAATTTTACTCAGTTTCAAGTTCCACAGCAGTGGACACAGTCTCACATTCTCAAAGGTCCAAGTTTACCTTACATGAACATCCTCTGAACAGAATTTCAAACTCTTCAGAACGTTAGTCTCCATTAAGACTTGATTAAAACTCATGTCCAACTGGAAATTTAATAAAGTACTTCTTTAGACTTCCTTAATTTAGTAAATTTATATGGTACTGCATAGGTCTGCATCTCCTTCTGGCATATCTTGCTTTAAGCAGGGCATTCTAAACACAACTGTCATTATTTAGCACAAGTTCAGTTTTGTTGATGCCTCTCTCCTTCACAGCATCCTTTGACCAGAAAAAAAAAAATGGTGAAATGTACTCCTGGCTCCAGTACAGAATAAATTTAATGCTGAATACAGTAAATTGGGTTTAAAATTCTTGGTTGTAGATCCCATAATGCTACCCAAATGTAATTCAGGGGTTTATGTGACCCCATTTATGGTATAATCTAAGGTAAGGATAAAGAATTCTAACTTTTACTCACTATAAGAAAATGCCTAAAATGTAGCTTCCCAAAAATTCTTTTAAAGTAATCCTTAGACAGCTTTTCAATAGTCAATATTTTTACATATCCATCCAAGCTCCCTTTAAAACTATTAGCTGTTTCTCTACTCATCATTGTTCTTCAACATCAATCCTATGAATTGTTTTGGTCACTATCCTCAAAATTTAACCACTCATGGCAGCTGTCAAAAAAAATTCTATTTTTTTACTCTCTCTTTCATCCAAATATCAAGAAGTAGCCCCAGCCTTCCCTAATCCCTTCGTCTGTTCCTACACTGTTAATACGCATAGTCTCCTGAAATGCTGCCCTCACCTTGCATGTCTACCTCTATAAGGCATCTCTGGAAAGACGTTTTTCTTCTACTGTGACTGGTTTTTAGGTGAGACTCAGTCTATTCCCACACCCACCCACCTACCCCCCTGCCTCCTTGAATTCTGGAGCATGAAATTCTCTAACATTCTAACTACTAATGTTGTAACGGTTGTATAGGTAAGGAAACTCAGTATTGGAGGGGCTAAGTAACTTGTCTAAGGAAGTGGGGGACTATGAATGAAAACCCAAGTCAGCATTACCCCAGAGTTTGAGTCAGGCAGGCAGCATGGCATGGTGGTTACAAAGACCAACTCCAGGCCATACTGTCTGGGTTTAAATCACCACAGTGCTGCTTACCATCTGTGTGCCTTAAACAATTCCTCTATGCTTCAGTTTCTACATTTGTAAAATAGGGGATTATGACTGCATTGCTCCCTATTCCTGTGAGGATTAAATGAGTTAATACATTAGCAAAATACACACAGTAAAACTGCTTAATCAATCATTAATTGTTACACTGTATTATCTTTCAAATTCAAAAAATATTTTTTAAAAATAAATTTAAATTTATCAAAGTAATATAGATTACTAATCTCCAACTCAAGTTATAAATATGGAAATAACTTGGCTTATTTAACAAAGGAATAATTCACTGACCTATCTATGTCAGATGCTTTATTAGTCGAACCCTCAATCAGAGTTTAAAATATGTAGCAGGAACTTGATGAGGAAGAGGAGGATAATGACAATAATTGCTCAAATTTATTGAGACCTATGTGTACGAGGTACTTATTTGATGCAGTGATAAGTACTTTAGTCACCCCTGTTTACAAATGGGTAAACTGAAGCTAACAGGTTAAGTAACTTGCTCAAGATTAAGGAGGCATTAAATGCCAAAGCTTAGGTTTCAACACACTGGGGTGCTTACAAAGCCTACAGAGCCTACAGCTGACAAGACATAACTGGACATATTTTCAGATAAATATGTTTCAATTATTTATGAGTCTAGTTGTTACTTCTTCAGTTTATTTTTCATTGCATTTACATTTGACTGTGTAATCTAAAGTTGTGCTTTGGTCATAGACTCATAGTAGCTGCTACTGATAATAAGTTTTAGGTACAAAAAATAATCA
This sequence comes from Camelus dromedarius, assembly GCF_036321535.1. Lineage (NCBI taxonomy): Eukaryota > Metazoa > Chordata > Mammalia > Artiodactyla > Camelidae > Camelus > Camelus dromedarius. The sequence continues at coordinate 176,789 of NW_026989855.1, forward strand.
TTTAATATAAAATGTTCACTGAATCTTAGAATAAAAAGAACTCCAGGGCTGTGCTATGGACATGCAGACAAATAAACTAAAATATAATTTTCCCAAGAACCCTGTAAGATAGCCTCATATTGAAATGGAGAAGCCTATAGCCCAAAAAGGTTAGGAGCAAGTCTAGAGTCAGTAAGTAAGTGGCAGAATGAGGATTTGTAGCAGGTTACTTTTCCTGATCTCAAAGCAATTCCCACAAAACTGATCAGTCTTCAAAAGTGAGCATTATTCCTTAAGTTTGCCAGTTATAACTTTAAATTTTTTTCTTATTAAAACCTAATTTAATAAAATAGATATGTAATCATACTCTCAAATGCATCTTTTAATTCTAGTGGCATTATTTCCTGGTTTTGAAAGACGAAATTAGTGGTGTTCCTAGAATTTGTATCATTTGGCATCTACTGTATTAGTAGTAAAGATTTTACATATAATATCCATCATATCATATCTAGATAGCACAAGAGCATTGTGTACCAGTCTAGACATTTTCATGCCTGAGAATTTATAATGCAATCTGTGTGTCTGTAAGATATAATACACTATAATCTCAATTTTACACATGAGGAAACTGAGGCACAGGTATTTTGAACAAATTTCCTATAGTCACAACATTAGTAAATTCGTAACTGGACTTCAAACCCAAGTGGAGTTGGTGAAGTGCCTGACTCCAGTATAAAACACCAATAGCAGCAGCAGTAACAGCGATGAATCAGACTCAAGGCAAGCACTTTCATGCAATATTGTTGATACCAATGCTATGGGATGTTACTATTGTAACTCTCGTTTTATAGATGACAAAACCATGGTTCACAGAAGTTAAATAACTTGTACAATGTCACATACTTAATGAATGGCAAGATCAGGATTAGAATATAGTCAACAGACTTCTTTCTTTTGCCTTTTGCCTTTTGCCTGAATATTAATTACCTGCATGCACATTTAATTGAGATTTTATATATATATGTATATATATATTTATGCACATGGTGATCTTAGTTCCAGGAATTTAAATTTAAAATAATTATATGAGCAATTTATAAACATTTCTAGTCTCACATATTGACTCTGCAGTGGATATTGTGGATTGACTCCTCCCTTCAACCTGACTTCTAGATCTGGAGCCACTGGAAATACAAAACCTGTATTTGTGAGATGACCTTGAAGCTGACTCTGGATGTTAATTAGCTTCTACCAATTAGCTGCACTTTCTTGAGATTTGGAAGGCAAAAATGATGTGGAGATCATTTTTCTACTCATTTTTTTTTCCTTTCTGCTAGCAAATAAGGTCAAGGAAAGGCAAGTGTGTCCTGCTCCAGTGTTCCAAGGAGTCTCACCTGGACTCCTGGGTGATAGAAGTTTTTGCAGCAGTAGCAACAATAACATCTTCCTGACTTCACATTCTGATTTCTGGATCAGTTACTGGAGTGTATTCTTGCATTCATAGCTGCAGTGGCAGCCACCAAGTTGGCAGCTTCCCTGGGGGGTCAGGCCTTCATTGCTCTGAGAGTCATTCCTGGAAGCCCAAACTAGAAACCACCCCTTCACCATCCAACTTTTTTTTTTACAGTATTAATGTAATGTATCAAATCCATTTCTTCATAACATTTCTAGTGCTCTTTTTCATTTCCAGTGCTGAGCCTTGACTGATAAAGTATCCATTGTTTGAATTGTATTACTGCTGTCTGGTAGTTCTTGGAGCTGCTGCATTTAGAGACTGTGCTCCTGCTGCATCCTCCAGCTTCATCTCTTCAGGCATCCCAGCCCATCTTCTTTGCCTCGTCCCCCTTTCCTTAGTAACCTTGTCCATTCACTACTTCAAAACCATTTATGAAAACCATTTTGTCAATCAAGCCTGATTTATCCTTTGGTTCTGGTTTAGGAATGTTAGTATCATTTTGAAAGGAAAAGAAAATTCAGGAAATAGAACGTTCAGATTTTGATTTGTTTTAAGGCTTAATGACAGTGTTCCTAAAGAAGGGAAGTCTTGTTTGTTCGTTTCCCTTTTCTCTGACGTATCTGAACTAGGAAATATGTCCTGATACCTAGCCCCCAAGTCCTGCCACTTCACCACTGATGCTGCATCCTTCGATGCTGCTACTGGTAGTGCTTCCCCCTTGCCCTGAAAATTCTGTTTCAAAAGGAGTGTAAGTACTGTACTTGGTACTTTGCATTTGCCACAAAATATAAATGTTTTCATGACATGTGTGTAAAAGTTAGAAGTCAAGATCATGCCAAGTCCCTTGCCTTTAGCAGTTTTGCACCAAAATCTTTGTGCAGAAAACCTAAGTTTTGAGAATCGCGCCTTTTTCTTTTTTTAGAATATTCTTTATTAGCAAAGTTTAGCCTCTGCATAGCCATTAAGGAAGTTCCAAATCCATTCAGTTAAAAAGCTCAATAACTTCATATCAAACAATAAATATTGGTCCCAGAGCACCTTGCTGAATTTGTACTCAGCTGCACACTAAAATAAATACCACACATATTTATATGTGATGGTTGTTGGGAAGAATATCAGAAGGGTAAACAACATTTGGGGAAACCAGCCGCCATTTGTTTCTTTTGTACCTGACCAAAAATACGTTCAGCTGGTATTTGTGCTGCTACATAGATGGGCGCCTACAGCCCATCTGATACTTCTGCTTTCATCCTCTTTCTCTGCAGAAGGGAAGGAAGAGACAGAGAGATCAAAAACTGTGCCCAAGTCCCAAAATACCACAGCCAAACCAGAGAAGTACCCTAACAAAGGAGAAACTCCATGTTGTCAGGAGCTGAGTTATCTCCTAATTTTTGGTTTCTGGATGGTAACTGGAAAGGATTTTGTAGAAAAAAATTTAAGTAAAATACAATTTCCACTCTCAAACTTTTTCAAGCATTAGTTTGAAAGTTCATCAGGTTACTGCACTTCTGTGGAAAGAACTGGAACTTTTTGCACTCTGGTTTCTCTCCAGATCTTTAACAAAAACAAAAACATAAATATAATTCCCATTTCTATTTTAGTTGCTATTCCATTGTGTTGTCCCTAAATATTGTAATTCATTGATTCTTCCTCCCAGTTTACGTTTCTTTATATTCAGATTGGATGTATGGAATTTCCTTTGCAAACAGTATTAGATGCTGCAAGATTATTTTACTTTAAATGTACTATAAATAGTCATTTGATGAAACAAAGAAATGTCTACTCTGTTTTCACTGACAGGGTCTGAGGGGTATATTTGAGTATTTTGTTTCCAACAATTTATTAGGAACACTTTCAAACGTACTAAAACTGTGAATGACTTATACAATGAAAATTTCCATTTCTTAGATTTCTCCAATCAGTATTTTACTGTATTTTCTTTATCACATGTCTCTCCATCTATCTGTTCTATTTAAGGATTTTGTAATCAAACATCAGGAAGAATCAGCTGAAAAACATTAAAAAGGGCATGACTGAATAGAAATATCCTGACTTTAATAATGTGTTCAACAGTTTGACTTTGCTTTTTCCTATCTAAACATTACTATAAAAATATGGAAGATGTTTGAAATGAACACTGGGGTTCAATTCCCACTACCTCCATTTAAATAAATAAATAGATTAAATAAATAAATAAATAACAAATAAATGAAATGAACACTGGGATTATGACTCTTATCGATGTTTTCACCAGGTTTTCCCGTTTTTCAATAAAGTAGTGTTTGTTGAGCAGTAGAGGAGAAAGGGTTATCACTGAATATCAGACTAATATATAAAGCTCCTTACATGCTATCACTCTGCCCTCGATTTTTAAATAATGGAGTTTTATAAAAAAGATTGAGTGAAGGACTCTAAAGCGATAAACTACAGAGAGATACAAGATGCTATTGCCAAAAACAGATAGCACTCAATTAGTTTTTTTAAAGGCATTCTTATCACATCTCCCCCTAATATTAGCTTTCTCAATAAACAATAGCCTGCTGCAATATTGCCAGGGTTGCCCAGCTGAGATGACAATGTGCAATGACAGATGATCGGGACCATCCGAAATTGTTGATGTTATTCACAAATGGTACTCACTGGCCCTTCAGTTTTTAAGATTATCTTATGACTCTAACAAGAAACCAGATTAATATTTATGTGGTAAGGGAGATAAGAAGTGCATTTTTCTGCAATAGAAAAGGAACTAAAAATATGTTGTGGGTCTGTTTTCACGTACTAACTTTAATCTAATTGAGTCTAATGTGTACATAAAAAGCAAAAAAAAGCAATAAGCACACATCTTTCTGCTTTTTAAAAATGTTTTAAATATTGTATGTCTATTCAAGACCTTAGTTAAGATTTTCAGATTGCATTTGCTATAAATGAAGGCAAAAGAGGTAGGGAAAAATATCTCTACAATTTAATGTAATAATGCCACCATTCACACTCATTTATGTCAGTCTCTGTTTTTGAAACATATGAATTAGTATATTAAACTACAAGGTCAAATTAAAGTTTAGGATAATATTTTATAATCTGTTCTTTTTCTCCAGAACATAGAAAATGTCTAGTTTTAAAACAAACAAACAAAATCATTATTTTAAATCATCTAGCTAAAATGTTATATTTTCAAGGTATTTTTGCACACTGCCCAGTTTGATAGGATTGAAACATCTGACATTTTGAAAGGAAATGAAATATTATTTACATGCTAGAACTAAAGTAAGATACATTGAAATCTTTGTAATATTATAATATTTCTAAATAAGACATAAAGCAATTGCTAGCTTATGATAAACAAAAAATTTCTTAATATTATCTGTGAGGCTCTGAAAGGTCTGGCTCCTTCCTGTCTTTCCAGTATCATCTAGAATTATGCTCACAGGGTTTCCAAGTAAGTCAACTCCTTAGTTTTCTCCTCCCTTAATGAGATGCTGTTTCTGTCTTTTAAGGATTCTTCCTCCTTCTCTCTGACTTGGTATCAAATTCTATGCCTTGAATACTTCTCTGTCTCCACTCTCTTCTGTCCTTATCCAATCCCATGCCCTTAAATATCATAAATTTGTTAACGATGATCAAATTTAAATCTTCAGCTTCAAGAGTCTCTAAGCTTCAGATCTGATGTGAAAGGGGTGCTAAGATCCCCTGCATATCAAGGGTGAAAGATGAACCCTTTCAGTGATGTGCTGGAATGGCCAGAGCAAGAGTGACAGATCTCTTCCTAATTCTGTGTTCAGTGACATCGTATCGGCAGCTTGAAATGGGCTATATTGGGAATATTTAGTCCATGAGAATCAGCAAGTTCTACAAATCCCCACCCACCTCAGAGCTAGTCTAGCAGCATGTAACTGCCTATAACATCTTGAAGTGGCCCAAGAAAACCAGGGACAGGAAGATCCTGAGTAATTAAAATGCTCTTTTTGCCTGTGGGAAATGATTATTGTTTGCGTTATTCCTTGAAGATCATTTTCAAAATCTATTGTTTCAGTTTATTTAAAGTATCTCTGTAGAAACAAAGTTCCAAATCCTGATCAGCAGCTAGATTTGGTGGCCTTGGGATATTTAACCTCTGCATTCAGATGAAATAACAAGGTTAGGGTAATACGTGAGGTCAGAGGAAGCAAATTTAATGACTTGAAGAAATTTTTGCTAATAATTATTATCTAGATCAGGATCCTATGATATTGACATCTCTAACCCCTTCCCACTCCAAATATCCGGGAGGAGATACTTAACACAAACTGGCCAATCAGAATTTTTCTTCTGGAAGTTGTAGATCAGTTAGCTGTTGACGGCCAAGTTGGAGAGTCATGGGTGTATATTCTGCCTGGCTTTGCTGCTATGAAAAGCAACGTGTTACAGAGCAGAGGAAATGAAAGAACAAATATGCAAAGAGAAACAGTGCTAAGAGGTCCTGTGGTTCAGGAAAGAGCGGGAGAGAGGGCCAGTTGGCATTCCATAACCCATGATCCCATGTAGCGTGGCTCTACTGCCTGCAGCTGGCTTTCACGGGCTTCCATTCTGTTCTTTAAATAAAGAACTCTTTTTGCTTAAAAGCTCTTCTCATTAAAAACTGCCTTTAAAGATTTTGTTGAGAAAAAAATTCCATTAACATCAGATATGATACCAAACTGACTGTTTGCAATCACCACCTAGATGTTCACATCTCAAAATTCACATCTAAAACTGAACTGAATTTCACCCAAAGCTGCTTCCTTCACGTTTCATCGTCTTCTTCAGCTCAGAAAATCCATTTTTTTTCAGTTGTTCAGGCTAAAACCACTAGACTTTGACCACTTTTCTCTCACGTAACGGCATCCATTCCCATAGCATGTCCTGCTGGCTCTACCTTGTGAATATATTCAGAATCTCAATACTTCTCATCATCGCCATTGTCCCCAGCCTCCTCCAAGTCATTATTCTCTGCTGCCTGGATTATTGCAATAGCTCTTAACAGTCCCTGCTTCTGCCTCTCTCCACCTCCCCATGCCCCCACGTCTATTTTTACACAGCAGCCGAAGTAAATCATGTCACTCTTCTGACCAACACTCCATTAAGCTTCCCATTTCTCTCAGGCTAAAAGCCAAAAACCTTATAATGACCCCTCCTCTTTAGCTCTGTAACCTCACCTCCAACTATTCACCTCCTCATTTATTTCCTTCCAGCTACACAGGCTCCCCTGCTGTCCTGAAACACTCCAGACACTCTCCTTTCAGGCTTTCTGCCTTTGCTGTTCCTTTTACATCTTAGAATTTCTCCTCAGTTATCCCTTAGGCTCAATTCCCCACCACTTTCAGGTGTTTGCTCAGATGGCACCTTCTAAATGCAGATTTTTCCTGGGCATTCCATTCAAATTGAAAAACCACCTACCCCCAAGACATCCTACCTACTTCTAGACCCTTTCTGCCATAGAGTTTACAAGCATATAACATAGTGTGTATTTCATTCATTTTGTTTATCTTGTTTCTCTCCGCTAGAATGTAAACTCTTTGCTGGCAGAAATGTTTGACTGTTTAGATCACAGCTGCAACCCCGTGTGCCTAGAATGGTGTCTACTATATAGAAGATATTCAATAAACTCCTGAATAAATGGATTAGTGAATTCAGATAATAAATAAAAATACTTGTCAGGGTGAAGTTGGGAAAATGGCTGAATTACACAAACTATTTGCCTCTACTGCCCTAATTCAATGGAATATTGCCAACTCTTTGTTTTGTTCTATTTTGATTCTACATCTGTGTAGAGTTTGTTTCCAAAATTTGGGGATGTACAGTAATTTAGTCAGGGAAAAAGTTGTTTCCATGGGTGCCTGGTAAACTGATTACAATGAAATTGGCAGTGGGTCCTAGTTTTAATATGACACTGTGGCATATTATAATTCTAATTTCCACTATGAAGTTTTTCTAGTGGCAGGATGGGTACTTCCCTAGGTCCATTTTTTTTTTTTAACAGAACTTAGATAAAAAAGCTCATGTTGTATTTGGCATCTGATCATTCATAGCAATCTTCTCAGATAAAAACACAATGTCAGTGAGAAGAAAGGAAAAATCTCCTGCAGTCTAGAAGGGAATAATCTCTTGCAAAACTGTCTCTGGATGCTAATGAACCAACAATAAGGGACCTATTATAGGATTGTTTTGAATGATATCGTTCACATTAAGTTCCAGTGATGCCAAAGGCAGAATCACCCTGAGGCTTGGACTCATCAGTTAGGACTATGACACATACTTAAGCTCATCAATATTAATAATGGTTGGTGCATCTAGTTTAGATCAGAATGTAAAAATGGAAATTTGAGTTTTATTTTTAGTCTTATTTTGACATTATTGACCATAAAAAAGGGGGAAATTACCTTGAGGCATCACTACCCTGAAATACACACAAACGTGTATATTAAAGGGACGACATCAGCATTAAAACATATGTGGAGTCCTCTCCTCCCCATCCCCAGGCTGAAACAGTAACACTAATTGTGCTTATTTGAATGTCTTGTGTCCTCATATTCAAAGTTAAGTCTGGTTAGATTAGTAATTACCTCCATTGCCATACGTTGACACTTTAAATAATGATGGAGGTGATACGAACTGGAGACAAAATGCATTGTCAATATTTCTTGACTTTCTCATAGATTTAGGAAATTTAGAGTATCTCTAGTCATTAAGTTATGTTTGAAATCACTATGTGGATAACGGATACCTCTGTGGTCCCTCCAAGGATAATACAGATTCCAGATTAGACACTTTAATTTTTTATGAGATGAATGTGATACTGAGATCAGATGGTCAGCATTTTGGCATATTCAGTAAAACGCTTTTGACACAATTCTGTTTAAGTATACAATTAAACTTATGTCACAAACTGAGTAGCTGACTTCAGAAATTTTTAAACCTTCACCTATAAAATTGCTTAATTTGAAGAGCTAGATCTTTTTGGCCAACTGTCTACCAAAGAGATGGGCTAAACTCCTCCATCGTTAGCCCTCACATTCTCTACAGAATATTCTGGAGTAAGTCATATATTAGAATTTCTTATGACGTTACAGTTTCTATGAATGTGAAAATCACGTATGTCAGATGATGGGAAGTATGCAGTCTAATGAAATTTGAGAACTGAGAACACTGCAGGTCACCTTAACTCATTTTTTTTTTTCATTTTACAAATGAGCAGCTTTGATCCAGTAAAACAAAGCAATATGGAGTCATATTAATAGTTTTAATTCCATTATGTTACTGAAGGGGATCCTAAAATATGTCACTTTAGCAAAAGAATTATATTGAGTTGAAGGCAATTGAGAAGCAGCAGATGCAGGAAGAACTCTCTGCTCTTCCACTTTCTGCCTGGGCATAAATTTTCCTTCGTGAAAGTGTTCCCTTCCCCTCTCCTGTAACAGGAAGAAGAGAATGACTTTTAATCTCACTGCAGAGTCACTGACCTGAGCCTGCAAAACAAACCTTACTAAACAACCCACAAGCTTTACCAGTTTCCCATATATTTATTTTCCCACAATTTACTACACCTAGAAGGCCAACCTCCTTTTCTTTTGTACAGTTACTTCTCCACAATCTATTGCCTTTTGTTAAAATGGTACATGAGCCCCCAGGTTTAACTGCCTCTTTGGGGTTTTCACTTCTTTTCTGTGAACCCCCTCACACACTGCATAAAAATGTTAAAATCAATAAAATATGCATGTCTTTTCTTTGGTTAGTCTGTCTTTTGCCAGCTTAATTTGCAAGTCCCATTCATAAACCTAAAGAGGGTAGAGGAAGAGTTTTTCCTCCTCTACGTGACAAATTTGATTATTTGCCACTCGGTTAAACAGCTAGCATTAAGAATTTCCTCAGAAACATATTTCTATAGTGTGTTTGTAATTCAGCTGTTGGTTATTTAGGCTTATTACTTAAAAATTTATACATCTCACATTATCCACTTCAGAACACCATCCCTTTACGTTCTATATGTGTTGCAGGGCTGGGGGAGATGAGGGGTGTTTGCTATTGCCATTCATCCTTTTAGTATGTTTTAGAAAGATAGAGGGAGAAGGATCCTACTGTTTTAAAGTTGTGAATCTAGCTATATTCCAGGATTTAATTTTTAAATGGTCTTAATTTGCCTTGAACACAATTAAGCGTCTACCAAATGTCAGACATTTGTTAACAAAGGGTAGGCCATGATGCCTATCCTTAAAAGTCTTAAAATCAAACATGAGGAGACAGTTAAAAAACAAGGAGCAGAAGGAAGAGACTATGGACACCGTGATAGTAGCCCATGCGAGATACAGAAGGACAAAGACAAGAGCAGATCATTATAACGCAGTGTGGACTGACAAAATGAGCAGAGAAGTTGCTTGTTAAGAGGAAGGTGATAAGATATGCCGCATTCCTACTGAAGAGTCAATCACAAATGCATCTCAAAGATTCCTAGAAGCCAAGACATTTCCCCCAAAATACAGACCCAAATATCCAAATGACCTGACAAATCCATCAAGTTCAACATGTTTAACTCAGAACTTATCTTTCCTCACAAACTTGGTCTCCTTCACTATAGATATTCCATCTGTTTCTCAAGTGAGAAATCTAAGACTTGACTCCTTCCATTATCAAACCATTGTCAAGTTCTTTCCTGTTGATTTTGCCTCCAGGATATTTTTCATTAGTAAGTCCAAGTTTTTTCCATTTTCTCCATTAATACTGTAATCCAAACTATGATCATCAACTACTTCTACTATTATATTATTTGAGGACTTAGAAGCATACCTAGTACATACTAAATGCTCAATAAATATATCTGAATGAATAAATGATTGACTGGACTGGCTTTCTTGCACCCCCTTTGCTTACTTACCCTTTAATTCATTTTCCAAGGGGCAGAGTAATCTTTTCAGTTCTCTAATATTATCATGCCATTTTCCTATTTTAAAACTCACACTGGCTTTCCATTGCTTTAAAAAAAAAATAAGCCTTAAAAGGTCCTGCATGAATGGGTTGGTTAATGCTCTCTTTTGTACAAAACAAGATGAGAAATGTGAGTCTGTGCACTTGTAATTTATCACCACTGTATAGGATTTGTACTGTGATGTCAACCTCCACATTGAATAACTGGGAACTCTAAGGTGCCATACTTCAATGGATGCAAGAGGAGAGAAAAGATTGGGGGAAAGGTGGTGACCCTACATGGCACATATTTTTTAAAAACAAAATCTTTGATTATAAATATTTTCAAGCACAAAGTAGAGAGGATATATAACAAACTCCATACACTCATCACATACATTTAACAATTATCAATATTTTTAATTCTATCTTTTTGTAGATGAAGTATTTTAGAAGTGCTAAACCTCATATCACTTCAGTTCAGCATGTTTTAATGAGCATCTTTAATAATGTGCACACTTTCTTGCAAACTACAATGTCATTATCATACCTAACAAAAACAGAATTCCTAGGTATTACCTGATTCAAAGCTGTATTTTAAAATTTTCCATTTTCTCAAAAATGTCTTTTTCACATATGAGTTATTAGAATCAGGATCCAAAAAAGGACCATACATTATGTTTGGTGATCTCCTAAATCTTAATCTGAAGTAGTCCTCTTTCCCATCTTTTCAAATTTTTATCCCAATGACTTGAAGAAATTGAGTTAGTTGTCTTACAGGATGTCCTATATTCTAGATGTCTCAGTGTGATTCCTTTGTGGTCTCATTTAACTTTTTTTTTAATCAGGAAACTTTCTGTAAATTGAAAGTTAGCTCAAAAGATTTAAATAAATTCAGATTTAATGTCTTCCCATATCTCCTGCCACCAAGAACACTTAAGTGATGCTGTGTGTTTCACATAGAATCACAGAGGAGGCACATAATATCTAATTGTATCCTCCTTAGTGAAACTAACATAGCTGTGGGTTCAGCTGGTGACAGACTGAACTCTCCATTATAAAATTACCAATAGTTTCATTGACATGTTTTATGTGCCAGTGGTTTTTTTTAATTGAAGCATAGTTGATTTACAATTTTGTGTTAGCTTTAAGTGTACAGCAAAGTGATTCAGTTATATATATATAACTTTTTTCAGATTATTTTTCATTATAATTGATTATAAGATATTGAATATAGTTCCCTGTGCTATACAGTAGGTCCTTCTTATTTATCTATTTAATATATAGTAGTGTGTATATGTTAACCACAAACTTGTAATTTATCCTTCCTCCACCTTTCCCCTTTGATAACCATAAGTTTGTTTTCTATATCTGTGAGTCTATTTATGGTTTGTAAATAAGTGAATATGTATCACTTTTTAGATTCCACATGTAAGTGATATATGATATTCGTCTTTCTTTGTCTGGCTTACTTCACTTAGTATGATCATCTCTAGGCCCATCCATGTTGCTGCAAATGGCATTATTTCATTCTTTTTCATGGCTGAGTAGTATCCTATATATATATATATATATATATACACACACACACACACATATATTTATATATAATATATATACACCACATCTTCTTTATCCTTTCATCTGTGGATGGACATTTAGATTGCTTCCATGTCCTAATTATTATAAATAGTGCTGCTATGAACACTGCGGTTCATGTATCTTTTTGAATTAGAGTTTTCTCCCAATATATGCCCAGGGGTGGAAATACTGACATATGGTAACTCTATTTTTAGTTTTTTAAGAAACCTCCATACTTTTCTTCATAGTTGCTGCACCAATTTACATTCCCACCAACAGTATAGGAGGGTTCCTTTTTCTCCACACCCTCTCCAGCATTTACTATTTGTAGACTTTATAATGATGGCCATACTGACTGGTGTGAGGTGTGATATCTCACTGTAGTTTTGATTTGCATTCTGTAATAATTAGTGATATTGAGAATCTTTTCAAGTGCCTGTTGGCCATCTGTATGTCTTCTTTGGAGAAATGTCTACTTAAGTCTTTTTCCCATTTTTTTGATTGGATTTTTTTTTTTTTACATTAAGCTGTATGAGCTGTTTATATATTTTTGAAATTAATACCTTATAGGTCACATTTTTGCAAATATTTTCTCCCATTCCATAGATTCTCTTTTCATTTTTTGTATGGTTTCCTTTGCTTTGCAAAAGCCTTTAAGTTTAGTTAGGTCCCATTTATTTATTTTTGTTTTTATTCCCACTGCTCTAGGAGGTGAATCCAAAAAAAATATTGCTCCGATTTAAGTCAAAGAGTGTTCTGCCTATGTTTTCCCCTAGGAGTTTCAGTCTTATATTTAGGTCTTTAATCCACTCTGAGTTTATTTTTTATACAGTGTTAGACAATGTTCTAATTTCAGTCTTTAATGTGCAGCTGTCCAGTTTTCCCAGCACTGCTTATTGAAGAGACTGTCTTTTCTTCATTGCATATTCTTGCCTCCTTTGTCAAAGACTAATTGACAATAGGTGCACGGATTTTTCAGGGGAGGCTCTCTAGTCTGTTTCATTTAACTATGTGTTTGTTTTTTTCTTCCAGTCCAAGAACACGGTATATCTTTCCACTTGTTTGTGTCATCTTCAATTCCTTTCATCAGCATCTTAAACTCTTTAGAGTATAGGTTTTTTGCTTCCTTAGGTAGGTTTATTCCTAGCTATTTTATTCTTTTTGATGTCATGGTAAATGGGATTATTTCCTTAATTTCTCTTTCTGATATTTCATTGTTAGTGTACAGAAATGCAACAGGTTTCTGTATATTAATTTTATATCCTGCAACTTTACCAAATTCATTAATGAGCTCTAGTAGTTTTCTGGTAATGTCTTAAGAATTTTCTATGTATAGTATCATGCCATCTGCAACCAGTGGCAGTTTTACTTCTTTTCCAATTTAGATTCCTTTTATTTTTTATTTCTTCTCTGATTGCTGTGGCTAGGACTTTGAAAATTATGTTGAATAGAAGTGGCAATAGTGGGCATCCTTGTCTTGTTCCTGGTCTTAGAGGAAATGCTTTCAGCTTTTCACCATTGAGTATGATGTTAGCTGTTGTGCTTGTCAGATACGGCCTTTATTAAGTTGAGGTAACTCCCCTCCATGCCCACTTTTTGGAGAGTTTTTTTTTTTTTAATCATAAATGGATGTTGCATTTTATCAAAAGCTTTTTCTGCATCTATTGAGATGATCACGTGATTTTTATTCTTCAGTGTGTTAATGTAGTGTATCACATTGATTGATTTGCAAATATTGAAAAATCCTTGCATCCCTGGGATAAATCCCACTTGATCATGGTGTATTATCCTTCTAATGTATTGGTGGATTTGGTTTGCTAATATTTTATTGAGGATTTTTGCATCAATGTTCATCAGTGATATTGGCCTGTAATTTTCTTTCTTTGTGGTATCTTTGTGGGTGATGGTGGACTCACAGAATGAGTTCAGAAGTACTCCATCTTATGCAGTTTTTTGAAATAGTTTTAGAAGGATAGGTGTTAACTTTTCTCTAAATGTTTGGTAGAATACATCAGATCCCATCTGGTTCTAAACTTTTGTTTGTTGGGATTCAATTTGAATACTGATAATTAGTCTGTTCATATGATCTACTTCTTACTGGTTCAGTCTTGGGACATTGTTTGTGTCTTCTTTTGAGAAAGTTTATTCCAACTTTTTGCCTATCTTTTATTTTGCCATAGTCCTGTGGGATTGTGGCCCACTGTTACGACCTTACAACCTTAATTACTATTAAAGAGCTTATTTCCAGATATAGTCACATTGGGGGTTAGGGCTTTGACATATGAATTTGGGAGGAATACAGTTCAATCCATAGAAATCATACTGTTTTGATTACTATTGCTTTGTAGTTAAATTTTTAAATCATGAATCCTCCAAATCAAGTGAGTACTCTATTCTTTTTCTATTCTTATTTCATAATTTCTTCTCTACACTTTATTTTATTTATTTACTTTGCCTTTCTTTTCTAGATTCTTGGGGTGGAAAGTTTAGTTGCTGATTAGACATCTTTCTTCTTTTTTTAATATAGGCATTTAGAAGTATACATTTCCCTCTAAACACTACTTTAGTTGTATCCCATAAGTTCCAGTATGCTGCATTTTTTATTTGCACTGATCTCAAAGTACTTTCTTAAATTTCAATCGAGATTTCTTCTTTGGTCTATTGGCTACTGAGGCAGTGTTGTTTATTTTACACATATTGAGAATTTCCCAAATGTTATTGATGTTGATTTCTAACTTGATTATATTGTGGTCAAAGAACATATTTTGTATAAATTTAATACTTGTAAAATGTGTTGAGGCTTATTTTACAATGTAGGATACTCTTTATCCTGGAGAATGTTCTAAAGGTGCTTGAGAAGAATGTGTATTTTGCTGCTGTTGACTAGTGTACTCTGCAGATATCCATAAGTGTAGCTGATTTTCAGTCTTGTTTAAATTTCTCTTTCCTTGTTGATCTTCTGCCTATTTGTTCTCTATCCATTATCAAAAGTAGGAAATTGAAGGCTACAACGATTATTATTGAATTTTCTATTTTTCCTTTCAATTCTGTCAATTTTTGTCTTGGGTAGCTTGGGGCTCTGTTAGTAGGTGAATATGTCTTATTGATGTTTGGTAGGCATTCTTGGCAATATTTTATTATCTAGTAATTTGTTTAACTAACTTAAAAGCAATGCCCCTGAAGTTCCTAAAAAATTTTATTAATATGTCTTGTTGACACTAACCATTTTCTTCTCAATTAATAAAAATTAGTGAGGTTTTGTTATACATCTAAAATTTCTATACCTAGATGAAATAAACTTCATTAGAAAATGTGTGAAATAAACTAATTCTGACAAAAATTATAGCATAGTTTAATTCTACCTTTCTTTTTCAAAATAGATTCTTTGAAATAATCAAACTAACATGTAAATACAAAATGCCACCCTGATATAAGTTTTTAAGGATAAAGAAGTGGAATGAGTAGTTAAAATTTATCAAATAAAACATAAATCTGGAAGAAATCATGAAAAATTAAGTGCAGTCAACAAGTGATCACAAAATAAAGGATGAACCACCTTAAAAAAAGTTCATGCCTGATAATTGATGCAAGCATGGCTCTAAGAACACTTTCCAAGTGTGCTATATTAAAACACTGGAATGACAGAGAATGGGAGAGGGGAGGTAGAAAGCTCAGGTCCCTTACAACCTGTAGATTCTATGATCCCCTATTAAATAAGTGAAAATGCAAAATTAATACGAAATTAAAAGGCTGAAGATAAAGCTTAGCTTCTCATGGGTCCTTTGTTAATCTCTGTCATCTATAACTAATATCCACAGCTGGGGACAGAAGGCAGGAATTAAGCCTCGAGCCTACATAAAGTGAAGAGCTGGAGTTATTATCTCCGTACATTGTTCTATATATTATCTCCACATATAGTTTAAGCTCAGTGAAAGAAGGGACTAGACAAAAATCTGTCCCTGGAGAAAAGAAACATGTCTGGAGTAACCTGAATACTAAGCAGGAAAAAAAGAAAGAAAAAATGAAAAAACAAAAAACAAAAAAAAACCTACCTCTATTGAGAATTTATAACTACAATTAACCTCTCCTGGGTTTAGGATTTAAATTTACAATAACTATATTGTTCCCAAAGCTCCAAACTCAGAAATTAATTTATAGTTGTTCCATGATAGGGGTGTCCCAGAAACCTGGAGAGAAGCCACAACAAACCTTTTCTAAGAGATTTATAGACTCATAATCCAAAATACACACAATGCCCCAGGAAACAGGCAGCCATTAGTGAAAGCAGGACAACATACTGCAGATTTTGACTCCTGAGAAGTTCAAATTTTAAAAATATAATGAAAATTAATGAGTTTAAAGTAATAAGACTGGATCAAAAACATGAGCAATTAATAAAATTGTTTTAAAATATCTAGTGATGTAGAAAAGAACTAAATAGGTGAGAAATATAATTATTAAAATTATAAACTTCTTTATCAGTTAAAAAGTGAAATAGTGTGAAGAAGAATGAGTAATCCAAAAGAAGTATTTGCTAAGTAAAAAACTTAGCAAAAATGCACAGTAGATAGAAAACATGAAAGATACATCATGAGATACGAAGAAAAGAATGACAGATTCCGTTATAAACCCAATGGGAGTTTTAAGAGAACAAAGTATAATGAAAAGGTGACATGTTCTAAAGAATAGTGGGTGAGAATTTACAGAACATAATGAAATGTAGAAATTTAAGATTCTGGAATCCCAAAGAAGAAAAAACTTAAATTTAAAAAATTTGTTTTTTTAATTTTACATGTCTAAACACCTCTCAGTGAAGCTGTATGGAATCAAAGACCAAGAGGTGGACAACATAGCTACATAAAAATGAGTGACAATAAAAGTGGCAACCACAATAGATCTAAATTAATATCACTAAAGTATTGGAGAAAATGACTGCAGATCAAGAATTAAATGCCCAACTTACCTATGATTCATGACCAAAATGGAAATAAAGATAATTTCAGAGAAATAAAAATGAGAATGTGATAAACATGATGATAAATCAACTAAAATTTTTCTAAAGGGCATATATCTAGAAAAAGATGGATCCCAGAAAGAAGCTGGAAATGTAAGAAAAATTGATAAGCTAAGAAACTGGTAAAAACACAAAAAATTCTAAACAAATGTTGAATGTATAAAACAGTGAGTAGGTGGACCTAAAAATACTAAATAATAATTCCAAGTCAGGAGGCTCGATTTCAGATGCATTTCTCCATTGTCTTCTCATAGTCAGTGTTGTTCTTAGCATGCTCTATGCCATTTTTGTTCAAACTGATTTGAAGATAACCTCTTTTTATTTATTTCATTTTCTCTTTGTAAGCTTTTGAATAATGTAATGTAACAAATTGGTGGGTGTCTTATTGCATTTATTTTGATGGTTACATTGAGGGCTTTTATCTTAAATGTTTGGAAAGTTTTCTTCCATTATTTCTGTGATAATCTCCCTTCATTTTCTTTCTATCTTTACTTTTGGAAATTCTTATAATTCAGAGTTGTACTTTACAGATTAATGTTCTCATTTCTTACATTTTGTTCCTGTTTTTTTCATTTGTTTTGTATTTATTACTTACTTCATCTTTTTCTTTGGGGATATTGCTTTATCTTGCAACAGTTCTTTTTTTAATGTTGATTCTATTATTGGTTTCTAAGCAATATTTTGGTCCTGTTTGTTGTTCTGGGCTTAATTCACGTACCTCTTTAAGTTTGCTCAGCCACATCTCCCTCTAGGGCGCTGACTACTTACTTGACCTGATGGGTCATCTCACTTTCTTTCTAGCACAACCAGTTGTCTTGGCCTCCCATGGAGTGCAGTCAGATTCTGTGGCCTCCAGAGTGCATGCCACCCTACAAGTTAGACACCTAGGTCTTGCTCAACTAAATTTAATCCCACTACTTGCAAAGTAACCTGAAGCTCATAGGATCTGGCTTCTGCAGCAGCAATCATGTTACACACTTGGAAGACTTAATCTGAAAGACCACTCTAAATACTTTTGTACATCTAATCTCTTTATCTTGAGAAAGGGCTAATTTGAATATTTTTACCTAGTTGCTCATTAAAAAACTTAAATCAGAGGAAGGGACTTAAACCAAATGCTTCTAGAGAATTTGCTTGATTAAGCCATTACACTGCCTTGAGGTCCACATCACTGCCTCCGAACAAGCTTATTTTGTTTTTTATTGGCCTATAATTTATCTGACATAGAAAACATCTTAGAAGAAAACCCCACCAAATAAAAATAAGGTAAGGAATAGGAAGAGCACAGGTCCACAAATAGGTATCTAAAACTGCCCCAGCGAAATCTAAGAATTTAAAAGAGGCCAATTCAAATGGGAAAGATGTCGCAAAGCAAAACATATAAACGTATCTATAGCTAACATTTGTTTTGATCACACATTCCTCTGGGAAACACATGGCAACTAGGAAGAAAATCCTATTTTCATTGCCAGCAGTTAAAGGGCTAACCTGCCATGGAATCCAAAGTATTAGGGGTGTTGTATGTGTTTTAAAACTCAGCAATTACCACTTTACACAAATGGTAGATTCACTTTTGCAGTAATGATAACTGTTTCTATTATAGAAATATCATTTGCTGAATATAGCTTTCAGGCAAAAAAAAAAGCATGTGAATAATAGACCCCAGGTCTAATTAAATGCTGCTCTTGGGACACTGGTTTACATAGATTACCTTGGATTTAATGTTTTATTTGAGCATAGTTTGTTTTGTATAACAAAGGATGGGAAATGTAAAAGCATAAACTGAAAGGGATCCCAAGGGGTTACACATTGCTTCTCTTTAACCACTGGAGAATTGTACAACCCACCTGTCATGGGCTTGTCTGTTCTCTGCTAAAGAATGAGGGTGAATCATAAATTATTCTTAGTAGCTTACTTAGGTTTCCTACAACCATATCTGTCAGGAGACAGAAAAGCATTTTGGGAACTAAAGTGCTATGCAAATGAAAGTTTTTATAATTTCTATTAAGACCTGTTCTTCATTCCCAGAAGGGGAAAATGACTAGACGTTTTGCATCTTAGAAAAACTCTTATAACCCTGAAAACACTGTTATTCTTCAGATTTCTTTATACAAATAAAACTCACATTTTACTTTTTTCTCATTTGCCTTCTCAGTCTAATTTCATTCTCTTTATTGGACAGTTGCCAAACTTACAATGCCATGAATTTAAAACAAGTTGTAAATTAGCAAAAACTGGTGTGGCTTTTGTTAAATTTTTGATATTTTTGAATAAAGGTCAACATATAGTTCAAGTCAACTATGTATAATATTTATATTTTACTTTTTACATCTTTTAATTATAAATATTTCTAACATGAAAATTCAAAGAATACTACAAGGTATTACCACGTGATCAACTTGACTTCACATTATCAGCTTTCTCTCATAGTTGATTATTTATCACACACCCACATGCACACATACATCATTTACCAAGCTGACCGAAAGTTGCAGATGCTACATAACAATACCATTATCCCACAAGGAATAATAATATCTTAATGTCATGCAATGTCCAGTCCATGATCAAATTGCCATAGTTGTTCCCCAAATGTCTTGCACTATCTGTAGGTAATTATTTTAATTAATTTCTGATTTAGCTCTCCAATTCTTTAACTGAAAAAAAAATTTATGTGAAAGGAAGCATGCTGTACGCAGTCATGCTCACTTAAGTTGTACCGTTGTGAGCTCTGTATATCAGTATTCACTGGTCATCTCCATTTCTCTTCATGGCTTACTCTGAGTATGAGTGAATATAAGCAAAGTGCTTATAAGTGCAATTGCCTATAAAACAGAAAGCTCTCCATAAATGCTAATTGCTGCCCTTTTAGAGAGATTATATAAAAAGCCTGGGATTAATGGAGAAAAACACACTTGTTTTTAGGGAAAGGTATATATAAATAAACACACATATGTGTACATTTCTCCAAGATATTTACTAATTTGATGAAATATGATTGCAGACTCTGGACTGGCTACCAAAACATAGTAGCGACACTTTTATTGCTTATCTCTTTAACTTTACAGTCTGAATACCTCTGCTACTCAACTCTCTGGCCTCCAATGTAGCTCATGATGCTATGAAATGTTATTATGATCCGTGAGAGTTGGTGAGAGTCCCAGAGCTTCTCATCCCATAAAGAGGCAAAGTGTCACTGGGACACAAGGGATAGGGTTTTGTTTGTTTGTTTTTAGGGTTTTTTTTTTTTTCTTTACTCCTTCCTCCCTCTTTCTGCCTAGAACTCAGATCTGTGGTCTAATGATACATGAGCTATTAAGGCCTAAGGGAAGAAGCTTGAAGACAGTCTTAGAGTTTAAAGACAGAAGAATGGGAAATAGAGAAAAATCCCCAAATCTCTTATGGTACCACGGAGCTGCTGTACTCTCTAGATTGTTACATGTGAAAAAGAATTTTTTGAAAGCTACTTCTTGTCTGTTTTCTGCTCTTTTCAACCACATGCATTCCTGATGGAGCTAGAAATCAAAATCTTACAAGAATTTTTCTGAAAACATGATGCTTTCATTTTAAATTCCATTTTTGATAATTTGTTGTGGAGAATGTCGAAGAATATTTAAAAAAAAAATGAGGAGGAATACATGCTACCAGCCCTTCTCTATACTAAAATACATTTGAAGCAAAAATAGCTAAATTAGTATATCATTGGGTGACAAATAAATGGTAGATCAAGGGAGAAATATTGAAGTCTAATAAATATCTAAAAGTACAATATTTAATAAATCAGGCATGACCAAATGATGGAGAAGGAAAAAGAACTCAATAATTTTTAAAAAATTCATCAGTTTGGAAACAATGAGACTTGTCCACATATTTTCCCAGGTAAAGCCTTAAGACGAATCATGCGGTGGACCAAGTCCGCTGAGGGGAACACACACATCCTGTTCTGTGCTGTTTGCTGCACACTTTGCTCTGGCACTTTTCACATACATTAGAAGTGTTGACTTGCTTGGCTTATAACACCAACTCCTAAAATAGTAGCTGTGGGCTCAATAAATGTACAATAAATAATGAATATCTCTTTAGATGATTCTAGATGTCCAAAATTTATGTGAATACCCCCTCAGAAACCTCATAACCAGTACTGAGCATACGAGGATGTAACTTCTGAAAAAGATAATACGAGGAGAGTGTTGTGAATATCTTAAGGTGGATGAAAATAAAATATTCGGTGAATTCACAGTATTCAGATAAAATCAAGGAAGACAGAGGGAAACTTTTATGTTTTCGTCAAATACGTGAATGAATACAATTTTAAAATTTGTATATATTACTTAGAATAGTGTTTTTATCTTTCAGTGGGTGATGGCCCACTTTGGGTATCCAAACCCTATCAATAAATACTCCTATATCGATAGATAACAATTTTGTACACAATTTCAGGAGATTAAAGGATTCCCCTGAAGTTTGGCCATGAATATATAGTTAAGGACCTTTGATCCAGATATTTGTAGCTAAGCTTCTATCAATGTTTATGTAATAAATAATCTGACTGTGTCTACATATAGGCTAGCAAACATCTTATAGAAATATTTTTTAAATAGGACAGGAACAATGTTGCAGATCATGATATAGTGAATTTATGTTTTAAAATTCAGATGTTAAATATGACATTTCAATGGTAACTTGAGAGGAATGAAACTATTTCTAAATGATTACTTTACAACACTGTTAAAATGACAACTTTCCAACGATTATGTCATAAAAACTTAGCATAATTTAGAGGTTTCTTCTGTAAGAGTTGATAGTTTCCAGGATATTGAAAGCATTTTGTTCACACAATTTTGATTGAACATTAATTATGCTTTAATGTAAAACTATAAATGTTCAATTAGATTTTGTAGAAATGGACTTAACAAAACACTTCTAAGGAAGGGGAGGTTGATGTATTGAAAAAATTTTTAATTTTTCGTGAGGACTGTATAGACAGCTTGGGCTGAATGATAATCTGTTCTTTTGTTGCTACTGTTATTATTATTGACAAACACACATATCCAGGTGCAGAAAGTATTTTAAAAATCTTTGAAATTCAGGACTCACTTGGGGAATGTTATTATGGCACAAACCAATATTCAGGTCCTTGGGTTCTTCTCCCGAGAGCTTTCACTTTTCTGTATTCCCTAGCTGAAAAACACTAGCTCCTATTGTGGGGTTCTAGGAAAACAATTATTCCTCATGATCTTCTACCCACACTTGTAGAAATTCAAGGCAGAAGAAGCAGAGGAGGGCAAAAAATATATGAGGGAGTTTATGGCCAGGTGTTCAACTGAAAATAAGTGTGTCTCCAAAATTAGGATGTATAGGTTACAGATAATTTTGGTGGATATGTTAGTTCTGAAAATGCTTTTAAAAATATATAACCAGTATTAAACTCTAGGCCATCATTGATTCCTTTTTCCATGAAGGCAAAGAGAAGAGAAGCTTGGCTTACAGAAGATTGAGGCAGAATGAGGAAGGAAAAAACCACGGACTCAATGACACTTCTTCATGTTCAATAAGCAAAGGTCCTCTTTTTCATGAAATAACTGTATGGCGATCAGCACACCATAAATAAAATTTAGAAATTGTCTAATAATGCTTTAATCAACATGTAGAACTATGTGGTTATGGCATATTTCTTAGGTACTTATTAGGAACTTTGTATACTTGGAGTATCCCAGGTCATGCAGTTCTTTTAAATAATCATGTCTTCATTTGCATGTTGCTTCACAATGTACGACACATTTTAGCAAACATGGTTCTATTAAAAGGTTTTAACTTTTGAGTAGTTCACTCCATTTATAAATGAGGAAACCTAGCCTTTTCAATGACCTATACCTAAAATGGCCAAGCCACGATGCTAATCAAGGTCTTTCAGCCTTATCTCATGTTATTTCCATTTTGACACACTTACTTGCATTTCATTATACATAAAATGCATTGGTTTTTACATTTTTCATTATGAAATAATTTAGCATGATCCTCTGATGCCATTCTTATTTGAAACTTCATCCAAAAATGTATCCTGTATAAGCATTTTTAAGTGAATGGAATATTTTGATTATCTTTTGATTTTTGAGACTGAATTTAGTTGGTGTTCAATTCTCCTAAAGAGAGATATTTATAGATCAAAACTACCTTTCCAGACTGCTGGTTTCTTTCCAAACAAAATTTCTTTTTACGTTTTTTCCCTCTGGCACCAGTTTCTGCATGTAACAGCAGGAATACAAATTATGTCCACAGTACTTACATAGTTGGCAGAAGCATTTTCTCTTCTGCTATAAATTTATCAAACACTTTTCAAAACAGTAAATCCCTAAAAACAAGGGCTGAATTCCAAATAGGATCATCACAGTTATGCCATTTACAATGTTTTAGTTAAGAGGATCTTATCATCTATTGTAAAGATCCTAAGTTTGAGAGCAGTAACAATTTGCTATGGGTCTGAACTGGCAGACTAATTTTCAGCTTCAGCAACTCTATTTTTCCTCCTGGAACTTTAGGCCAGTTTTGCACTATGGGAAATGCACTGCTAATTAGTGATGAGTTCCTGCTTGAGTCTTTTCATTCAACCTACAAATGTGCATGCCACCGCAGACAGTAGCATCATCCTCAAATCGGGAGCATAATGGGGCAGATGGAGGAGAAAGGAAGAGCTTCCTGGAGTCAGAGACAAAATTGAGCACGTACGACATCATTTATAATGTCCTTCATGTGCACATTCAATTAGAGGTAAAATATTGATTAGGTAGTTGATGTCACAGATAATAGATTATGGAAAAGTAATTAAACACTTTCAATTTTTCATTTTTTAAATATTCACAACACTAGAGCAGAATTAAAGATGAGTTAGTTAGGAAGCAAATGGTGCTGATGAAGAAGAGAAAGGAGTTGAGTATGGACAAACAACCAAATGAGTATTTGTTTAATCATCAAGGATTCAGCAATCATTTTATTAAGTTTTAAGCAAAACAGATATAAAGGTGAACACAGAGAGTGAGATAAAGTTCCTTCCCCCAAAGGGCTCTCATCCCTTAAGAGCAGTCAACAGACGTGCATCCTGTGAATCAACTTGCATCACTGCTTAAATTAACTCATGTATTTATCTGGAGTTATGGAGATATAACTGAGTATGCTGGGGCAACACCAGCTGCCAAATCTCTATTGATCAATCTACACAAAAAACTTATTAGTACAGTAGTGCAAATGACCACCATCAAAGCATGGATTTATTAAGGTCTTTCCAGATTCTGAGTAGTTGACATTTGTCCTCTGTTTCTAAACTGTGCTTGGAAATATCAACCAGATGGAAACTCAGAGAAGACTTTCTGAGCTCTTGACTGTTTAGCAAATGAAAAGATACCCTGAAAGCTCAAACACAAGTTTGAATAACCATTTCTAAAAACACTGAAATACACAAGAGGTGGAGATGTGATGAAAAGTTCCAATTTCTGAATACAGAGGTAGACGAGAATATAAGAATGCACAGAGAGAAGGTGGTGTTTATTTCTTAGGGTACAAAATCAAGTCTGGCAGCTGGTGAAAGCTCAAGGAAAAAAAAATCAAATCAGATTTGGAAAAAAACCAGTACAGCTAGCAACAATACATAGGAAAGTGTTTGAAACACATAAGAGAAATAAAAGAATATAGTCGCCAAGGGTGAGGAGAAAGAACAGTACAGAAAATATGTACACAAATATAGAGCTTTTCAGATTTTTATGGGAAAACATGAATTAACCAGGAAACAGCAGCATGTGCGTCTGTAGGGAAAGTGGAGAAGTGTATTTAACAGAGAGATACAGATATCACTCTGTATTTTAGTAGCAGAATAATCGGAATAATCTAACAAATTCAAATTCTTTGCTAATGTTCCCATTATGTAGAAGAAATCATTCGGGTTACATAAATATAATCCACCCTGAGACAGAAAAGTATGTTTGGGAATAAAATGATACTTCATTCATTTAGGGATCTCTGTCTGACAAATCTGCATGTTCAGAAGAGAAAGAACACTGGGCTGTAACAGAAAAGGAGGAGGAGGCGTGGGAGGAGAAGGTGGCTTCTATGCAGCCAAGATATACCGCAAGATTGCGTGAAGTCATTGCATACGCAACAGGTTCCAGCACAGTGCCTGACCTATTCATAGATTAGTGAATTAGTCAGAAAGGAACTTCCAGGGCCCTCAGTTCTACAGCCACTTAGCTTTATGTTAAATACTCTTCTAGCTTTGCCATCTGACTTCTCAGCCCATGAGAGATTAGAGATGCAGATAAATAACCTGAGAAGAAGAATAGCTGACCTTCAGACACTGAAGGAGGGGATAGGAAATAAAACTCGAAAAAGCCTCAGGAAAACTCAAAATCAGCCACTTAATGGTGGAATATGCCCCTGAAACAACTGGAGAAAATGGCGAGCAAGACAGAAATCATCACCTTACAACCACAGACTTATTTTTAGTCATCCATTCTTTCAATAGAATATTCATTTTGAATAAAGAAAATATTTGCTTACTCACTTTCAGTGTTTCTCAACCCTTCCTTTTTTTTTGTTCCTTAAAAAAATCTTTTTAGACATTTATTTTTTCTGAACCACCACCGCCAACCTTTGCCATGGAAATGTAATATCACCGATATATTATTTATATTTTTACGTACTGTGGACTTTAGGAGGATCTCAAATCACTGTAATATCTAAAATTTTTTCACCCCTCAAGAACCAAGCTTTGCCCACTTGAAGGCGATATCAGACCCACCGAAAATGTATGCTCTACCCTAAGCCATGCACTGTACAATCACTGAAGTGTTTAATGGTGAGCAAAACAGACTAGGTCTCTGCCCCTGTGGAACTTCCTATCTAGAGAAGGAGACAATTAATACAAGCTTAGTGTAGTGACACATGCTAGTGGACAATTCTCAGCCTGTATTAGTGGTCAAGGAAGTAAGAAAGGGCTTCTTTGAGAAAGTGATACTTAAATTGAGATCTGAAGGATGGGTAGGATGATTTAGGAAAGAAGAGAAGGGGAAACAGTCAAAGTAGCAATAAAAGCATGTACAAAGGTCCTGTGGCAGAAGAAGACCAACATGGGTAGAGCAATGAGAACATCAGAGAGCGCAATGTACAACGAGTCTCCATTCTGAGACCAAGGTGAAAAAAATGAATGGCTTTATTTAAGCAGAAGCAGAGTCTGTGACATGATCAGATTCACAATAAACACACACACATACACATACAAACTGAATTATGTTCAAAGTATCCTGTTTACGAATGCTTGGAATTATGGAAGCTGTAAAATTTTTCCATATTTTCCATTAAGATGACTAGGTTTTAAAAATGGATGCTTCTGTGGTAGATTTCAGTTATTTAAAAAATTAGATTCCGTGAAACAGTTAATTTTCAACTATGCCAGAAAAAGCAGGTATTTTTCTGTTTAGAATTGGACCAACTCATTGTGACATACGGAGTAATAAAGAAAATGAATAATGAATGTATGCAACAGATGATTATTATCTTCAAAGTATGACAAGTAGATGGGTTACAAAATAATTGATGAAGAAAAAATGCTTATAAGACATGCCATCCTAAAACTCTAAGAGCCTCTCGAGAACGGACACACTATGCTGTCCGTACTCAAATAAACAACAGAACTGCTTCTTTTGCCTTTGAATGAAATTGTTTCCTATCATTTAAGAAATACCCGTTAGAAACCAGCGATTTTAACAAATGACCTCAGCAGTCACTCAGCTCCTGTTCATTGGTACTATAACAACAGAAAGTAAGTCTCAAAGAACTTTGTTTAAATTGTTTTAGGTTTAAGGTTCTGTTTAGTTCCAAATACATCTTTGATTACTATCTGGTAAGGCAGTGTGTTTGTGTTTGTGCAATAGTGTGTGCATATAATATTGTTATAAAATAAAAACATAGCCTTTGAGTCTTTTACTATATTTTAATATTATTTTTCATATAAAACCGTAGTTTAAGGGGGGAGGGTATAGCTCAAGTGGTAGAGCGCATGTTTAGCATGCATGAGGTCCTGGGTTCAATCCTCAGTACTTCCTCTATACATACATACACACATACATAAATAAATAAACAAAACTAGTTATCTCCCCCCAAAATAATAAAAATAAATAAATTAAAAAAAAATAGCTTAAAACACAACTGTTGTTCTTTAAGAGCAGCTTGTGATCCAAATTGATGCTCTCAAGCCAACCAGGAGGAACATAACATGAAAGAGAGGCAGGGAGGTGTAGAAATTTAATTTTCATGCCATTCCAGAAAAACCTCACCTTGTTCCAACCTAGCTGCTCAACACTTTGGTAAGATATGTACATACAACATGACCTTTGACAAAATTACTTCCTGCAGCTACTTTTATTTTCCAAATGAGGTAGAGCTGCATAAAGCGATCAACGACTTTTCCCAACCCTCCTGAAGATGGCAGGAATACTGCTCTCTGCCATTCTGGACAACAAGGATGGGCTGTCACACCAACAGAGGCCCTGAGCCCGTTCCAGGGCCCTTGGCCACTATCCAGTGGGTGAGAAGCCAGATCAGAAAATATTTACCGAGAAAATTCACAAAAGGTCAGTCAAGGTAGGGCCTCTGAGGACACTACAAATGACTCTAGGATGGGTCCAAGGAGGCATGTGTGAACTGAAATATTGAAAGACCTGGCAGGGGTCACACTGTCATCCCTGCCAGTCAACCCCAAGCCCAGAAACTCATGGCCCACACCAGAATGGTCTCCACTCAGACATTCTGGCACTCCTGATGGCTGCACACTGAGTCATAGGATGTGGCAAATAGTCCAGCAATTATCATCCTGGCATTGCACAAAGTAAAACTCACGGGGTCGCTTTTGTTCCGCTTTGTGAGGGCCAAACTGACAAACAACAGAACAAGAGATGGCAGGAAACTATTTTCAAGTTTCTTCACCAAATCTCTTTTTGAAGTCAATTAGAAATGTGTGTGGTGGCATAGAGTGTAACTGTTTTTTATAAGAAATAATAATAAAGGGTAGTGTGTTAAAGAGCTTGTGAACAGGTCTAGTGCTGTTTAATGATCTGGGATCCTGAAAATGTCCCTGTTCTTTCCTAGGGAATGGCTCTTTTCTAGGGAAAGACCCTCGGCTCTTTTCCTACAGAAGTAAGCATCTCTTGCAGTGGAGCAGGAACACAAAGAAGGTCCGTGGGAGTAGCAAGAGCCTTTAATTGGGCTGAACTGCTGGCTGACCCGACCCACACTGCATCCTATATCAGGCTCTCCGAAAGAACCAGTTCTACAGGAAAAGGCACCCAAATGCTCACATTTGCAGCCTAGCACCCCTTGAAATCACAATTTTAACTATCACGGTTTATAGCACTCTATTTACATAGCATATTTATATAGCATAAAATGTAGCCCTAAATTATTAAAATAAGCTTTCCCTCCTGTGGGGAAGTTGTTCTACAAATACATAGCTAGCTGCTACATATAATAGTTCCATATTATGTATGATATATGATATACAATATATAAAAATAAAATTTATATATGTAATATTTTCATTTTGTAATTTATAAACAACTGGTTGGTGATGGGAAATTTGCATTTTTGTGGACTGGAATTCAAGACCAAGAATATTGACAGAAGCATTTACTTTGTCTATACTGTTTTTTTTAAGCAAGCAAATTGCTCATGTATCTGCCTTGAAAAGAGCTATTTTCAATTACATTTAGGCTAAGATTAGCAAAAGTGAGATTTCTATCTTAATCTAGTTATATCTGCTGAAGAGGAAATTGTGTGGCTTTAATTGAAGGTCTCAAGGAAGATAATCTTAAAGCTGGCCAGTAATTTCTTGGCCAATGGACCAAGGACATATTCCCATCCCTCAACAGAGTAGACTTTATAAATTTACTTCACTCACTAGATTTTAATTTTTATACTGGAACTATGCATAACATCCTGGCAAACAAATGAGCAAAACTCTCCTTTATTGTTGTTTTAAAATTATGGAGGAAAAAGAAATAAAGAAAACTTAATTAATTATCTTAGAATGCTTTGAAAAGCTAAGAGGCATCCTCCCTGTTACCATGGATATGAGCGTCCTATTTATAATAACAGCCTTTTCAAAGAAACTGAAGCTCATTAAAATCACCAATTACAAAGTAGCACTTCTATTGAAATGTCCCATTAAAATTACACAATTTATGCATCCTCAATAGTTCACTCTTAATAGTCTTTAGCAGCAGTTTTTCCCACAATATATATTTCATGTGTCATTTTTAAACGATTAATATTTTAGTATATTTTTAAACAAAATACAGATTTTGTTCATTACAGTTCTGTTGGAGAAAACATAATTGCTTAACTGTTCAAAATGTGTTTGTATTTTTACACATACTGTGGTCATGGAAAATAGGTGAAAAATCTGTCATTAAAAAGTTACTTGTAGCTAACATTTTTTGAGTGCGCACTAGGTTTCTTTTTGGTGATTTGCATGTATTAACTAATTTGTATTTTGGAATGGAAATTTACTTGGCAGCTTCAACTGAGACTGAAATAAGCCAACCACATTTTGCCTCTATAGAAACATAGAATTTATTGTTTAAATATTCCATCCAGAAAAAGAGAGAAAAAGTAAAGGGAAGTCCTGAGATGGTTTTCACTAGGTTAATATGTTTCTGGTTCACCTTAAGATTCACTTTGTCAGGTTAAAAAAAGTAGTTTACCAGGAAGTAGAATAATGAAGGTGGCTAAAAATTATTAGTTTTTTTTTTTTTTATATCAGGCAGTATGCTATGTTACCTAAATACCTTACATTATTCAACCCACCAAATATCCTTTTCAAAATTTTTATTTTGCTGATATGAAAACTGTAAGATATGCTGAGAAAAGTAAATAACTTGTCCCAACACACGTAACCGATAGTGATGGAGGTGAGATTGAGCCCAGACTGCTCTATTGTTCTACTCCAGAAGCCAAGATTTCAACTGAATTATTTTAATTTTTATTATTTTTATTTATATTTATTATTTTTATTACTGTAAATATGATTAAACTATATACCTTCTTTTATAGATAACCTCGTATATATGTATCTTCATACATATCACATATATCTTAATACATACAAAATTTAGTTAGCACACATATATTTTTGTTTGTTCTTTAGCCTCTCTGTAATGAGTCTTGGGGAATAGCACAGGAACACAATGAAGACATGATAGTCCATGATAGTCTAAAAGTTACGTCTTTAGGCTCCATGGCAAAAAATGTAAGCCCAGATCACTCTAAGACCAAGAAATTCCTCAAGACTTAAAAATGACAAGTCTTCTGAGGTTTCCTCCTCTAGAGTGCATAAATTATGGTTTTATTTTTGACCATTGAAAATACAACAGTGGATACCTAGAGCTTTCCCAAAGAAACCTCCCACACTAGCATTCCAACATCTTCTTTAGGTGGGTGTACACTGACTAAATTTACAGCCATATATTGATCTGCCTTGGTGTTGGTGATAAGCAATAGTATCTCTGTAATACAGGCCCACGTCTCTATACACTTAGAAGTATTTACTGAGCACCTGTGATGTGCCAGACAGTGTGCAAGGGACTATAGATGCAAAGATGAGTAAGAAATGGCTCCCACTTTAGGTATAGTTCAAAGCAGAATTTGGGAGGCAGATAAGCATAGATCTAAATTATATTGTGCTAGGTGTTTTCAACATATCTGAACAAAGAGTCATGGGCACTCAAGGGATAGAGTGATTACAGAAACATTAATGTTTCATGCCATGGTGCCACTGGATTTAGTTAAGGTGTGTGAAGGGGATTTTCTGCATGAGGGAACCTGTGCTGAGGCAGGCCCAGGCAAAGTTAAGAAGTTCAAAGTGCCAGGGAAGTAGGTAAGCAGCGGGTGATGGGGTGGAAAGAAAGGTGTTGGGGCCAGACTATGAAGGAGCTTGAATTTCATTCTCAAAGCCACTGCTTTCTAAAATCTTTTACTGTGCACCTATACTAAGCATGAATCCCCCAGTATACACACATTTATCTATGTACAGGCAAATTTATGTATTTCATAAAACACACATGAAGTACAAATCTCAAAAGTACTGCATGAAAATAACATCAAATAGGGCTCCTGAGATTTTCTTCTCCCACCCCATGGATCCTTCTTTGCCTCTGCACTCCATTTTAGAAGCAACTTCTTTAGGCAATGAAAGTTCAAGAGACTGGAAAAACCCATCAGCTTTGCTTTTTTAAGAGACTAACTTAGGGAGATGTGTGGATAAAGGACTGAAGGAGATCAGATGGAGCCAACAGCAATGGTGCAAGGGAGCTGGTAGGAACCTGGGTTAAACCTGAAGCAGGAACAGAGGCTGTGACTGATCAGATCCCTGCGGGGGTGTGGGAGGGGTGTGGGAGGGGACGTGGCAGTGACAGGACCAGGCTGAGGTTCCAATGATCCACCTGCCAGGGCTACTCAGAACTGTATACACACAGTTTCTAGGGGGATTCTTTTCCTGAATGCTTTATATCAACGCCATGTTAAAGAAAGAAAAAGAAATGAAATAGAATTAAAAAATAAAGAGAAGTACATAAACAATTCTATGAGCTCTATGTGGGTAGTGAATAGGTGGGTGCTTACTGCATTAGTTATTTTATTTTTCTATGTTTGGAAAACATTTTAAAACAAAAATAAAAATTTAGCTTATTTACATGCTTACATTTTTAAGTCAACTTCATTATCTAACAGAGAATTTTGATAACTATCCTATGATTATTAAACATTAAATTCTCCTTACAGAAATGAAGCAGTTTTTTTGAATTCAGTGAAGTGTTGACATGTGAGAATTTCTTACCTTAAAATGACTAAACATTTCATACATCTGCAGATAGGTGCAAAATTGCTATCAACTTCCCTCTTCTGATACAAAATTAATGAGTGTTCAGTGAAGCCATAACAAAGAATTTTCCTCTAGGCATGTTATAAAAACATTTCTAGTCCTGGTATGAGTGCAAAGTCTTGCCTGAAATCCAATGATTTAAAGTATGCACATTTTTTTGAAGCTGATGAATGTCACACAAAGTATTTCTTTTGATGTTTCTCATATTTTAAATCCCTATCCTTCCTTATCAAGTCCTATTTTATAATGAATGTTTTCCTAAGGGAGGTTTGAGGAACAATTAATGATTAAATTCAGAACATTCTCATTTCATCTGACTACTTAAGGATAGGAGCTCCAATAAATCCTGCATATCACTAAAGCATTCAATCAATACTACTGTGTCTTCTTCATAAAGGATGATTTTGTCCAAAAAGAATACCTACAATTATCTCAGGAGTAAGGGAATTGCTTTCACGATGATCGTTTTTCTACGTTATATAATAATGCTGGGGTCTGAGTTGCAGTCTCTGATTCATGGTGTATGCATTTTAGTCTCAATATAAGGGAAAAGCAGTGTTGGAAAGTGAGGTGTGAGCCTATTAAAAGTGCACAGACAGAGTCACAGATTCATGAAATAAATAATCATTGATGCACTTCGAGTTGATTCATTATGCTCCTTATGATAAAAATTTAATATTTTCATGTTATCTTTTGTCTCTTCTGTTTTAAAAGACCCCATGAGAGCTTTCTATATTTGGAGATACTTCTAAATTATGTAATTAACTCTTGTCACTAATCTTTATAAATGAAAAAATAACAATCCAAAAATACCAATAAACTGAGGGCTGCTAACATCAATAGTTCTAAGAATTTTACTTTCACATTTATGGAATAACAATCAGAGGTTCAGATGTAAAATTTAACAAAATAGATAGAAAATGTTAATGGACTCCTATAGGACAACAAGTCACAGGGTAAAACTGCAAATATCAGAAATATTAAAACAGATCTTCTGTTTTGAAAATTCATGGAGGAAATTATTTGCATCAAATCTAATAAAATAAATTTTATAATATGGATTCAACCAAATGTATGTTTTCTTTTATAATTCTTATTTTCCACTTATATTCCATAGTATTTGTATCTGATTGAATATAAATTCATTTGATACAATTTCTAAAAATGTCAGTTATGTTGGAAAAAGAAATGGATACTTTGATTAAAATGCCATATGCCACATTTTCATCTTATTTACAAATGCATGTGGAAAAGGACAGCCTTGAACACTTGAAGTTTTGAGATCACCTAGAAAAATTATATTGCAGGCATTGGTTTGTGAAGGAAGCTCAATCACTGTTTCTTGCTCATCATTCTTTGTAATTGATGATACCACCATATGAAAGGGAGTCTACCATAAACTGTGGAATCTTGGCCAAGACATAATTTCCTTAAATCTCAGTTCTCTACTCTGCAAAGTGAAAAAAAAAAAAAAAGTCTATCTATATCTATCTCTCTGTCTATTACTTGACTCAGTATTATTGGAATGGTCACAGTGCTCAGGCAGTTTTATAATGCTTTGTGTACAACCATGTAACACCTGCAAATATTCACAAGGAAGACGGCAGGGGCTTGAGGTCTGTCCTTGCTAGAACACTACGTGGCTGTTACTCTGCTTTGTGGATCCTCAGTTTTCAGAACAGCCAGAGTACTTTTCTAGCTCTCCCAATCTAACAGCAATGTTCATCCTACACCTATTAGCATACTGTAAATGAGCCAGGGGGAAAAAAGTCAGGAAAGGGACTAATGCTAGCATTTCCATTCTGGGATGTGTAGAATTATAGGTAAAGCAGTGGTAAGTTGTGAAAGGATAGCTTCTCACAGACTCATCTATTCCTGAGTCAGAGAGCTGGGCAGCAAGATTGCTGGACTGGGTAAAAGCCTGCTAGTAGAGTTAGTTTAGAAGCCTACTAATCAGATGGTTTGGTGGGTATGACCCATGAAGCAGCGGTTAACACTAGCACAAGGCAGATTTTTCTTCATTCAGGGACGAAAACACAGGAAATACAATCAGTCTCTTTCTCTCCCCTTAGCCCTCTTCCCTCTCCCTCTTTCACACTTCCTCAACTCCCTCTTTCTCTCTCTCTACCAATATGGACTTAAAAATAAATAGTGCAGAGCCGAAGTGACCCTGAAAACTCAGGAATAACATGTTCCTGACAAATTACTGTGGCATTGTTCAAAATAAAATTGAAGCAGGAGCCAAGCCCTCATCCATTTGTTATTAAATAAGTTTCCTGAGTACCTTGTATGTGCCTGGCATTTTCATAAGGCATTGTTTCTCAATCCCTGGTATGCACTAGACTGACCTGGGGGTCTGAAAAAATTAATGGTGCCTGGGCTCCACCCCAGACTGCATGTGAATGTGCTGCCTGGGTGATTCTAAGGTGCTACTGAAGCTGAGAATCACTCGGCTACAGGTGGGGGAGAAAACTGTGAACATGTGGACAAGATTCCAGCCATCACGGAGCCAGAGTTCTCAAGGTAAGAGCTGGGTCATAAGCAGGGAGAAACATAATTTTAGATAGTGATGAAAACCTTGATGAAAGCAAAACAGCTTGTTGTTCTTGAGAGAGAGACTGGAGGGACTGGGGCAGGACATTTTTGATTGGGTAGTTAGGGAGACAAAAAAAAAAAGGTGACATCCAAACTGAGACAGATCAGAAAGCTCTCCAGGCCATGATAAGTATTCAGGATTTTAAAAATTTATTCAGAAGGTATGACAGATTTAGGCATGGGAGTGGGAAGATCTGATTACAGTTATAGACCGTGTCGACTTTGTGTGGAAAACAGACTGTCAGGTGAGCAAGGGAAGATTATTAAGGGACTTTAACTGGTCCAGACTAGAAATTACGTGACTTGAACCAGAATGGGGAAAATGGAGAGAGATCAAGGAATGTCTCAACACTGCAGAAATGCTGATAACTGGGGAAGGCGGGTAGTGAGGTTCACTGGGCTACTCCCTCTATTTTTGTGTATGTTGAAAATTTCCAGGAATAAAAAGTAGCCTAAATACATAAGATAAATGAAGTATTGCTATACGCTTTTGAGGGACAAGAGTCTGACCCAAGAATTCCATATGCTTTCTAGCTTTATGATGGGAACAGACTTTCACAGGTTTGTGAGGACTTAAATCATTTTCAAAATCTTTTAGACAGACTTTAACAGATGGAGTAATCAAAACCTAAACTTAATCATGGAACGTTGTGCAGATTAGGTTTTTCCTTAACCAGCTTGGAGCCCAAACTCAAGAGTCCTGTTGGATTATGTGTTGTCAGAGCATCTATGTGGCCTGCTTGAACTTTGTCCTTAGCAGTGTTCTTGCTTTTGTTGCTTTCTCTGTC
This sequence comes from Camelus dromedarius, assembly GCF_036321535.1. Lineage (NCBI taxonomy): Eukaryota > Metazoa > Chordata > Mammalia > Artiodactyla > Camelidae > Camelus > Camelus dromedarius. Next base: position 212,035 of record NW_026989855.1, read on the forward strand.
TCAGGAAATGTGTTTCTTGTGCCATATCACTGAACTCACAGTTTAGATGGGATTTCTTGCCAGGGTGATGACTGCTAAGAGCTTCTCAGACTCTCCCTAACACTTGGGTCTCAGTGCTTCTTTCCATGCCCGTAGGTTCTTACCACAGTCAGATTAGAACCGCTGTGGCACACTCACATTCCAGTGGGACTGGGCACACTGCAGCTCCTTGTTCTGGGACATGTTGGTTCCACTGGAATTGATCTAACTTGAAGATATTTCTGGGTGTTGCCTCAATCTGTTAGCTTAAGTCCACTGGAAATTAATTTAGCAATTTTCAAATGTGACTAATAGGAAATGTAATTCACTCTCTCACGGCGAACACCTTTGATGGATGTATCTTTGTTTTTGGTTCATAAAACCTTCTAGACTCAGAGTCCACAATCTAATATTAAAGTTTTACAGTTGAGTCATCCCCTCTCTGCTACAGGAGAGAGACACATTTTACTATCTCCTCTCTAGTGATGCACCCATTAGGCTGTTCCAAGCTGCTGGATGTATATATGTTCAGATGCCAAATGCTACAAAAAGCATTCCCTATTCCCCTTTTCACTTTGTTTTTCATTGAAGACGCTTTGAATTTGCAAAAGTAGAAACTTGAAGACTGTGGGAGTATATGAATGGTAATTTGGGTTTGCGGGATGAGTGAGGGTTGTTACCTACCTACACACTCACACTCGAGTCTAGCAAAAGCAATTGATGGGTTGTTATCTTCTAGAACTTCTTTAAATGGCTGAACTACTTACATAGTTGGATGCTCTATTAGGAGAATTACTAATTTTTTTTTTCCTTGACCATAAGCAGAGGAACACAGAAAAACAGACTGGCTAGTCTTTATAGAGAATTGTGATTGATGCTCTTCTACATCCGTTAGATTCATGTTGAATGACCCAAGTCCCTCAATTGTTCAATCAAGAAAGATTACTAAACTGCCCCAAGCTAACAGTATTTTCCCATCATTTTCTCATTATCATTTTTGATTTAGACATGTGAATATTCCGAAGTTAACCATGACAAAAAATCAGTACATATAGATGTGTTTAATTTTATCTATACAGTAAGTGAAATGTCTTATAATTCACTATACAATTAGTGAAATATATAAAAATATTAACAGAGATTATTTTGGAAAGTGGATATTCTACATACTTTTTAAAAATGTACTTTTTGTTTGTAATTTCTCAATTTTTCCTAATGAGCATGTATTATTTTTATAATCAGAAAAACTTATTTTAAAGTTCATATGTATATGTATAATTTTTATATACCCTGTCATTACAATTATGTATTTTAAGAAGCAAAACATTAGAAAATACAGCAAAAAGTAAGTGGTAGTTATCTCTTGGTGGCCTAATTTATAGATGATCTTAATTAAGCACACTATACATACTTGTTGAGTAAATGAATAATGAATAAAATTTTTCTTTATCCTTTCTAATTGTTAACAGTTTTTGGTAATAAGCAAATGCTGCATTCTTTTTAAGGAAAAAAGCAATAAAAATGCAACATTGGTCATTGGTGTTGGCCCATAAGAACTAATTGTGCATGCTCCTCCCCAAAAAAGATTTTATTGATTACTACCACCTAAAATTGCCAATAAAACATTATATCTATTTACAGTATTCAATAATTACCATCCAAATAATTGTGTCTGAGTGTTGGCCTTGTTTTTGAATTATTATTTGAAGCTTTTATTCTGATCTACTTCTTTTACAGGTTGTATGTTTAATATCCTATATTACTTTAAATATTTTTAAACCATGGCTGAAAAGTCAAAACACTCTAGTTTCATGTCACAACTCTACCACTGTCTAGCTATGCATTTCAGATATGCTGCCTCTCTGTGATTCAGTGTTTTTATGGCACATGGCCCATCGGGTTTCTTATGAGAATTAAATAAGATTACTTAAATAAATTCAGGTAAATCATTTAGAACAATTCTTTGCACATAGCAAGCATTCAATACATGTGAAATGTAATTATTTTGCTTTATGTTTCCAGATAATATAGTAACTGAAGCACAGTGCTGGTTCACTAAATAGATGTTGATTTGCTTTAACTTTAAAGAATTCCGATTAATCTAAAATGTAAAGCCAGAAACCAAAATCACAATACCAGGTTATTCTTAAACAGTGAGCATATATTAAAGAACACACCTGGGTGCATTCTACAGTGTGGAAGAATTATTTTACTACTGACATACATAGGTTGTACATTATGTAAGCAATTCTTTAAAAAGACAGAAATAGTTCTTGACTTCTGCCCATACCTATGACAGTGTGTAGTGATGTTTTGCAAATAATTAGGCACCAGCGTCTACTATAAAATTCCTTTCCCACCCATCTCTTCTATATTTTTTCCTCTTCTGCTTTTAAATTTTACTCTTAAAATCTCTAACAGGAGCCCAGTAGACAGTCAGCTGGAGAGTAATACACATAATCATGAAAAACACAAATGTTTGATGGCACCAAAACACCAAATTTAATTTAGCAATTTTTTAGTTCAGAGGTCCTCAGAGTCCACGTGTATACTGACTAGGAAGAAATCTACTCAATATTCAACCTGCTCTGTGATTCTTTTGTTTCTCTGTGCTGCAGGTTCTTGCTACATAGTACCACAGCATGAACTTCAGAATACTTTTTGAATAAAGGAATATATAAATAAAGTTTTGAACATTTCTTTTAAATAAAATCAGTTAGAATCATTCACTTTTTGCATAGATATCTGTCAGACTTACTCTGAAAAAATGAGAGCAAGCCATATCACCAATAAAATGGACAGTATGAAGGATGATGTGAATGTTTAAAAACATATGTGTGGTAGTCATGGTCACTGAGTCCTTCCCATGTGTGAATAAAGGAATTCCAGTTAAAATTGTTGAAGGACCTCTATTATTTGCAACATGACACAAAGATCATTTTTCAAAACTAAAGTTACATGTTTTGTATGAACAACTGTCAATGTATTTATTAAATAACTCCAGTATCCTGGTGTTTGCACAACAGATGAAATCTGGGAGCCTCTACATTTAAAAAAATTCATCACTCACTATTTTCCCACAATAGGCAAACAATTAAAAGCTAAATAATCTTATTCATTGGTTGACTTTAAGTCTAAAGTATCTCTATTTATATAGAAATATCTATGCTACAAATTGTAAAGGCTTTAAGGAGGAAAGACAGCTATAGTTTTAGCAGTCCACTATTTATATACTTGTTTAAACTAAGGTTAACTTCAAAGGCATTTAAAATGTTCTATGCCCTCCAGGGTAATCTAATTTAACAGGTTATTTTATTCTAATATTATATAATCAAAATAGGATTCGGGCAGACTATATTTGAACCGAGATTAACATAATGACATACCTTTAATAGAAAGTCTTATCAGCTCCCTACAATTATCAAATGTTCTAATTTAACTGACAGTCGAACAATACAGAGGACAATTATAAAAATTCCAAAGTATTGTGAAAACATTTTTACTTCATTATACTGCAAGCTTGGGGAGAAAAGTCATCATTCTCTCCTGGGGATATTAACTGATTTTCAGGTTTAAATAAAATTTACATGTGATAAGGATCAGTTTTTATCTTATATGAAGTTTCATGATGAAGTACTATTTCCTACCATTTAACATACGTAGTTGGAAAAGGAAAGGAATTAAGCTTAAAACAGTCACACAAAGCAGCATTTGAAGGACCAAAAATGCGTGGTCCGAGCTAAAAAGGTTGGAGCCCAGTGTGTCTGCCGGCCATGAGAGCCGGGGCTCTTTTGCAGGGTCCGGCTGCCTCAGCTCCAGGCCTTTGCCTCACCTCCACTCCCAAGATAGAGCAAAAAGGAGAGTGAATAGTATTTCTTTGTTTTTGCTTCGGAAAATATTCAAAGGACAAAATGAGAAGCGAATTTTAAAGACTGAAAAAAACAAAGAGAAAAAAAAAAGACTAGTACAAAGACAGGGATAGTGGTGCTTACTTTGTTCAGAAAAACTAATTTTCACAAAAAGCCAGTATGGCTTAGGAAGCATGTGTGTTTGTGGTGGGCAGGCAGTGGCAGGGGAGGTAATGGGCCTGAGGAGACTCTGAACTTGAATCGTCGTCATCACAATTGATAGCTAAGATTACGACCTTGAGCAAGCTACTTAGCCTCTGTGTCCTGAGATCCTCAATTCAAATGATTCTTTTTTAATACCTCCTGACTCCCCATAATGTAAGGGAATTGCGCAGAATGACACGGTAGCATCCCTTCCAGAGCTTCCATATTCTAGTTACAGGTAGTTTTACAAATTACTGGAAGAAAATGTGGTAAAATAATAAAAAGTGGTTATATGAAAGAAAGTGAACTCTTAGTCATATCTTCCTTTTTTTTACAATTTTACAAAATTTCTAAAAACCATCTTTATATTAAGTTTATACATTAAAAATATCAATGTATAAGTACACTATAGCTGATCACTACCTTAGTAAGCAGGTGTACTGTTTTTAATTATTGTTACTTTAGAAGGGCTGGTTACACATATTATGCATGTTTTAGTTGAGGGGACTTTCTTCCTGTGAGCAGGAAATGACTTTAGAAGCATGTTCACAGTTCTCCAAAGATGTTCAAAGTGTCTGCATCACAGCCCAGGCTCCTGTCTCCTGCAAAGCCCTTTCTCTGCCCTGCCTCTCAGGACTGCTTAGCAGAGCAACTGACAACTCAGTATGAGCTTGTTTTACATCAGTCACCACTTCACATCGTCTATGGTAGTTAATTATGTACGTGTATCATCTCCCTCAGCCTAAATCATAAGCACACAAGAGGGAAGCTGTTTTATTTACTTTTGAATCTTCATCATATTTATCACAGAGCATTGAACACAAGACACTCTATAAAGATTGTGGAGTGACTGAATATGTTCTTATTACCTTGGATTTTTGCCTCCATTATGGTTAAATTATATTTTATTAAATTAAAAATGTTAAATACTAAAGAACCATGTCATACTATATTACTGCCATATCACATTACAATAATCTTTGAAGGAATCTGTAGAATAAACACAAGTAATTTTAATATATAAAAGTTGAAAAAATGGCTTAAATGTTGTAGTAATGCTTCACATATACATTCATAAAACAATAGTGCATAAATGCTTACTATGTGCTAAAGACTTTTGGTGTGGAAATAAGAAATACGTTCTCAAAAGCTTATAGAACTACCAAAGAAAGAGATAGTCCAAATATATATTTTCACATTTCTGAAGGTCTATAGTTTTAAATACAAAATTATTTTAGACGGTTTTGAAAAATAAATTATAAAATGGTTTCATTCGTTTCTACCGTTTTTAGAAATGCTATATTTTATCTTGATGTGACAAATATTCTTTTCACTATAGTTAACACAGCAAAACAAAAATAAATGATATAAAGATAAACATATGAGGAGCAATGTAAAAATAGACAAAACTTTTGATTTTTAAATTAAAGAATATGTCATATACATGGAAGTTTAAGATGACAATTTTCAAGTCCCTAAATCTCTTTTATTACTATTAAACAAGAAACGTATAGTAAAATGTGTAGAATATGTAGAAAAATTAGAAAATTCAGCCACACCAAAATATTTGAAGTCCACTGGATTCACACAATGTAGAGATTAAAATTTATATATTCTTACATTAATTTCATGCAACTATGTGAATATAGTAAATGTCATGCTATTCTGCAACATTTTTTCACTAAAGATATATTGTCAGTATATCTCACCCAACGTTCACAGCAGCACTATTTACAACAGCCAAGACATGGAAGCAACCTAAATGTCCATTGACAGATGACTGGATAAAGATGTGGTATATATATATATACATAGACAATGTAACACTACTCAGCCATAAAAAAGAACAAAATAATGCCATTTGCAGCAACATGGATGGACCTAGAGATTATCATTCTAAGTGAAGTAAGCCAGAAAGAAAAAGAAAAATACCATATGATATCACCTATACGTAGAATCTAAAAAAAAAAATGACACAAGTGAACTTATATACAAAATAGAAACAGATTCACAGATATAGAAAACAAACAATATTACCATGGGGGAAGGGGAAGGTGGAGGGATAAATTGGGAGTTTGGGATTTGCAGATACTAACTACTATACTTAAAATAGATAAACAGCAAGGTCCTACTATATAGCACAGAGAACTATATTCAATACCTTTTAATAGCATATAATAAAAAAGAATATGAAAAGGAATATATATATATATGTATGTATAACTGAATCATTATGCTGTACATCAGAAATTAACACAACATTGTAAACCGACTATATTTCAATTAAAAAATTTTTAAATCTTCATATTTCCCTTAAGTAAATACTTAATAAAATAATTTTAATGTTCATATTGAATTCCATATTATTAATGAATCATAATTTATTTAACCATTTCCCTATTGTGGATTTACATTGTTTAAACATTTGCAGTAATTACAATGCTGTAATTGCTATCATATATAAATCTATAAGTATTACTTCTTTAAGATGAATTATACACATTCCACTGAATTCTAAAAGGATAAACTAATCATAATTTAATATTCTCTTGATGAATCAAAATAAATCATCTTTATAATACATTTATTATATGAAGTTGTAAGTGCTTGCTCTAGGTTCAGAATATTTGAGCTGAAATCCTGGTTGTACCATCTAATAGCTGGATGACCACACAAGTTACTTAGCCTTTCAAGGGCATAATATTTCTTCTAGTAAAATGTGTTCAATAATCGCATCTATCATACAGATTATGAAGATAAAATGAGAAAATCACATAAAATGTATAGCCCTTAGTCTTATGAGTTTGAAATTTATAAATATTAACTTTACATTAACTATGGCATTTTACCATCATAACAATCATGGCAGATACCAGGGGCTGCTATATAGTATTTATAAATCTATGTAAATATAATTTTTATAAAATTAGAGATTTTTAATATATGTATATAATTAGAAATTAGAATAATTCATACATTAGAAAGTTTTATATAAATATGTATATTATATTTTCAAATATATATATTATATATACATATATATATGAATGTGTGTATAATATAATCATAATTTATATTAACAAAATCTGAGTAAAGAAGGATATATATTGCCAAATGATTTTTTTTTATCCTTGTCATTGTATACTATGTTCACCAATAATCAGGCTTTACAAAACCACTGTCTTAAAAAGAGTCTCCCTAAAGGTCTCAAATAGCCAAAGCAATCTTCAGAAAGAACCACAAAGCTGGGGGCATCATGCTTTCTGATTTCAAACTATGTTACAAACATAGTCATCAAAATAGTATGATATTAACATAAAAACAGACACAAAAATCAATGGAACAGAATAGAAAGCCCAGAAATAAGACCACATGTAACTTATAACAAAAGAGACAAGAATATACAATGAAGAAAGGATAGACTCTTGAATAAATGGTGTTGGGAAAACTGGAAAGCCATATGCAAAAGAATGAAACTGGATCACTCTCTTACACCATACACACAAATTAACTCACAACAGATTAGAGACTTGAATGTAAGACCTAAAACCAAAACTCCTAGAAGACAACATAGGTGGTAAGTTACTTGATATGGATCTTGGTGATAATTTTTTGATTTGACATTAAAAGCAAAGGCTACAAAAGCTAAAGTAAACAGGTGGTACTATATCAAACTAAAAAGTTTCTGCACAGCAAAGAAAACCATCAATGAAATAAAGACAAACTACTGAATAGGAAAGAGTATTTATAATTCTTATACCTGATAAGAGGTTAATATCCAAAAAATGTAAAGAATGCATACAACTCAATAACAAAGACAAAAAAAAACTTCATTTAAAAATGGGCAGAAGATCTGAATATTTTTTATAAAGAAGACATACAGATGACCTACAGGTACATGAAAATGTGCTCAATGTCACTAATAAGAGAAATACAAATCAAAACCACAATGAAATATCACCTCACACCCATTAGAATGGCTACTATAGAAAAGATAAGAAATAACAAGTGTTAGTGAGGATGTGGAGAAAAGGGAAGCCTGTACACTCTTGGTGGAAATGTAAATTGGTGCAACCACTATGGAAAACAGTATGAAGTTTCCTTAAAAAGTTAAAAGTAGAACTACCACATGATCCAGCAGTTCCACTTCTGGACTTCTGGGTAGTTATCTGAAGGAAACTAAAACACTAACTCAAAAATACATGTACCCCCATGCTCAATGCAGTGTTGTTATTTACAACAGTCAAGACATGAAAACAACCTAAGTGTCCATCAATGGACATATGGATAAAGAAAATGTGGAGCATATATACACAATGGAATATTATTCAGCCACAAAAAGAAGTAAATCTTACCACTTGCAAAAACATGGATGGACCATGAATTCCTTATGTTGAGTGAGTGACATAAATCAGAGGGGGAAAGACAAATACCATATAATTTCACTTATGTATGGAATCTAAAAACAAAACAGACAAACAAACAAACAAAAAACCAACTGAATTCATAGATACAGAGACAAGATTAATGGCTGTCAGAGGCAGGGGAGTGGGAAAATAGGAAATGGTGGTCAAAAGGTACAAATTTCCAGTTATAAAATAAATGAGTCATGGGGAGGTATAGCTGGATGATTATAGTTAATAATACTATAATGTATTTGAAAGTTACTAAGAGTATATCTTAAAAGTTCTTGTCACAAGAAAAAAATTATAATTATGTATCATGACAGATGTTAACTAGACTTCTTGTGTTGATCATTTCACAATATATACAGATATCATTATGTTGTACATCTGAAATTAACATGATGTTATATTCCAATTATAACACAATAAGAAAAAAAGAGTCCTGTGCTAAGTGGAGCAGGAGAATTTTTTAAAAATTTCTTAAAACAAAGTTAGTTTCCACATCTGGACTCTCCCATGCTCTTCCTTTTGCCTATTCAACTTTCTTCTATTCCCTACTTAGTAATTCTAATCTGTTCTGTAAGAATAAACTCATAAATCATTATCTTTATAAAATCATCTCTCATACTGCCAAATACAGTCATTCTCCTTACCTAGGCTTACAGTTATGCTTAATTGTTTCTATTAAGTCAACTACCATGTAATTTCTATTTTGTTTCTTTCTGCACCTATTTATTGAGAATAACTTTCCCCCTGACAGTCTTAAGAAAAGCCTAACAGTTCTACAGCTATGTAACAAGTTAGTATCAGAACTTGTTTTTATATCTCTTTAACCAATGAATTGTAGTTCTATAGCCACACTGACAAGCAACCCCAAAACCAATATTAAACCTATTTTATCAGCTGGTGAAAACGCACCTCAGTAAATATACCTCTGAAAGCCAACCAATCAATTAGTGAGAAATCCTACTTTTAAAAGTTAACTAATGAACAAAAGTTCCACTCTAGTAACATGTTTTCTGAAGGCCAGTCAACTAGCAACTCATTTCTGAGGGGTCACACTCAATCCTACGTCATTTCACTCCCACTAGTAAAAACCACCAATCACTGACTTGTATGCTGTGTAACAAATTACCCCAAAACTAGAGTTATAAAACAACAAACATTTGTCTCACATAGTTTCTGAGGGTTAGAAATCTGCAGTGGATTTTCTGGGTGGGTCAGTTGTAGTCCAGCTGTCACTGGAGCTGGAGTTATCTTTGCAGGAGTATTATGGTGCTGGCTCCACCACCATGTTGCATTACCCACATAGACCTCAGCTCCTTACTGCCTGTAGGCATATGCCCTCAGCTCCTCAGCACACCAATCTCTCAGCAGGGCTGCTGGAGTGCCTTCATGACATGATCACTAGCTTTCCTGAGTAGTTTATCTAAAGGAGAGCAAGGGAGAAGCCACAAAGTCTTTTATGACCTAGCCTCAGAAATAACATACCATCACTTTTGCTGTATTCTCTTGGTAAGAAAGACCAACCCTGATACAATGTGTGTACCTCCACATGGGCATGAATACCAAGAGGCATAGATCATTGGGGCATCTTGGGAGCTGGCTACCACTCTTCTCAAAAACCCTTATTAGTATCAACAGTCTTCTTTACCTAGGGAGACTATTTAACCAACACGACTCTCCCTTACTTAGAAGGACAATGAACTCAGCTTTGAGTTTTTATTTCAGATATTGAGTGTTACTGTTATCCTTTGTCATTTAGAGGTGTTCTGTCAAGATTTTTTTTGAAGGTCATCATTTGGTATCATTCTATTTGACTCATGGACTAATAAGAGTGCTCAGTAGGACTGACTGAGCCAAAATCTGACAGGGTTTTGGATCTGCTAGAATGTAAACACTTCTAGGGCAGGGATTAAGCATAAGCTTTAGTTATTTCTCAATCTTTGTTGCCAAGCATATAGGAGACACTCAATTAATGCTTGTTAAATAAATAGATGAAGAAATAAAATAATGAAACAATAATCCTACAATTTTTATTTTACAAAGATAAGCAGTAATGTAGTGAGTGGTAGGTTGTTGTATTTGTGCAACTCACATTTCCTTTAAATACAGACCTGATGCCATATCTTAATGTCTTCTTCCTCAGTGCTTCCAACTTGCTTAGTGAAATGGGTTGAGGAAATGAGAACCACATCTCTGATTTTATCACTGACATCCAAGAAAAAAAAAAAGGAATTCACACACTCATCCCATCAAATGAGGAAGACCTAATTCATCATCCTAAAGAATTTTTAATAATTTGACCATAGTTAAAAAATGCTAGCCAGACATAATATAGCATTCCTGTTATCTTTATGTTGGATTATTCTTGTGAATGTACTAATGCTGAAATTTTAATCAACTGAACCATCTAAAATAAAATAACATTTTTTCCACCAGCAATTACATTTATCATGAAAACACATTCACATGATTTGCCCTTAACAACGAAAATCAAAGGAACATTAAAGAACATAAAAGAGGAGGCTGCAAGGTGTTTGTAGTTGGTAAAATGGAGATCAATGGGTATATATCCAAACAATTTTTCAAGTTCAGTTGAACTTAAAATATAATTTTCAGTGACTACATTATTCTCCTCAAGCAAACAGGTACTCTACAGGCAAAGCACAATATTGAACTAGCCATAGTACATTTAAACCTATCCAAATAATAACAGACCACTTCCTATGCTTGAGCAGATATAAGTGATATAAAATATATGGAGCTCCTTTCAAATCAGGATTTATTTGGGTTTTTCATTTTGTAATAATTAATGTTATAGACCACCTCGAAGAATGGGCTCAACACTCAACTTAGTTTTAACAAGAGTAATAAATGTCCATATTTTAAATAAGTTAAGGAAAATCAGTCAAGTCACGGTAGGGACTTTAGAAGGCAAATTAAATTACACATATATCATATAGCTACAAGAAAATATGCTCCCAAAAAGGAGATAAAAATGATGGATAGAAATCCAAGTAAATGCTGAGATGTGTATTTAAGAAGTCTAAAAAAGTGCAAAAGATATAAGCAGAACATGTAGTAGCTAGGATTATATTCACAATAAATCAGACTTATTGGATTATTACATCTTAGTCTGAGTTCCACTACTTTTAAACAAATGAGAAAATGTGGAAATTGTTTATAGAGAGAAGTGCCAAAAGACATTAAGGATTAGACAGAGGGCTTCTGAGGAACTATATTTTAAAAGGAATATTTTTAGCAGAAAGAAAGAGTCTTAAGCATCTATGCAGAGCTTTTATTTTGTGGAGAGTGAAATAGTTACAACTGCAACAAAGAGTGTGTAAGAAAAGAAACTCTTAACGTTGCAAAGTAGAAAATTCTGACAGAGGAGATCATAAAAATCAGACTTGACTGTCAAGGACAATTGAGTAATTTCCATAGTCTTTAAAGATGGGATAGATTCTCATTTGGCTAATGTACATCAGGTCTTGCCCGAAGGCAGTGGTATAAACTGAAGGGCATAAAAAAGATACCTTGTACTCATAATAGGTAACAAAACAGTGATTAGACCAGGAAATCTGCTTCCAGTATTAATTACATAACTTAATTAACCACATATTATAAAGGTAAGTAAAATTTACTATATGAAGGGCTCAAAATGATGTATGACAAAGAAGTAGCAGAACTAGAGCTCATTACTCAGAATCTGAACTAATTAGAAACCTTACTGTAATACAATAATATGATTTCAGTTAAGAATGGACCAATGCTTTGAGAAAGTAATTTAATCATTCATTTGTATTCCCTAAATTATTTCCTTAAAAGATAATGACTAACCTACCCCTTTTAAGGTATTATCATTAGAATTCCAAGAGTTCATTAATAAAATCTACAGCTTCCAGGCTGGAAATCCACCAAAGTCACAAAAGTACATGAAGGAGAAGAACAAGTCCAGCCTATCCGTGACAGGCCAGAGGGGCAGGGGTGCTTAGGGATAGACAGCTCATAGGGAAAGACAACCAAAGACATGTTAAAAGACTAGCCTTCCAGTCAAAACAGGGAGGAGAGCTGCTGCCACGAAGAATCTATATCTTCAAAGAGACAGAGTTTAAAACTCAGAGATGCTAATCAGTTACTCAATATTGTCATCTTTTCTTCTGTGGAGTGAATAAAAGAATGGCTCGTTCATGTGAAAAAAAAAAAAAAAAAAAAGACTAGCCTTCCAAAATAACTTTCCTGAAAATAAGTTTGACAAGACATGTGCTCTTAGGAAAAAAAAAAAATATATACAGATTTTTAAAATTCATATTCTAAGATTATAAAATTATAATTCAGAAGAAATACTTTGTTCATATTCAAGCCCAGGAATTCTGGGATATAAAATATGGATATACTAAATATTTTTAGAGTGTGTATGGTCTTTATAATTTGTTAGCAACCCATGCCATTTGTAGAACATTCAGTAACTCTATTAACTACTTTTCAGCTCTTACTGATGATCTGTCTCTAAATCTACAGAGTGAAATCAATAAACAGGAGTGCCTACATTGTGGAGTATTAATGTTGGACACATAATAAATTCCCAGAGCTATCTTCCTTAAAATGTTTATAGCCAAGGAGTTACTGAGTTTCAGAAAGCACTTCTGTAATAGACTAATCTTTTTCAAGGCAAATACTGCAAACTCTTGTCAATCAATTTAATAACAACTGTAATTTAAAAAGATTCAAGGCCCAGTCACTTACTAAAAAGGGAAAAGAAAGCATAAAACTTCAGGAGATGAGCCCTCAACTTATAACATAAGGCCACTTGTGTATTTCCTTTCGATTTGTTTTATTTGAACCAAATGTTTACAAATGGCTCTAAACAATGAACACAAATCTTTTAAAATGTAATAGGTCACATTCTGTTAATTTTCAGGGGGAAGTTGCAAAGAGTAAATAAATTGCAATCAGGGTCCTGATTCACCTTATAGAACCTAAAACCTTCAGCTTTCTTTTTCATAATTTTCTTTCTCTTTCTTTCCCTCTTCTTCCTCTAGGCTACCTATCAGAACTGAGCAATTAAATATACCTTTACACGTGCAAGTGAAATGAGATTGCATTAAATTTGTGACTCTCTATAGATAAGTTCTAATATGCTAGTTTTAAAATGTAAAGATAAAAGTCATCTTTTAAAAATATTAGCAAATTAAATTTTAATATCTTGGTCCTTTAAATTTATGTTTTCAACTACTTCTATAGCTTTACTGAAGCATAAATGAAAAACTACACATATTTAAAATGTGTAATTTGACGAATTTTGACATACGTTTGCATCCGTGGAACCATCACGCATCACCACAATCGAGTTAATAAACATTTCCATCACCCCCCAAAATTTTGTAACCCATCACATCTCACTTCTATTTCTCATCCCCAGCCCAGGTAACCACAGATCTGCTCCTGTCATAGGCCTAGTTTGTTTGCAACTTCTAGACTTCTATACAGATAGAATCATACTCTTGTACTCTTTTGTTGTCTGACCTCTTTCAGTGTAATTCTTTTGAGATTTAGCCATATTGTTTGTTACATGCATCGTATATATTCAATAGTCTGTTCTTTTATATTGATGAATATTATTCTGCATGGATATATCACAGTTTGTTTATCCTTCCATCTGTATATGGGCAATTGAGTTGTTTCTACTTTGAGTCTTTTACAAAAAAGGGTCTATGAATATTTATGTACAAGTATTTGTATAGACATATACTTTCTTTTCTCTTAGGCAAATAGCTAGGAGTGGTATGGCTGGGTTGTATAGCAAGTGTACATTTAATTTTCTAAGAAAGGGTCAAAGTATTTTGCACAGTGTTTTTACCCTTTTACTTTTGTATCAGCAGAATATTGGTGTTCTAGTTGCAGCACTTGGAGTGTTTAGTCTTTTTAATTTTGGCCCCTACGGTAGATGTGTAGTAGTATCCCACTGTGTTTAGTTTACATTTCCCTAATGCCAAAAATGGTGCACATCATTTTTGGGTTTGTTGGTCATTCTTAAATTCTTCTCTCTTCTTATGTTGTATTTATTTTTAAAATGTATTTACAGTAAAATTCATTCTTTTTGTTATACAGTTAGTTTTAGTAATTTTTAGAGTCATGTAACCACACTATGATCAAAATACAGAACAGTTTCATCACCTTAAGAACTCCCTCACAGGACCTCTTTGTAGTCAAACCCTCCCAGCAGCAGTAAACCCTGGCAATCACAAGACTGATTCTCTCCTATTAGTTTTGTTTTCCAACATGTCATTTAAATGGAATCAAAATATAGCCTTTGAGTTTGGCTTCTTACACTTAACATTGAAATTCATCCATGTTATTGTAGCAATAGTTCTTTCTTTTTTATTGCTGAATAGTACTTCATTGTACAGATGTTAACAGATTTTAATTATTCATTCACCAGTTGACAAACATTTGTGTTGTTCCAGCTTTTGGCATTTATGATTAAAGCTGCTATATACATTCATATACAGGTTCTGTGTAAGCAAACACTTTCATTTCTTTTGGGTAATTTTCAAGGGGTAGGATGGCTGGGTTTCATGGTTAGATTATATTAACTATAAGAAAAAATCAACATTTTTAAGTATTGGTTGTGCAATTTTGCATTTCCACCATCAATATATGAGTGTTCCAGTTACTCTACATTCTTGCTAGACTTGAATTATCAGATTTTTAAATTTTATTTTAGTCATTCTAATAGATGAGTAGTGGTAGGACTCGATGGGTTTTATTTGTATTTTCCTAAGGACTAGTAAATTGGTCATTATTTCATGTGTTTCTTTGTCGTCTATATATTTTCTTTGTCTTATTTGGTTTTTTTTACCAAAATACAAAGTTAATTAATAGAGAGATAATACTATTAAAGATTAGTACTATTTCAACAAATAGTGCTAACACATTTGGATATCAATATGTTAAAAAAGAAAGAACTTCAACCTATACTTTGAGCTATGTAAAAAATATAACTCAAAATAAATCATTCACTGAAATGTAAAACCTAAAACTATAAAATTTCTAGAAGAAAATCTTCAAACCAGAGGTCTAACCAGTGTTTCTTGGATATAACAGTAAAAGCATGAATCATAAAAGAATACAGTGGTAGATCTGACTTCATCAACATTTAAAAACTCCTGCTTTTCAGAAGATATCATTAAAAGAAAGAAAGGACAGCCACAGACTGGGAGAAAATATTTGCAAAGTATATATATGTTAAGAATTTATATTCAGAATATCTAAAGGACTCTCAACACTTAATAACAACAAAAAACAATATAAAAGTGGCCAAAACTTTGAAGAGACACCTCACCAAGGAAGATAAGCAAATGACAAATACATGACAAGTTGCTACATATCATTATCTACTAGATAAATGCAAATTAAAACCACAATGGCACACCAATACATAGCTATCAGAACAGCTGAAGTTAGAAAAATTGATTACACCAAGTACTGATAAAGCTATGGAACAAAAGCAACGCTTATATTTCTGTTGATGGTGGATATGAAATGGTATCACTTTGGAAAACAGTTTAGTCAAGAGAAATGCAAACACGTGTCTATGCACAGTCTTGCACGTGATGTTCACAGCAGCTTTCCTTATAGTATCACTTTTTTAAAAAACAACCCAAATGTCCATTATTAGGTGAACAGATAAACACAGTGTGTCTTCACTATTCTAGTGGGGACACCAAAGTGAAAAACAGCCACATTTTAAATTGCAAGCATAATACTTAAGAACTAAAGGTAATACTCTATAGGGCCAATGTAATACTCCACATCATCTAAGTGATGGATAAGTGTACTTACATAAAGCACAAGGTCATTTCTTCTTTATTATAAAAGAAAATAATACGGTTTAGTATCTTACCTATATACTTATATCCTTCTTCCCCATTTACTATGGGTCTCAGCCAAGTTGACCTAAGCCAATTTTTATTACACACATGGGCACCTTGAGGAGGGTAGAGTGTAAATAACATTTCAATTGCATTGGATTTCTTGGTGATTTCAGAGTATTTTTCACAGTCTTCTGTTAAAAAAAATTATTTAAAAAAAATTTTAGACATTGTTGAAAAATTTCTAAATGTGATTCTTTAAGGGATGCAAATTGAATCCTAATGATTATGTTGATAACATAGTTTTCTTTAGCCAAAGATACTTCACCCAAAATAATTCCTAGCAAAAATTAAGACTTAAGGGCTTTAGTAGTAGAATTGTCAAACTATCAGTTTAAAGCAGTGTTGTTAATAGCTTTAGAGAAAAGTAAGATAACCAATTAACAGCATTCACATTATACACACTATAACATAACCATATTTTATAACATGACCATGTATTTCTTTAATTGCCATTAAACAATGAAATCAGAGTAATCTGACAAAAATGTTGAGTAAATGTAGAGTTCCATAAACAGGAACTACTGAAATAATCAATATTCTTAGGCTTTGGTCTTTAACAAAATACAATAACACAAACATAAATATTTATATAGCACCTACTATATGCAAGGAATTGTTCCAATTGGTCTAAACCATTAACATATTTAACTTTCATAACACTTCTATAAGGCAGACACTGTTATTTTTTCCATTTTATATGAGGAATTTAAGGTCCAAAGAAATTAAATAACTTGCTTAAATCTTGCAATCTGTAAATGATTCAATTAAAATTTGGATTGTGTGAGGAAATTCTTATTTGCAAACAAATGCTTGTCAAGAGAACATGACCTGTGTTAACTAGTAGATAAGAAAGCTGGAATTAAAAAATAATTTGAATTGTAGAGTAAAAAATCTTCAGTAATGGCTCTTGGGCCTCCAGTTTGTGTTTTCAGTTTTTGGTTGACAAGCCAATGTCCTAAAATTTAATAAGGCAGTCTCTTGAGCAGTTCATTCAAAGTGACTTTACCTAGAAATATTTCAAAGAAAAGAGAGATACTGATGTAAATCTTTATTTAGAATCCCATTATATTGTCTTTCTTTCTCTTCCTATTACCTACCTTCCTTTCTTTCTTCCCCTTTATTTTATTAAATATCGTGTTTTGTGGTGCAGTGAGTATAAGGCAGTTTGACATAATGATTAAATGATTAAGAAAGTAGGTTTGTTGGTGGATAGTCAGCCAGGTATCAATCTAGCAATCAGAGTTTCTTTCTTTGAAACTGCAAAGAAAAAAATAAAGTAGGAAAAGCTAGCAATAACAGCAGCCTATTTGGTGTGAAATTTCACTTAAGCTTTCTCTCTTACTCAAGATTTACATCTTTCTAATTCCTTTAGCTTAAACAAGATGTTTAGTAACATTACTTAATAGGGTTATACTTACTTGTTTTTACAAAGCATTTTATTTCCCATAAAGGCAAATGTTTCCATTTTGGGCACAATAAAATGTCTACGCTAAAATCTAAGCAGTGGCGAATACAGAACTGGCACTTTCTCTTACTGGCTTATCCTGACTGAAGACTAAGTAGAAATAAGTGAAGTCTGTGTAATGTTGAACTTGCCACCAGGATAACGGGATACAGTGATAGCTGTAGTTTCAGACACACACTGAAGTTTTCTAGCTCACAGTCTTGCTAATGCCACCATTTGCCATCAGGAAATACAAATGGAGCCTTGCAGATTAAATCAACAAGGCATAATGATTTTTGAATTACTGTACGTTCCTTTGTAATATCAAAGTTGATTACAATAAGCATTTTTTATTTTAGAAAACATACAGCCTGTAAAACATGTCCTCTTCTTTTTGCTTTATTATGCATGTCATCCCAAGATAAAAACAGGAATTTAATTTTCACTGCTGATATTGATAACTTGTTATTTATGGAGCACCTTTCTTTTAATATACTGCTAAGTCAGTATTGCTACGTTGGATTTAGATGTAATAATGCTGTTCTCAGAATGCGAAAGTATAAGAGCTCTTCCTTATCCCTTCTTATCAAGCATTATATGTAGTAAAACTCTGAGGAGCTCAGATTCTTGTGTCTAGGTCTGGTGTGTAGCAAAAGCCCACACAATATTTACATGACTCTCTATTACTCCCAGGTCACCAAGCAGTGACTTATCTTCATTAGAGGTAGCAGCAGCAGTGGCTGAGAGCAGAGGCTCTCAACTGCTTGGTCAACAACCTGGATCTGCCAGTTATGAGCTGTGTGACCCGAAGCAAGTTAGCTAACATCTCTCAGGCTTAGTATCTTAGTAAAAATGTTCACATGATAGTGTTGTAATGAAGACTATAAATGAGTTGACATAAAGTCCTTAGAAGAACACCTGGTCTATGGTCAGCATTACTTAAGTGCTATTGTTGTTATTATCATGCTCTCCATTTAACAGATGATGGTACAGCCTCTATTCTATTTAGACAATGATGGCAGCTTCCTGCTCCTCCCCCATCTTGCTTGTGCTCTGGATGGGTGAGTGGAAAAATGGTCAGTCATCCTGAAGTCACTGCCATTTCCAGTCACTCCTGCACTATTTTGGATGTTCTTGTTGGATACTGATCAGGAATTTTTGGTTAATCAGTACTCGTGGGCTACTAATCAATGTAAGGGTGGTCTTCCTTGTTCTTAGTATCAGCAATAATAATAAGCAACATATTTTGTTGAATCTAAGACATTACAGCTGTTGATGACTCCATTAGTTTACATACTACTAAGAAATATAAATTGGCTGGAAATTTAACTATGGCATACCATTGATTATAATATGTAGCTCAATTTTAGGGACATTAAAATATGAAAATACACATCTTACAGTTAGCAAAATCAAGATATACATTGACTAACTGACAACTCTACTTGACTAGCAAATGGGCATCTTAATGTCTGTCTTGTGCCAGGTTCTGTCTCAGTAAACAGCCCCTACCTAATGACACAACCTAGAAAACAAGACCTCCTTGACACTCACCTCACCACCCACTGCCACCCTCCCAGAAAAACTATCATCTAGTTTTATACAAACACTTTAGCCTCCTAAATAGTTTTCTTGGCCCTTTTGATCTTGTCCCTAAACTGCAGCCAGAATATTTTTAAAGTATTTGTAATACATTTTCTTATTTAATGGTTTCCTATTACATATATTTTCTCATCAATGGTTTCCTGATGCTCTTAAAATAATATTGGGTCCTTACTATGTCCTAAAATATTCTGAACATTCGGGCCCTGCCTCCTCCTCCATCTTTTCTCTGGCAACCTTGGCTTTCTTTTAGTTTCATAAATACAGCTTGCATCCTCCTATTTCAGAACCTTAGCATAAGATGCTCTGTCTACCTGGCACATTCTCCTCCCACACCCTTTCCTCCATTGTCTCATTAACATCTACATCACCTGCATGTCTCTTCTCAGTCTCCTCTGACTCCCACCAAACTAGCTTAAGCCTTCACATTAAATCATCTCAGAGTTATTGTCTGCTATACTTTTCCTCCATTACACTTACTGAAGTTTGTAATTATATTATTTCTATTATTACTTAAGATCTGTCTCCCTCAGAAGATTATCAGTTAAAACAGTAACTAGTCTCAGGCACAGGGCAGGCAAAGTCCATTCAATGTTTGCTGACCATAGAATCTCCTAATACCTAGCCCTGTGCCTGATAGAAAGGGTCAATAAAAGACTTTTTAATTAACAAATACAATAATAATTAATAGTATTCATTGGGAGCTTAGTATATAGCAGGCAGGGTGCTAAGCAGGTTACATACATTCATTAATTTAATCCTAAAACAACATGTTTGCCTTGCTGACAATCCTTTGAGTTCAATATTATCATACTCATATCATAGCTCAAGAGACGGAGGCGTATAGAGGTTACAGAGCATGTCCACGGCCTCAGAGCCAGTAAGTGGTGAAGCCAGGATCTAATCTCAATTCTAACTTCAAAGCCTGTCCTTTGGACCAGGATGCCACATTATTTTAAACACAAAGCTCCTGGTATCTTGGGACTGTTAGCACCTCAGTTGGTTGCTAGTCATCGGGTAGCCTCTCCCTTTGAAGTCTTCTTCCAATCTTTCTAAATCCTTCAGCTGTCCCTGCATAGTCTGCTAGTCAGCACTATGGTTTCTCTCACTATAGCAGCAGCTCATCGCTCTTTCCAGGCAGTTTTCAGATGTTAAGCTTCTCTGCAAGAACTTGTTTTACAGAGGCTACTGATGAGCCCTCAGGTCAAAACCACTGTTCATCAACTGGTCATAACTCTCTTTGTTTGCTAAGGATGGAAGTCAAAATAAAAACCCAGTGGGACCTCCTTAGACACCTCTAGTTTCCCCTTGCCTCTCAGAAAAGTGAGGCTCATTATGCTTAATACTCAGAGTAGATCATGAGTGCTCAGAGAACCCAAAGATGCCCTTGCCTTCATCTCCAACACAGGGAGCTGTATTATTGAGAACTCATTGCTTCCCTCCCGCAGAGCCTGAATTTGAACATTTAAGGCAGTGTTCCCCAAACTTGTACTTCAAGAATCACAGTGATTTAAAAAATATGTTATAAATGGAATCATACTAATGACTTATTTTTGTTTGGCAAATATTATGGTTCATGGTTTTCTTAATATTATTTCATGATTTTAAAAGTATTATGTGTTCATGATAGAAAATTCTGGAAACACAAAAATGTATAAAGAATATATATTACTCTTAATATTTGCCAACTATAATCCCATATGCATGATTTTTATTCTCCCACAACCCCCAAGGAACTATAACAGAGCATAGGTAGCTAATAGGATACTTGGTGGCAGATCACTCTTAGATCAAATAAAATATAAAATCTTTACTATTAAAAATAATACACTGATCAGCTACTTAAAAAAATAAAAATAATTTATTAAAAATTTAGAATTAGGAAACAGATAAAAAATTACCAGCTTTACATTATAAGTAGGGATGATAAAAAGAAAGACTACTATCACAATTGTTCCTTTCTAAAATTATTATTAAAGGATATTTTAACACTAAAAATACATGAGCAGCACAATCTCAGTTGTGTACACAGTACACAAAGGAAATGTACTTTACATTGAGTGAGAAGAACCTTGGGTTCCCAGGATTTTTGAAAGTGTCAATTTCTTGCTAACGGCCTGTCTGCAATACAAATCCCAGTACAGACTCAATACTTAAAAAGGGCTCATACGTAAATTGTTAAGTTCAGGACCAGCCTAAGTGTATCAGGGACAGTTAGATGGCTAACAAAGCTTTACTAATGTCCCTGGGTTATTAAACCAGAATGGAAGACCTAGTTATTGATGTCAATTCTTAAGAAATATTTACAAGTATGGGCAGAAATAGCCTAAGAACTTGCACTATTATGCAACTAAATTTATCACCAGGTAAAAACACACTTTATTGTCATCACATGAACAAACAAAGTTCACAGGCTAAAAACAACAGTGACAGATAATGGAGATTTTCTTCCACTGTGAATATTTTGCATTTATTAAAATGCTGATTTATCTCTCATGGGCCACTGATCAGTCATATGAGGTTTTTAGCATGGGTTATCAAATGGGAGTTCAAACTGGTGGTCAAATAGTCTATAATCCAGTGTAAATGACCAATTTATAAATGTTGTACTTTTAATATCTTATCACTGTTAGAGCACTTTGTTTTCATGTTGCATTCATTTTCTTTGATTTGAATTAGATGAATGTCATAATTTTTGTCATGTGATTTTAATCCAAGCTTTCTCTATTCATTAGTAAATTTAAAAGAAGAATGTCAATGTATCAGTATAAAAAACTGCATATGTCTTGAACAAGGGAACATGAATCTAAAGCGTCTCCATTCCTAAATTAATGAAACTTTCTTACATTTAATTTCTCTGAGCTGAACTATAAGATCTTACACATCATTGGTAAAGGAGCAAAACACTAAGCAGAAAAACCAAGGGGCAAAACAGTTAAGGAGGCCGTTAAACAATATGCCACTGGATGATAAAACCAGGAAAAATAAATACAAGGAACAATGGTCTCTTATATTACACTTAAATATTAACATTGCTTAATTTAAGGAAGAGCAAAAATGTTCATTAACATTTGACTTAGAGTAAAGAATATAAAATAAGGACATGAATTAATTAAAATTTTGTTAAAGTATAGCAGCCTTAATTTTAAAATTGTTAAAATACAGCAAATATTACTAGTTTTAAATTCCCTCAGTTCATGAAAACTGTAAATTTCACCAGAATGTTCTTTACCATATAATTCAACGGTTAAATGTGGAAATATTGTGTCATTAATACATACACACCTCTATAAATCCAATCAGATTTCTACTGTGAAATAGAAAATTAGGAGATTTCAGTCATTTGATTGCTGAATATTCAAAGTACAGATATTTCAAAAGATTCACTTCTTCAGTGGAATAAGTACATAGATTAGTAAAGAATTATGCTAATATGTATTTTCATTCCCATGTTGTTTTTTTTTTTGTCTTTTAGACTCATAAGCAAATTAAATACATTTTCAAGTATCAGATAAAGAAAGCTAAAAGACTTTTCACTTTTTCTCTCTTCATAGAATTTAGACAAAAACACAGAGCACATTACTGTACATAAACAAGTCACATAGCTACATAAAACAAAATAATTTTGGTTAATGATTCTGAAAAAAATTATAAGGATTTCTTATGAGGGGCATTTTCTTTTTTTCTAACATCCTATGTAAAGTATGTTAAAACCTATAATAAACTGCTAAAGAAAAGCTCAATGGTAAATTTATTTTTTAAAATCTTTGTTATTAAACAACAAAGATTAAAATGACTTTACATCTAAAAATCCTAAATAAAATAATAGTATGAAAAATCCAAGAGCATACTTAAATAATTAGCGAGGAACAAAGATTTAAGTTGGGAATGCAATTTGTCAAATAAAATGTGAACAGTCTCAATAGATATCAAAAGATATTTAATAAAATTGAAAAAAAAAACCCACCTCTTCATAAAGACATGTAGTAAACTAGGGAGAGAAGGATACAAACTTAAAATATATATCAATGGTAGATAATAACATTAAAATAGTGAGAAAATAACAATATGCATCATTATTATTATCTAATGTCTTAGAAGTTCTACTAGTTAGTGAAAAAAAATCAAGGAAAAGGTATCTTAAATCACATCTTAAATGACAGATGTATAATTACGAAAAACATCACATCATTTTCAGGTGAAACGATTCCACACATATAAAACTCAAGATAAGCTAAAAATTATTACAATTTGGGAGAGTAAAATATGGCTACTGATTATAAAATAAACATATAAAAATTGACAATCCTTATATATGCAAGAAAAACTAGCTAGAATACATACTAGAAAAAGAATATGATTCAAAAAATTTTTAATTGCTAACAAAACAGCTAGAAAAAAATAAAAGCCTTTGTGTGTGTGTTTTTATGTGAGTAAGTCTGTGTACTGGAAGTAAGGCAAACATTGTCTCATAAATGATTGGAGTATTAAGATGAATTTTAAGTAATCCATTTTAAAAATATGCCCTTCACTTTTCTCTGAAGGTCTGAGTCTCAGGATAGCCAGATTAAATCCATTAGCATGACTTTACTCTGACAGACTGAAGACAAATGTTCCTCTCACCTTAGTTAAAATGTTCTCACTTTGAGAGAAACACAATAGCACAAAAAAATTCTCAAAACTTAAGAGCACAGTGACAGTTTTTTGGTGGCTTATTATACATAATTCAAAATATATTTCTTTTCTCTTGATTTGGAAGAATATTTTAATAAAGTTACCTCCTAGGTTGGAAGTATAGCAATTCCAAATAAAGAGTTATTCTAAATTGTTAAATTAAATTTGAATTACCCAATCTCCTTGTCTTTCTTGCCACATATTTCTATCTGTTTGGTTATTTTCCTTTGTGTATACATATTCTTAAGGGTTGAGTGAAATTCAACTAATCCTTAGGCTATTCCATACTGAAATAAGTTTCAAAAGGTATACTGTGGGGAAATTTGGAGTTAATTACACAATTCAATATTGTAAGTATTATTGTCCCATATTATATCAATCCCTTAGGAAAAATTGCAATAATTGGCAGTTGACTACAACAGCTTACCTCTATACATTTACTCAACAATTATGTCTGCTTGCAGGCAAAAAATATTCTCAAAAAACCCAAAGATTTACCTTCTCCTTTATGTGCTTAGGATTTTCTCCAAATTCTGGAGACAAAATTAACACCATGCTATTTCATATAGCAAAAAATGAACTCCAAATAAATGAGAATCTTTCTTGATGGATTTTCCAAGGGAATACCGAATATCAAGTGGTATTCCCTTGGAAAATTACTTGGTATTAATTTTTTTAAATAGTCTTTTAGAACTAAACCATTCTTTCAGTTTTGGGAGTTCATTTGGTAGTTTAATTTAGATTTCTCAATAACAGTAAAGAGGTCTATAATTCGAGGTCTGTTTACTTATTACAGAAAAGTTAACATTAATCTGAATTCTTACAAAACAGGTTGGGCACAAGCTAATTAATGAATGGAAGAATTTACTTATTTAACAAATGTCCAATTTAGTGGCTTGATTTATTTATAAGTATCAATAGGTAATAATATCCCCAGTTAAAGCTGGTATAGTAAAAGTAATTTTTCTCTCCTTCTCTCCCATGATACTCCAAAGAAACATTTTTTAATCTACCAAAAATACAAATGTATTTACATCTTTAATGAAACATGAGAATTACCATAACTTCCAATGACTGAAGAATATTTGGCAGAAACAATAAAATTCAGACCTAAATGAGAGAGAATGCCTGAAGCTGACACAGACTTCCTCAGCTCTCAAACAAGATATGTCTGAAAGGAAGAATCACTATTCTGAAAGACCCCTCCAGGGACATTTTAAGGGAGTGACAAGACTTATATGTGTGGATGGAACAAAGGAACTCAGTGCACACCACACCTCAGAGTGGCAGTTGAGGTGGCACTGAAGGAAGAAAGAATCACGTCTGTCTCACAAGCTTATTACATCCACCCAGTCCCAATGTCCCCTATAGTCTCTATCACTGATAGCATCAAGTCCAAACATTTCATCAGCTCACAAGTCCCTAAATCATCTAAATGTCATTCGTTATGGGTGAACCGCCCTATATAATCCATTTAGCTCGTTCTTTCATTTGGAGCATATTCCTCTGTTTCCTCATTTTGTCTGACTCTTTGTTTCTGTATATCAGGTAAAACAGATACCTGTCCCAGTCTTGAAGGACTGATCTAGGAAGACTTGAGGGGGTGGCGGGAGGGTGTTTCAGTCAGCTGTCTGCGCAGTGCTCTGAGGTGGTAGCCTGCCAAAAACTGTCTCCAATTTTTTCAGTCCCATGGAGCCCAGAGCTAGGCATTCAAGGGGCATCCCCTGTGTGGACTAGGCACACCCACCAGCTTTGGCAGGGCCATGGGGCAGTGCTAGGCCAGGATAAGCCTGCTCACCTGCTTCAGTGGGGCCATGGGGCAGGGCACACCTGTCCAGGGTTGACCCACCTGCTGGCTTTGGCAGGACTGTAACGGGGCACTGGGAAAGGGTACGCCTGCTGACACTAGCAAAATGAAGGGGGAGTGAAAAATGTCACCCACTAGAGCCCCTGTCCCTGGAGAGAGTTCCAAGAGACCCCTGCCCCTCTGGCAGGTGCTTTAAGATTATCAAATAAATCTCCACATATGTCTAGGCACTTTAAAAACTGCTGCTTTTGCACTGGATCTCAGAGCAAGTGAACCTGAGTGCAAGTCTTTTAACAGCAGAATCTCCATTTCTGACAGCGCTTTTGGCCTTCAGGATGTAAGCCTCACTGGTTTTCAAAGCCAGACATCCTGAGGGCTTGTCTCTCTGATAGAGGTCTGGGGTGTGTGACGTGGGGCTTGAACCCCTCAGTCCTCGGCTGGAAGCTCCGTATTTGTGAGGTCCCTCCCAATTGTGGTTTGCTACGCCAGGGGTAGGGTTTTTAGGGACACTGCATTTCTGCCTCTCCTGCCCATCTTGATGTGGCTGTGGCCTTTTTATCCTTTGTTGTGGAAGGGGATTTTCAGCTAGTTTTCAAGTCTTTTTCAGAGGGAATTGTTTAATATGTAGCTGCAGATTTGGTATGTCCATGGGAGAAAGTGAGTTCAGGATCCTCCTACTATCTTGAACTGTCCCCACTAAATTTCTTAAAGTATTCTTTTAAAAGACACAGAACAATGCAGAATAATTCCTGATGAAGCTAAACTCCCATTTAGTAACATACATAGTATTTTAGCCAGACATACTGCTGCCTCTAACAATTTAGACGTTTGGTTACCAATGAAAAGGGGCAAGACCACACATGTACATATTTACAGTGTCTTTCCTTCATTCATTCTCCAAATGAATTAATGGCATTTGGAAAGAAGCTCTCATGAAATATTTTTTCTATAAATATATCACTATCCTGTTTCCTAGTTCTAAGTAAACATTTATCAATCAGGTTATCTAATAATTGTATTTAGGGAAAAAGTGATGTTTAGTGAAATATTTCTCACATTTGAGATTGGGTAAAGAGCAAAATCCCAGTGTTTTGTGGATGTTGCTTCTTGGAAATACAAGACAAGTTGGGTTATTTCCCCTTGGGTTTTTTGCAAAAGAGCAAGATTAATTGCTGGAATAAAGATAGGCTTACATAATTTATAACTGTGTATAACTGTCCACTGTGATGTATTTAATTTCTTTCATGAGATAACAAGCTTAAAGGATAAAGTAAATTAGAGACCTGCTATCTCTCTATTTTAATGGGGCTTTAAAGAAGATTGTGTAAAAAAAAATTAAATGGAAATTAAAGAAAAACAGATTAGCAAGGACTAAGATCAAATGGATTGGCAGAAATAATAAACAGATTGTTTTTAGTGTTCCATGGCAAATTGACAGCAGATATTAGTTAAATTGATAACAAATATGAGCCTAACATATTGTATTATCTTGAGGAAAAGGAGGAAACGTTAACATAATGTAGCTCAGAAAATGCACTGAGATTATCTTCAGAAATAGTACAAAGCAGAAGAAAAAACAGATAAATTTGACTACATTAAAATTAAGAGCTACTGTTTATTAAAAGACCACTTCCCCCCTAACCTCCACTTCCTTTTAGGTTGAAATACCCTTTATAAGCACAACCTGATAACAGGATAAGTAATACACTGTGATTTTATCAGAGTCACAACGTTTTTTACCTTTAACCCTGAAGCACAGTCGAGATTTTGTTGACAACCAGCTCTTCCTAGTGAACAATATAACCTGTAGATAGGCCCTCGGGGGCAATTCTTTTCTGCAATTCAGTGCAGCCTTCTTCTTGGCTCAAAAATTAACTAGATACAAGTGACTGAGAGAATGGTGGCTAAATGGTCAACATGGCTGTCAAGGTAAGGTCAATCTGTATTCCTGCAAAAGCTCATGTAATTGTGTGTATGTCTGTGTTTAGATATGTGTATCTATAATAAATACCTGAGTTTTAACTATTTAACAGAAGACACAGACTATGTATATAGTTATTTCTAACATATATTATCAAGTTTTTAAGTTTTACACATTTGATACTCCAGGTATCTAATTTCAAAATTAGAACTGAAATCAATAAATTAAACCAGCCAACTGATGGTTTAAAATATGATTGTAAAAAAGGAAAATGAGATAAGTTATACAGCCTAACTTTTGAGTGAAAATGGTGAGTAAAGGGACTTGATTTAATAGTTCTGTTAAATGTTGCCAGTGCTTAAGGTAACTGTTATCATCAATGGACGGTAACATAAAGTTTCATGAGTTCAGAATTTGTATCTGTACTGTTGTTACTCTCTGTATTCCTTCATAAGAGGCTAACAGCTGCTTTCCTGATGATTTACCCCCAAATCTGGGATCTTGATTCAAATTTTTAAGGGAAGGTTTATGTTTCAAGCAGCATGTTTTACCTAGGATATCACTTGGAAATAAAAAGGGAATATCTTTTTTTTTTTTTTTTCCTGAGAAATACAGCTGCCTATTCATTTGAGTTGTCATATTACCCACTACTGCTCTGGTTTAATCTCCCATGAGATTTACATTATTGTTCCAAACCAAAGATTATTTCCTATTTATTCCTCCACAGTGTTAGCATCAGGTGCATTTCCCATCTTCACCCCTCCAAAAAAAATTTGACATTATTTTATCTAACTTTCAGAGGAATCACTAAGGACTAAAAAAAAAAAAGTGAGAATTATTATATTCTGACATACAATATTTTGGATAAAATTATTATGTTACTGAATTAAATACTAAAAATACAGTTTAGAGATCTTTTTTTCTTTTCATTAGTTGTCATGAGAAATTTCAGATGAGCCATTCATGCTCTCTTACTTGGTGACTCTTATGATCCCTGAGATGCATTTATAAGAATGCTGCCTTTAAAGAGGACTTCATTCTTGTGCAGTAGAACACAATGGATTCTTTATGTCAAGACAATTGGCCCATGAAATAATTGAATCCATATTGTTAGGTCTTTCTAATATGCTCCACTCAAAGAAGATAGTTTTGGCTCAAATATAAATAATACTATAAATAATACTTAAACTTTTGAACAATAATAAAAATATGTTTCAAGATTTATTTGCTTTTTAAAAAAGTGTTTATGATGCTAGGTGTCATTTTAGTGGACAGTAAATTACATAGTCATGGGGGAAAACTTGAGATATTATTATAGCAAACTGAAACACAGGATTTTTTACATGGCACTAAGACCTTAATTTTAATAATCTCTGGAAGTAGTTGAAGAAAATCATGGGTTGTACACTTACTTATTAACTTTATAGTTACGGCTTTCATGTTAAAAATACAAATTAAAGACATTATGTATTCTTCTAAATTGCACATATAAATGTATTTCCATGAAGCATTAATTTCAGTAGAACATTTCATTTGAGAAATTCAGGGCAAAATATACTATTTTAAATTCTCTAAAAGTCAAGTCAGGATAATCAGTAACAATAATTTCTTAGAAACAGAATTATGAAGCCTGAGGATGGTTTATACTTTACATTCAGTAAATGAAATTCAAATGTTGTCAAAATGTTAAGTCCCCAACCAAAATGTTATTCCATGGCATTAACATAGCAGAAATCTAAAATCACTCATTTATTTATTGAGCAATTATGTGCTATATGCTGTTAAATATCACAGATAAAAAGTGAGCAAAGTGGTACTTGCCTTCATGAACCTAATGGTTTATTTGGAAATGAGATAGATAATAAGAAAATGAACAAATATATACAAATTATTAGCCATGTAAAAAAGGAAAATGGCATAGTTATACAAAAGTAAGTAATATGGTGAGTGGTAGAAGTAGAATGAATCACTTTAGCTAAGTTTTAAAGAAATTGCTTTTACAGAAATTGAAAGTACATTAATATTTATAGAAATTGAATTATCAGATACCAATAAGATAAAATTCAAAATGTCTGGCATCCAATGAAAATTACCAGGCATACAAAGAAGCAACCCATACTGAGGAGAAAAATCAATCAATCTAAACAGACTCACAAATAACACAGATGACAGAATTAATAGACAGTGATGTGAACATGATTATAACCATATTCCATATGTTCAAGAAGTTAGAGGAAAGATTAAACATGTTAAACAGGAACATGAATGATATAATCAAAACTAAAATCAAACGTCTAGAGATGAAAAATATAATGTCTGAGGTGAAAAGTATATTTGATGTAATTAATGGCAGATTATGCACTACATATAAATAGTGATTGAAATTAAAGACATTGCAATAAAAGCTATGCAAAATGAAACAGGGAAAGAAGATTTAAAAAATATAAAGCATGTCATTGAACTGTAGGATCAACTTCAAGCAGCCTAGCATGTATGTAACTCAAAGCTCCTAAGCTGAAGAGCATAATAGGGAGAAAACAGAATATTTGAAGAAATAGGGTCAATTTTCTAAATTTAACAAAAACTGTAAACTCACAGGTCCAAGAAACTCAAAGAACCCAAGCAGAAGAAATATGAAGGAAACTACAGCAATATACATCACAGTCAAATATAATAAAATTGGTAATAAATAAATAATCTTTAAAGCATCCAGAGAAAAAAGACACATTATCTGCAGAGGAACAAATATAAGTTCTAGAAACAATGAGATTTCAACACTCCTCTCTAAATAATTGATACAACACATAGAAAACCATTAAGGAAAAAGAGAAGTTGAATAATAATAACTTAATTGATATTGAAAAAACACTTCAACCAACAGCATCATAATACACATTCTCTTCAAATACACACAGAACATATTCCACAATAGATTAAATCCTGGGTCAAAAAAAGTCTCAGTAAATTTCAAAAGATTCAAGTCATACACAATACGTTCTAAGACTACAATGGAATAATGTGAAAAGTAAGTAACAGATCTCTGGAAAATCCTCAAATCTTTGGAAACTCCATAACATACATCTAAATAACTCCATAGTTAAAGGGCAAATTTTAAAACACTTTGAACTGAATGAGAATGAAAATATAAAATACTAAAATTTGTGGGCTTTCACTAAGGTAGTACTTTAAAATTTATAGTACTAAATGCCTATATTAGAAAAGAAATACTTCAGATACTAACCCCTTGTGGGTTTTGTCATTTTCAAATATTTTCTCCCATTCCATAGGCTGTCTTTTCAATTTGTCAATGGTTTCCTTTGCTGTGAAAAGCTTTTAAGTTTAATTAGGTCCTATTTGTTTATTTTTGCTTTTTTTTTTTTTTAACTTAGGATACAGATCCAGGAAAATATTGCTATGATTTATGTCAAAGAGTGTTCTGCTTACTATGTATAAAATTGATAAGCAACAAGGATATATTGTACAGCATAGGGAATTATAGCCATTAATTTACAGTAACTTTTAATGTACTGTAATCTGTAATAATACCAAATCATTATACTGTATACTTAAAGCTAATATAATATTATACATCAACTTCAATGAAAAATATTACAAAATTTGAAAAAAAATACTTCTCACACCAAAGAATCAATTTTCTGCTTTAACACTCTAGAAAAAAGAAACTTAAAATGAAACCCTAAAAATAGAGCAGAAAGGAAAAATTACAGGACAGAGCAGAAAACAGTGAAATACAAAACAGAAACTCAATAGAGAAAAGTCAGTGAAACAAATTTGATTCTTTGAGATCAGTAGAACTGATAAAAATTTTAGCCAAAAAAATGAGAAGATAAAAAAATTTCCAGTATCAAGAATGAGAAAAGTGACACCACTACATCATCTACAGATGTTAAAATAGGGAAATGTTATGAATAACATTATGTCAATAAATTTAACAACGTTGATGAAATCAATGAATTCCTTGAAAGACACAAATTAGTAAAGCTCACTCAAGAAGAAATAGTCTGTACCTATGAAAGAAACTGAATTTGTGATTAAACACCATCACAAAATAAAACAAAAAACTCCACAGCCAGATGGTTTCACTGGAGAATTCTACAAAATATTTAAAGGAGAAATGATAGCAGTTCTATGAAACATCCTCCAGATATTTGAATAAGAAAGATGCTTTCCAATTCATTCTATGAGTCAAAACTATTCCAATATAAAAATAAGGAAAAACTTTACAAGAAAACTACAGAACAATATTTCTCAGGAACATAGATTCAAAAGTTCTTAACAAAATTTCAGCAAACTGAATTCCATAATATACAAAAAAGATAATATACCATGAATTTATTTTAGAGATTTTGGCTTGAGAATGGATCAATCATATTCACCACATTATATAACCACATGTCATCTCAATAGATGCAGAAAAAGTATTTAACAAAATCTAGTATTTTTTCCTGGTAAAACTTCTGAACAAGGTAGGAACAGAAAGGAACTTCCTCAACCTGATAAGGTCATCTATGA
Organism: Camelus dromedarius; assembly: GCF_036321535.1. Classification (NCBI taxonomy): domain Eukaryota; kingdom Metazoa; phylum Chordata; class Mammalia; order Artiodactyla; family Camelidae; genus Camelus; species Camelus dromedarius. The sequence goes on from NW_026989855.1 coordinate 244,432, forward strand.
AAAGCAAACAGCTAACATCATATTTAATGGTGAAAAACTGCATACAATAGGCCCTCTGTATCCACAGGTTCCACATCTGTGGAATCAACTAACCATAGATCGAAAATATACCCCCAACCAAATTCCATAAAGTTACAAAAAGCAAAACTTGAGTTTGTCATGCACTAGCAACTATTTATATAGCATTTACATTGTACTTACAACTATTTACACAGCATTTACATTATAGTAGGTATTATAAGCAGTCTAGAGACAATTTCAAGTATACAGGAGGATATGTGTAGGTCATTTGCAAACACTATGCCATTTTATATAAGGGACTTGAGCATCCCTGGATTTTGGTATCTGCAGAGGGTTCTGGAATCAATTTCCCACAGATATCAAGGAACAACTTTACTTTCCCCTTAAGGTCAGGAAGAATGCACAGATAAACATTCTCATCACTTTTTTTTAATACGGTTGTGGCTCTAGTTAGTGTCATAAGACCAGAAAAATAAATAAATAAAAAGCATGTATCTTTGTTTTTTTGTTTTTGTTTTTGTTTTAAACATTTTTATTGATTTATAATCATTTTACAATGTTGTGTCAAATTCCAGTGTAGAGCACAATTTTTCAGTTATACATGAACATATATATATTCATTGTCACATTTTTTTCTCTGTGAGCTACCATAAGATCTTGTGTATATTTCCCTGTGCTATACAGTATAATCTTGTTTATCTATTCTACAATTTTGAAATCCTGTCTATCCCTTCCCTTCCTCCACCCCTTGGCAACCACAAGTTTGTATTCTATGTCTATGAGTCTATTTCTGTTCTGTATTTATGTAAACAGCATGTATCTTTGGAAGGAAGCAGTAAAACCATCTTTATTCACAGACTACATGTTTGTCTATGTAAAAAATTCTATGGAATCTATGAAAAGCTACTAGAACTAATAAATGAGGTTAGCAAGCTTGCTGATTAGAAGACCAATATAAAAAATCAGTTGTGTTTTCATATGCATACAACAAAAAATCTGATTTGCTATTAAAAATTATCATAAAATAAGAAATACATAAAGACAAATTAGATAAAATACACGTAAAACTCAAACATTGAAAGCTACAAACACTGCTGAGGGAAATCAAAGAAATCCTAAATAAATGGAGAGCTGTATCATACCTATGGATCAGAAGATTCAATATTGTTAACATATCAGTTCTGCCCAAACTGATCTATTGGTCAATGCAATCCCAATCAATGTCCTAATAGGTATTTTTATAGAAATTAATGAGATGATTTTAAAATTCATATGGAAATGCAAAGTACCTAGAATAGCCAGAACAATTTTTTAAAAAGAATATAGTTGGAAGTTTTATACTACCAAAGTTTAAGGCTTATTACAAAATTACAGTAATCAATACAGTATGGTATTCACATAAAAATACACAAGTAGATCAACAGAACAGAATAGAAAGTCCAGAAATAGATCCAGACATATACGGTTGAATTGATGTTTGATAAAGATACAAAGGCAGTTTAGGAAAGACGGTCTTCTTAACAAATGTCAAAACATCTTTAAGTAAGTACACTTAAATATGTGCAGTTAACTGTATGTCAATTAGGTTTCAATAAAACTGTTAAACAGCTTAAATGAAATAGGTTATTTTCTAGAAAAGTTTGATTTGAAGGAAAACATTAGAAACTAAGTTTTAAAAGAGAAAGGGTGGGTAGAAAAGCTTTAAACAAACAGGAAATGGGATGTGATGAACTGGAAGTAAAAGAGCCAGGTGGCTGCATCATAGAGATTGTGAAAGGAGACTAGCGATGAGAAAAACATCAGGCCTTGCAGACAATAGTTAATAATTGTTATATATATAATGGAAGGCCATAATAGAGTTTTAAGATTCTGGGTAATCTATGATTGATGTTACATATTTAATAGACCCCTCTGATTCCTCTATGCTGAAAAGCAATATTGGAAGGATAGAGATTGGCTAAGAGGTTATTTGCAGTAGTCCAGGCACAAAGCAATGGGCTTTGTAAAAAGGGAGAATAGAGGGACAATCCAAAAATGACATTTAAGAAAACAATTCCATTTACAATAGTATAAAAAAGAAGAAAATAATTAAAAATAAAGTTAATGAAGAAATGCAAGACTTACATACTAAGCACCACAAAAGAATGAATTTGGATGCCTACCTCACACCATATATAAAAATTAACTCAAAATGGATCACAGACATAAATATAAGCATTAAACTGTGAAACTCCTAGAGGGAAACACTGGAATTTATAAATTTGGAGCAGGCAATGGTTTCTGAGAAACAATATTAGAAACACAGGACCAAAAAAAAAAAAAAAAAAGATAAATTGGACTTCAAAAAATTAAAAATTTTAGCTTCCAAGGACACTATCAAGGAAATGAAAAGACAACCCACTGACTGGGAGGAAATATCTGCAAATCTTATTTGAGATAATGCACTTGTATACAGAACACATAAGGAACAACTCAATGGAAAAAGAAAAATTACTCAATCTTAAAGTGGGCAAATTACTTGAATAGACTTTTCTCTGAAGAAGATATACAAAGGGCCAACAGCGCATGAATAGATGTTCAACATCATTAGTCATCAGGGAAATGTAAATCAAAATTATAGTGAGATACCACCTCACACCTACTAGAATGACAATAACAAAAAAGACAGACAGTAACAGGTGTCACCAAGGATTATAGAGAAGTTAGAACCCTCATGTATTATTGATGAAATTGTAAAATGATGCAACCACCTTGGAAAAGAGTTTATCAGTTCCTCAGAATGCTAAAGTAGAACTATCATATGACTCAGCAATTTTACTCTTAGGTATCCATCCATGAAAAATAAAAACATGTCTATACAAAAACTTGTACATATATGTTTGTCACAGCATTATTAAGAATAGCCCCAAAGTGGAAACTACTAAAATGTCCATCAACTGATTAAGAATAAGCAAAATGTTGCTTATCCATACGGTGGAATACTATTTGGTAATAAAAAAGAGTAAAGTACTGATACATGCTACAACATGGATGAACTCCTAAATCCTTAAGGAAAGGAAGTCAGTTATGAAAGACCACATACTGTATGATTCCATTTATGTAAAATATCTAATATAGGTAAATCCATAAAGGCAGACAGTAGATCAGTGGTTGCCTATGGCTGGGGATTGGAGATGGACAGCAGCCAGGTAGGGTATGGGGAGGGAAAGCTATTGGTACAAGTTATAATTCTGAATACATAAACAAAATAAGTTCAGGAAAAAATAATGGTGAAACCTCTGATCTAAAATTTATAAGAATATATATATTCAGTAAGTAAATTTAAGGGTCAAGATTAATGAAAAGCAATAACAAAATGAATGAAAATAAAATACTGAGAACATTTAAATTCTAAAGCATAAGATTAGTCTATAATTCCTCTTAGTGTTTTGGGGGTTTTCTGTTTGTTTACTTTTCTTAATTTCCAGTTTTGGTAATCCTGCTGTGTGGTGGGTTTTAATTTGTTAATATCTAGTTTGACAGAAAAGACAGAAAAACAACTTAGGAGTTAATTTTCTTATAGAAAAGATTAGAAAAGAGAGATAAGCTATTTTAGCCAAATGTTCTTATAGACAAATTAGTTTGGAGTCAAATATTTTGAAAGTTAATTCAGAATTTAATATTTTAGGTGCAAAAGCTTTTCTCTCAGTGGCAAGAAACACAGAAATTTAGTAACTGAGTTATAGATTGCAAACAAACCAATCCAACCTATAAACACTTTTTAACTTCCATGATCCTCTGCAAAGTACTAGGTTTGGGGATTATGCTCTACCACAGATTAGTTTATCATTTGGGTGCTGTAGGCAGCCATCCAGTCTAGTAAATGGCTAACATAAGTCATAACAATAAAGCTAGATGGAGGGTTTCTGTTACTGTTATTTTACTTTCAGCACCACTAGATTATAGTGCAGTGGGACTGTGAATCCCTGAACGATGCCTTGAAAATGTTCCCATATGTTTCATAGAGTGGCTTTCACTACACTGAAACCAAAAAAAAAAAAAAAGTTTAAATAGCTCAAGAAACACACCTCTTATTCTAATAGGCTGCGACATGATAATATACACAAGATGAATGTTAAACAATTGTTGCATCTCTGCTTTCAGCGGGATAAAACAGACTATAGGATGAAAGCAAAGGATGCTCTGCGTTAAGGTATTTATTTATCACATTTTCTCTCCTTATGGTCAGATACAGCCTTCTCAGCCATTCACCTCTGTCTTGCCAATGCATGGTACTTAGTAGGTACTTAATAAACATTGTTGGATTAACTAAAAAGAACAATGAAGATGTAACTGCAAAAACAAAGCAAGAAATAGTTTACCTTTTTTTTTTCTTCACTTGGTTTCAAAGTTTTAGAAATGGATGGGTACATGTATAATATTATTTTTTTAGCTGTATAAAAAATCCACTCTAGAGTTACCAAAATAACTGAATTACTGTTTGAGTAACATAATTATATTGCCACAGGTTAAAAAAACTCTCTGGGATCAAGGATGGAATTTTTTTGGTACTAGACAGAGTGTCTAAGTACCAACTGATACTAAGAGGATCAATATTAACATACTGAAAAGAGGGAAAAAAGGGAGAAAAAGGAAGGCAGGGAAGAAGAAAGGATCAAATGACAGTATAAACTAACCAATGGACCCAGAAAGCTGTAATGCTTTTTAATACTCACCACTGCTATTTAGGACAAAAGGTGCTGAAAATCATTGGAAAATCTTTATTTCTAATGGACTAAACATGTCTACTTCAAAAAATAATCAAGTATTGATTTTCAAAATTCCTTCTGGACCCCTTAACATACTACTATAATACTACTTAACATTTTCTCTGTTAAAAAAAAAAAAAACAATGCCAATATATGTCATTAAAGCAAGGTGAAGGGTCATGTGGAATGCTATTGTTTATGGTAAGGTACATTAATAACCATTTTTACCATAACATCAAGAATCCTTGAAAAAAATACCCATTTTGCTTATGAACATCTATTTTTATATCAGACTAGATTATAAAACAGCAAAGGAAAGAAACATAAGGAAAACGTATCATCTTTGGTTTTACTTTCAATTTTAAAATTGACTGTAAAAAAAGGAAGAAAAATTCTAATGAGGCAAGTTTCTTGTTAATGGTAACAGGAAGCCAATAAAACTGAAGGAATGACTTACATATATCCATCCTGAGGCTGTATGTGACACTGCAGATAATTTTCAAGAGAAGAAATTTCCATAAAAAAGACTGAATTTTAACAAAATTTGGATTAGTCCCAATAGAAATGTCTTGTGTCATCCTATGAAGTTGCTTATTACACTGTCTAGGAAAAGAAGTGATAAATGACTAAAGATTGAAGAGATTTGGGGGAAACCATATGCCCAGAATATAAATGGTCAAAATGGCTGTGGCTTGGGTAGAAGATAAATATGAGTTCCCTATACGTGAAGAAACCCAAATCTGTTAGAAGGAAGATACAGCAGCCTGAGAACTGACGCAAACTTCCATTCCAAAAGAGCTTTCTTTTTAAATAAAATATTAGAAAATGAGAAAGTAGAGATCCTTCCTACAAAAATCAGTTGCTTTTACAGACTTTATTGCATGTATCTTATGCATATATATATTGCATATGTATTATATACCTCTCTGTATACATTGACCTATACCTCTCTGTATACATTGTACCTAAAAGACATTATTTGTAATATCTATTAAGTCACCTATGAATTCTTTGGAGATTTTATCACTATACTGTTCTATATCAGCACTGCTCAAATGCACACTATGATTTGGCAGGTCTGAGGCGGAGCATGAAATTGTGCATTTAATGGGCATTTCTACCCTGAGTGCAAATGACATCAGTGTTGCTGATATCAACGAACATTGAATGCAAAGATTCTTACGGGCTGACTAGCCAATGCAGGCGAAGGGTCTTTTTCAGAGTTAGATCAAAATTAGAATGACACTTCTTCAGAAAATGACTCGATCAGAATAATGACAAATACCAGTAGAGAATGGCAGGCCGGACCGGCTCTCTCAGTGTTCATGTGTTTCCTTGAGTATTTTAAGGACAAGGAGGGAGAAGAAGGAGTGTTAGAGGAATGGATGTAAAGGAAAAATTACTCATCTTTCCGCATCTCCACAACAGCACCTACCACCTACATACAGTACACTGAAGTTAATTTTCCATAAAGCAGTAAGACTGTTTCCTACAGTTTGAATTTCTGTCTTTGCTTGTTTATCTTGCATGTGTCTTTTTCTCCATTTTCCACTCAGAGCCCATTAGTTATCATGGAAACAACAACTCGGGTGTGCATGAGGAATAGAGGCATAAGTATTTTCAACTGAGGCAAAGTGCCACAAATTACATTCAATTCTCAGAGCTGGGTTTATACCACAGTTGGACAGCAGCAAAATTAAATCAGAAATTAGACTGCTGAATTATTCTGGATTCAACTTTAGAAGGCAGACTGCTAGTCTCTGCAGGAGAACATATGAATCTGAGCTACAGAGAATGATTAGGCAATGAACAACACACTGGGAGAAAATGGATTTGTAGGAGGAAGGGATAAATAAAAGTTCTCCATTTCTTTTCTACAAATTTCAAAATATCCCTTTGGTGTGAGGTGTTGGAATTACTGCATCAAAAAAAAAAAAACTGTTAGAAAGAACTTAGGAAAAATAGCATGATTTCCATGATTTGGGGAACAGCCTCTGGTTAGGAAATATAAAAGACAATCCCATTATATAAAAATTCAGTTTATATACACAGGCAAGGTGAAGATTACTAAGCTGGAGGTGTCCAATGAAAATCTGAACCTGATTCATTAAGTCATGAAGACAAATGATGATCAAACAGAGCACTTTAAAATGAACTGCCATAAACAACAGGAGCACAGCTTACCGCTGCTATTAGCCATAATTGGGTTTTGGAAGGAAACAGAAGCCGAATGCAATATAGGTAATTAAAGAACAAGCTTTTGTTAACACTGGCAATCAAGGGGTTATGATTTTACAGACTTGGAACCTATTATGGTACACTGAAACTAGTCTATTTTTAAACAGGGAGTGTATTTCTCCTTCTTACAACACTAAAGTATAATCCTGGCTAACAGACAGGTCGTTTTCTACTCAAACTATTTACTATCCATATAGGGGAAAGATGAGCATTTTTAGAATCCAGAATTACCATGGAAACCATATTCTTAATCCCTGAGGAATGGGGAACAATTGGTTGTGAAATCACAATGGCTAAATTACGAGTCCCTAAATAGTGCATTATTGTAACTACTACCTCAATACTAAGCATATGGGGTTTTATTTTGTTTCCCTTTAAAATGAACTTGTTTTTTTTTATAAGATACCTATAACATTTTGATTAGGTAACTTAAAGTAAATACGGTACTTCAAAACATGATGTCTGAGAATCAAAATTAAAATCATAATGAATATAAAGGAATGATTACAATAGTCATATCAGATGTTCAGCATTTCTGGAGAAGTAACACAGACTTAGCTTTAAAAAAAAGCTCAAAAGTAAAACATAAAAATAACACCAGTAGACTTGATAAATAGGAATCTTTTTAGAAAGTTTCCAATCATACTACTTGGAAAAAAACCCTGAATCTCAAAGTAGCTCATCAGAAAGAAAATTAGAGTAAACTGCATATTTCTTTCCAGGTTGGGTACAAAGGTAAAATTATAACGCTTTGTGGCATTCATTTTTTTCCTCTTTTATTGTGTTTGTAATATTGCCACTCAGATAATTTAAATGAACTGCTGATCTCAGACTGTCCATACCTACCATCCCTCATTTGTACATTTATCCAGCTCCCTCCCACTAGGCTGGAAGCCCCTCCAGTGAAGGAAGTCTGCTGCATGTATCATAGAGATCGAGAGCCTTTCTTCATGGTTGGCGCATAACTGAAGTATGATAATGATAACATTCAATTAAGGAGTGCTTGCTTAGTTTGCACTAAGACAAATGCAATAATCTGATCAAGGGAGATGCCTATTCTGCCTTTTCTGTACAAGTCAGGCCTGCATCCGAAACAATTATTCAATTCTATGCATAACATAGAATTTCTTTCTGTGGACTTTTATCAAGAGGAACATGACTGAAAGATGGTTCCAAGGATTACTGTGGACTGTTTACCATAAAAGAGTTGGGCTGCTTACCTTCATGAAGACTGAAAGTGCAGAGCGCCACAGCAGCTGTGTACTAATGTTAGGAAGAATGCCAGAGGGAAGACAAGTAAGATGTGTCCCTATAACTCCAGAAGGTAGAATTAGGAGAAAAGAATGTGCAGTTCAGAGACAGAAGTGAATCATTTTAATGACATATTATTAAATAATTAGTGGTTTGAAAATGAAAATATTCTGTTGTAGGCAACAGTGTTCTGTCACTGACTATGTGGCCAGATTACTTTTCAGGAATGTTGATTAGGAGAATAGATGTCCACGAAAAAACCCTTTCCAACGCTGATATACAATGATCTTAAATTTGGTAGAATATCTGAATAAGGATATTGAGAACCACATTATTAGAGGAGAGAGAAAAGATACGATGAGAATCCTTAATTCATTTTCTTATTCATACTGACAACAAATATGTATTGAGTGAATACCACATGCCAGGAACTGTTCTAAGTTTTGGGGATGCATCAGTGAACAAAACAGACAAAGGTCACTGTTAGGGAATACAGACAATAATTAAGTACATTTCAATTAGGATCTCAGTGGGAAAGAGATGACATACTTAATAAAAACATTACTTCAAAAAGGTAAGGGTGAGGTTTAGGGAAACCAACAAGGGCTGGTGCAAAATTCCAAGGCTACCAATTTCAGGGAACTGTTATATGGTAGGCTTGATGGAACAAGAAAAGAGTATAGTTATTAAAACTCAGAAAGGGTCATGTGGCTTTCAGTAGAGCAAAACAGCCAAGTGGCAGAGACACAGCAGGGAAGGAGCTGAGGAAATAAATACCCCAGCCTCACTGCCCTTCTGCCCTCTGATCTAGCGCTGCTGCCCACTAGGCTACACTCAGCTGGAACCCGAAGGACCACAGACTGTTGATGCTGAGGGCACAGAGCAGGGTGGAAGAATGGCTCTGAAGGGGTAAATGAAAAATAGCCAGTATGGTATGTTAGAAGGTAATAAGTAAATAATAAAAACAATGATGGAGTAGGGAAAGGAGATAGGTAGTTTGGGAATCAGGAGAAGGTGTTACAAAATAAGAGTGGTCAGAGTAGACATAACTGAGAAGGTATCAAATGAACTAAGACTTGAAGGAGACAGGGAGTTTAGCCAGTTGAAAATTTGGGTAAGGAATATTCCAAGAAGAAGGAATGGTCTGTGTGTGGCTGTTGTCTTTAAGAAAAAATAAGGCAGCCAGTATGATATGAGCAGAGTGGATAAAGAGGAAAATAGTAAGAGATGAAGACAGAATGTTTCAGGGGGCCAGATAATACAAGATTTTAAAGGCTATTGAAATGAATTTGGTCCTAGCAAGCTGAGTGGGATACTGATGAAGGGTTTTGATCCGAGTAAAGACACAACCTTACATATGTTTGAATGATCATTCTGGCTGCTGTTCTGGAAATAGGTGGTGGCAGGGAGAGGCAAGGATAGCATCAGGGCAGCATGCTAGGATGCTACTGCCATAACCCAAGCAAGAGGATGCTCAGACTAGGGTGGCAGCAGAGATGATTAGTAGTCAAATATAACTGAAGGTACAGCCAGTAGGATTTCATGACGGATTAGATGTAGAAGTAAGAGAAAGAAAGGAGTCAAAGATGCTCCTAGATCGCCTTGGAGAGTGGGAAGAATGGAATTGGTATTTACTAAGATGGTAAGAATGTAAGTGGGGTCAATTTGAACCAGAAAATCAGGAATTTTGGATATATTGAATATGGAGTATCTGTTGAATCTAAAGTGGATATATTGGCTAAGCAGGTATATAAATGAACCTGGACTTGGGAGCAAGGTCTGGGCTGGAAATGGAAGATTGCGAGTGATCAGCATATATATGATATTTAAAGCCGTGAGATAGAGGAGATCACAAAGAGAGTGAATATGAACAGAGAAGGGAGGAGGGCCAAGGACTGGGGCTTGGGGAACTGCAATATTAAGGTGGTAGGGAGGTGAGAATCAATAGAGGAGATTGATAGAGAAAAAAGTCAGAGAGTGAGGAGGAAAACCAGAAGATGTCTCTGAACAACAACAACAATAACAAAAATAAGTCTATCAAGAAGGGAATAACCAACCATGGGAAATGCTTCTAGACCAAGTAAGATAACAGTTGGATTTAGCAAAATGAAGGTTATTGGTAAATTTGACAAGAGCAGTATTGGTGGAGTGATGGGGAGGGAGGGATGTGACAATAGTGGATTTGAGATACAGTAAGAGGAGAGGAATCAAAGACAATGAATGCAGACAACTCTTTCAAGACAGTTTACTGCAAAAAAAAAGTTGTAATTGATAGGAAGAAATTTTTCTGTTTTTTTTTTTAATGTGGCATAAATAGCATGTTTGTATACTGATAGAAAACATTCAGTAAAAAAGGAAAATTGATGATTTGGAGAGAAAGGTGAGAGCTGCTGGAGCAATGGTCTTAAGAAGGTAAGTGCTGGAGCTCAGGCACAACTAAATGGACCAACTTAAGACTGGACATGAATCAGATGGAGCATCTATGGTATCACGAGAAGACAGGATAACTGACAGTAGTACCAAAGAATGCACATTTTTTGTAAGGAACGATGCATTAGCCTGTGCTTGATAGTAGGAAAAAATATTCAAAATAAATCTGAGTTTCCTTACTGAAGTTCCCCCAGAGTGGCAGGTAGAGCACTGGTTCTCTACTATGAATGAGGACTTATATTACAATATGAAATTAAATTAATTTATAAATAAATTGACTTTATCCTAAAGGCAGAAAGTGATCAAAACACCACTAAGTCTTAAGTCTTTTTTTTTTTTTTTTTTTGCTTTTAACCAGTTATAGGAAATATTATGAGCCAGATACAGAAAAAAGCAAACTGAGAGGGTGTGCCTTCCTGCCCATCAGATCCAGGAACTCATCTCAGATCAGAGGCATTGAGTTCTCTTGATCTTTCATTCTATTTCTATTAGTACAATAACAGCAATCTTTTATTTGAATAGCATTTTACAACTTACAAAGCTTTGTACTACATTAAATGGAAATTAAATTGAAAGTAGTCTCACAGAAGACAGACAGAAATCTGGTCTCTGGGAAGACAGCTGGCTTCTTAAAAGTTTATATGCCACCAGCACTGCCCCCAATTCACTTCATTTTTATTTAATCACATATCAAAGATAAGATTTCAGGGGAAAATAAGCAGCAATAGGTCATAAACCTATCAAAAGACATCATTTTGTGAAATATGGCTGTGTTCATAAAGTTAAAACTAAGGGTCTGAGAGCCCTCCCAGTCATCTTCAAAAAATCAGCTGATGATGTTCATCGGGGCTTATCTTAGACTACTTTCTATTAAAGCTATTTTTTTTTCCTGTCTCAGCTAAACCTAAACCAGGACTGACCTTTAGCCATTTTCTGATGAACTAGCAGGCTGTGATCTCCCAGGGGCCTGTTAACAAGAGCTGATAAGCACAAGGGTCAAGGAGCCTGTAAAGAAGAAATTCCTCTCTGCTGAGAAGAGGAAGAAACAGGAATAACCAGGAGGTAGATATTTATTGAGCATTTACTTTGTACCATACACTGTGCTGGGAAACTGGGATATAGAAGGAAGCAAAAATAGACATGGCTCTTGCCTTCAAAGGGCTTCTTTTCAGTGGGGGCTGGAAGGAGACACACATCAAATCAAACAGTCTCACAGATAAATGCAAACAGAAATGGAACAGTTATGATAGAAGGTAAAAGTTGAGACTGGGGGGATATAATGGCAAAAAAAAAAAGTTCTGTGTGTTGGGGAGTTCTGGATGGTGTGGGTAGTATGGTCAAATGGCACAGACCTTTTAAAATCTTTCACAAGAAGGATATATGGTCTGTAAGCAAAAGTGGGATATCAGAAACATCTCAATCCTAGATCTTGCTCTGGGGTTTCTGGATCTTAAGAAATCAAAAGGCCAATACTTGAAAGGGCTACAAGAGAACTGGCATCTTCAGGAGACAGCCACATTTATATTAAGGCCAGGAGCTGAAGAAACCACATACGAGAGTGAGGACATTGCAGAGCTGGATGACTGGGGACCAGCAGTTCTAGGGGCACAGTGGAATAACAGGCTATCAAAAGTGAGGGGAGACAAAATCAAGGAAAGAAAAGTAAAATGTTATTGGGATGAGGGCTTATGCTTTGGGTGTTGACTGATGAAAAGATGGATTAATTCATTTACTTAACAGTTTAACAAATATTAAGCACCTCCATGGGTTCCAGGGCCAATGACCCAGGTGAGACCTCAAAGCAGCAGGTCCCTCCCTTCACTGGGAAGCAGGAGGAGCTGAGCGGTTAGTGGCACTGACTCTGGAGCCAGGCTGCATGGGTTCAAATTCCGGCTAAACTAGTAATTAGCTGTGTGACCTTGGGCAAGTTACTTTACATTTCTAAGCTTTGACTGTCTCATCTCTAAAGTATAATACACCTTCCTAATTAGCTCGAGGATTATATGAATTAGCCTGTGTAAAGCATTTAGAACATTCTCTGGCACACAGTTAGTTATTAGGTGGCCATAAAAGAAATGACAAAAATGATTAATAAGATCATTCCAGACAGCAGTGTTGCTTTGCAGGAAGTAGAGAGTCAGTCATGCAGAAAGCCATGGGCAGCTTAGTGTATCAAAGAGTATGAGGCTCTGGCATCTCATGCCTGGGTTCAGATCCTGACTCAGTGCACCTTCAAATGTGTGGCCTTGGGCAAATTTCTTAAGCTATGTGTTTCTGTGTGTTCACCTCTAAATGATTAGTAACACTTATCTCATAAAGTTGTTTTAGGGAATTAGACAAGTAAACACATGTAAGTTACTTAGAGTAGTGCCAGGAATAGAGTTCATGTACAATAACTGCTGGCTGAAACTGATTGTTTTAGAGTGGAGACGCACGTGCAAAGCCTCCAAGGCTCATTCAAATAACAAGAAGAAGGGCACTATGACTGGAAGCTAGTGAACAAGAGTTTCAGCAGTCTTTGACAGGAGGTGGGCAGTGGTCCTAGTGGTGTAGGACTTGTCTTTCTTGCCTGGGTAACGGCAGGTGCAAGACGGAACTCACCTGAGATGATGCAGATGTCGCAGACACCTATGTTCTGAGAGTCTGGATCTGTCCCCTGTCCTGGAGCAAGAGTTGGTGGACCTCTATATAGCAAAGAGCTGCAGGGCATTCTGATACATGGGGTAGAGACTGCAGCCTAGGTACCAAGTCACAAGACTGTCATGATATAGATTTATCCCAGAGGGACAGTCTTCCCATTAAGTCACCAAACAGAGGTCTGGCTCAATAAGGCTTAGAAGAAACATGGCATGGTTTGCCCCTTCTAGGGTTCTGCAGCTTTGGACCACCAGCAGACACGCTCACGAGCAGTTTCATGGACAGCACAGCAGCAGGGAATAGCACAATGGCCTGAGCCTTCCTCAAGGGATCTGAGGACAAAAGGAATGCACAAGTGCTCTTGTGTATTAGAATCCATCAGAGTCCTTCAAGGATCTTCCAGGAATGCATGGGGTGAGATTTCCTAATAGGTATAGAATTCCTTGCAATTAGCTCAGGTTATCATTAGGTGAAATTTGGGTGTTAGCATTAATGTGATTTCATTTGTACCTACAGGTTGAGGATATCTGGAATATATACACTTGTTATTTTTCCAAGTAAAATGCAATCTTGTAGACTGCACACTCTGTCTCCTAAAATCCTAATAAAACCACCATTTAATAAATATCAATCAATGATGGGAAAGGTGAGTCTTAGTTTAAACAGATTCAAAGGAAGCAAGAGTTACAGCTCTTAGAGGTAAAGAATCATTTCATTTCTCTCTGCTTCAAAATATGGACAAATGTTGCTGGAGAGAAAATATCAAAGCAGGAATAGAAAACTTTTTAGAGTTTAATAGGAGTACTTCATATTTGAGTCACTTAATGCCAATGACTGATCATATTGACAATATTAGCTTAAGTATTAAATATAAATTCAATAAGATACACTATGTATTTTTCAAAAGTATTCATCCCAAAAAGCATGGTGTACAGAGGGAAAAACACTGTTTCAGGAGTAGGTGTCATAGGTCCCAATTCTGCCATGCGACCTAGGTTATGATATTTTGGTTATGTCACTTAAATTTTAAAATAATGATGATCATATTTATAAACCTCTATCATTTAGAGGTATTTACTGTTCTAAGAGCTTGACATCTATCCATGCATTTGATCTAAGAGCAACTCTAAGAGAAAGGCACTCATTATTTCCATTAAGAGGAACATAGAGTAACGTTCACAGGTCACACCAATTTTAAGTAGCAGAGCCAGGTTAAGAATCCAGGGAGTCCCCTCTTCTTTTTCTTCCTTCCCTTTCCTGAACAAGGCAGTCCTAAAGTCACTAGAGGAGACTCAGCAAGGTGGGCACCCACACCGGGCAGGGGGGTGCATATTCCTCTGGCCTCACACAGGGTGATGGAGTGAAGATCTGGGCAGAAGAAGGAGGGTATTCCTGCAGAGGGACAGCCTGGCACAATGAACCAGACCCCCAAGTGAGGTGAGGAAGACAGCCATGTGCAAAGAGCCCAAGATGAGGTCCAAGAGAGTGCGCCAAAGCTTGACAACGAATAGTGTGTTGCATGCCTAGACCTTTTGGAATGACGATTGCCACAGAGGAAACAAGATGATACCCAGAAAAATAAAGTATTCAGAAACATTAGGTAATGTACAAAGGACAAAGAGCAACAAACAGATCTTCAATTAAAGGCCACTGTCAGATATTAAAGGATGGTCTTTATGTGACTACTGACATGTAAAAGTCTTCTTTTCAAAGAGCATAGCATTGTTAATATGCCATTAGTAGACCCGCTCCTAATCACTGTGGTTTAAAAACAGTGTTTTTAAAAGATAATTAGATATATAGATAGGTAGATAGATAGACAGGTATAAATATATTTTTATAGTTTTTTTTTTCTTGATAGTTAATTCTTTTAACATATAAAACTCTTTGTATAAGTTTATTGGTATTGCTATACTATTAGGTATTTCAATGCCTGTACCAGCATGTAAAAAAAAATATATGGTTACCATGCACTATTTATTTACTCAAAAAAGGCACTCACAAATAAATGTATTAATGTGCCTTACAATTGTTTACCAGTAATCCAGCACCATGAAGCATATCCTGGTTGTAAAACAGGCATAAAAACCAGTTATGCTAAAATGAGCAAACTAATTCCAAGATGATAAAAATGCTCCCTAAGAAAATACCATTCACTTTTCAAAAATATATTTGGGATGTCCTAGGAATTGGAAACAATCAAATTTTGAAAACTTCTAAATTCATTTTCATATCACTTTCATTTCAAGTCCAGAACATAAATACATTATGAAAAGTTGTTAATAGAATCTTTCCAGATACATCATTGCCATGATTACAGACTTCACGCTGCTGTTTTTGAGGTTGTCCCTCAACACACAGATTCCAGATTGCATTAAGAATTGTAAAGAGAAAAGCGATAATTCTCTTCTTTGTTACTGAAAAGAAGCAAATATGACCCCAAAGGACTCCATTTTATACTTTAATTTGCAGTGTTTTATGAACTAAGCAAACTCTAGGAAAAAAAAAATTGAGGAGGCAGAGTAGGTAGACTAATTCCCAAGAAGAAAAAAGGTAATAGTGACACTTATCTCAGAAGGTAACACCATCTGATCATGAATCTGAAAACACGGGTAGTCTTTTCTATTGTACAGTAAGAAGGTGGATCTTTTGATGGCATGAATGGCTATGTAAAAAGCAGAGCCTTGATTTAAAATATTTTTACTAAAACTGTAGATCAAACAAAGTCTAGTGATTTATAATGAATGGCTCAGGATCTCATCCAGCTAAAAGACTTCAATGATCTAGCCCTTTCCAAATACTTTTGGAATGGAGATCTAATTGGATGTTCTATTTAGAGTCTGTGCTATTGAAAAAGGCTTTTATCAACATCAAATGGGCATAGTAACATAATTCAACAAGCAAGCAAGCAAGTAATGGAATGGAATTAAACAAAGGAAAACATACACCCACAAAGGTGAACTTAGCATTGGAGGGCTTCAACTGCATTATTTTTAAAATTCTGAATAAAACACAAAATGTCCAACATAGTCTTCCCAGCAAGTACATTATTTGTTGGAAGCCAGAATGCTGCTTCAGTGCATTCTGATTCCTTATTTTGTTACATAATAATATGCTTAAAAAGCAACACATTGTGAGCTTGGGAGCTGTTAGGCATTTATTTACCATGGTGGGTTAATCTCATTCAGTGAGGTATAGAAACTCAATAATGAGTGCTACAGTATATAAGCTAATTGCTAGGATAAAACCAAATGAATAATTACTTAACTCCAGAATGAGGCCTGCGGGAATTTTTCTTTAATAAAGGTTTAATTCACCAGTGATAATGAATGCAATCTCATATACTACTGAATAACACCATTAGCATAATGGCTGTGATACAAAAACTATAATTAGAACTAAACAGAAACGTTACTTACAACCACCAAGGTACTCAATGAAATACTGTTGTTTAAGAAATTGACCTGCTTTGCTGTCATGCTTTATGGGCTCAAGGATATCTCTGTAATTAAATATACATGCATATAAATATATATGCATATATATAAACAGAATAGGATTTCTTAATCAATCTACTGGAATCCTCTTAAGTATAATAAATCTGTTAATGAGAAATTGTCTAGAATTTGAAATACAAGATAAACATAACAATGATTAAAACTTCTTTTTTTTATCTTAGTTAAATGCAAACATCAATATTTGCGTTAAAAAACTACAATATTAGAGTGTTTCCAATTTTGCATCTTACTGGTGTTAGCTCTATGAACACTAGAAAAGAAGTTACTAAAAATGAACAGATTAATAAAGTGTGAAATATTACTATAATAAGTTGGAAAAATAAGTTGCACAATCAATTAAAAAAAGTCAAAGTACTAAATTAATGGTTCTAAAAAGACTCAGCTATGATTCTTAAAATTCTTTTGAGTTTTGCTTCCCAGATACATAAATACGCATACAATATTTAACTGCACACTTAACAGATTTATATATCCAGATAGATATATGTAGATGAGCATTTTGAAGCCAAGTGTCACAGTCTGTTAAATATCAAAAATAATAACAATAACCATAACAACCTTCTATTATACAGATGCTTTCAACTTAGAAATATAATCAGAAAGATATGAGATGCACTTCAAATATGTTTTATTGCCAACTCTAATGCTATTGAGTTTTCATAATAAAAGAATCTTTATTTTTAAGATAGAACTCAATAAAAAATAAAAACATCCTATGAACCAAATCAGTAAGACTGGCTTACTAATCAGTATATCCCTGGTTACTCTTTATCATTTACTTCAATATTCAGTTTTAATGGAATAAATATATTTCCAATCATTTTCTATCAATCCCTTCCCTCTATTATAATGCATTTTCAATAGTCCAACACAATTTTTGAGGTCTTATATTTGTAGCTTCTCCAGTAATACACCTGGAAAGTGCCTCTCTTCCCACTAGCAGTCCTCCCATGAAAACTCCATTCTTTAATGAAAGATTACCTGGTAATAATGCATCCAACAGCTGTATTTATCCTTCATAGTACAATTTTCTGTGACCTGGATGATTGCTCACCACAAGCAGATTGCTCACCATAGCATTCACCCTGACAATAGCCCATGAGGGAACAGGAGGGAGGAAGCATTAGCTTAGATGCATCCACCTCCATGTTGCTCTCATGTCCTCTTCCGCTAATAAACTGTGTGGGTAGAACTTGATTGCTTGCAAGTTTCTCTTTTGCCATCCACTACCTGGTGGAATGTGCCCAAACAATTAAACCTAAATGGCCAGCTTTGATTTCTGAATTTCAGACTCATGTTGGAGGCTCTAATAGGTGACTGACTATAACTCCCAAATAGGTCTTTGACCAAAATGAACTTCTCTTATTTTAGGAAATGTCATCCTCTTACACAACTCTGGATAGATTATAGAATGTACGATGGCAAGGAAGGAAAAGACTGTGTACAACCTAGTAAATTAGATGAGTAAAACCAATTCTGGTACCAATGGGATAAGTGGCCACTCTCATTACACAGACACTTACGTAACTGCCTGGTGGGCATCTACAACTCAATGATCTACAAACTAGCCCCTGCTTAGAATTACTCTGTGCAAGTCGTCTTTCTTTTATATTCCCTACCTCATTTAATGGTAACACTGTCAGCTCAACCACCCCAGCAGGAAATCAGAAAATGTTGTCTACATCCTTGTACTAACAAGGTTATCTACAACCTTGTACTAACAACCCTTAAAATACCTTAAAATTTTTTATTTTTCTTGTCATTCTCAGTAATTCTCTTTTTTTTTTTCAGTGAGAAAGAGGGGGCATAGAAAATAATTTTCCTACAACAAAACTTGAATGATCTTTAATATACTTTGAATCAAAA
The DNA here is from genome assembly GCF_036321535.1 of Camelus dromedarius. Lineage (NCBI taxonomy): Eukaryota > Metazoa > Chordata > Mammalia > Artiodactyla > Camelidae > Camelus > Camelus dromedarius. The sequence continues at coordinate 263,141 of NW_026989855.1, forward strand.
AAAAAAAAAAAAAACAACTCTTTTTAGACCCATTAAAAGCCAATACTAGAATTTAACCTGGACAGCATAATGTTACCATTTTTAGAAAAGGTATTGCCAACTGATGATCATAAATGTGGACTGAATATTATTAGTCTATCCAAACAGGTTTAGAATTGCCTGTTATCACCTATTAACTCCCTAAAACATACATGTTGAAATTGCCTCTAACTAGATGGTTAGAGAAAGATCTTATGTTTCAGGCCTTAAGCAACTCTTTTTCTACAGGAAGAAAAGGAGGGGGTTCCTAATGGTTCCCAGCAATCAGTACTTTTACCCTTGGGTGAGCTCTGCAGTTAAAGAGTGTGTGCATAGCCTGAGAAAAATTCACCTTGCTATGGACCTTGAACCATTCTGCAAACACACAGAAAAATAAATTAAGTTAATTCAAGTGCTGTTGCTGCTGCTAACACTGTCCTTCACTAAGGAGAAAAAAAAAAATAGGTGGGTGCAGGTAGTGGGGAGAACTAAGGAGAAAGAAATTTGGAAATGGCACAAAAATCTACATTCTGCCTAGTGCTGGCCGGAATATAAATTTCTGAAAAGGAGAATCATAATCAAACACAAACTATCTATTCTGTTGTATAAAAATTAGCAACTGTGGTTCAGGCATGTGGGTCTACCCAGATACAATGCTTTTCTTCTTTTTTTATTTTTTGCATTTTCTACTTCATAATATCTAAAAACTCCTGTCCAAACAGAGCCATATACTACACCCACAAAAAGACTCAGCCTCCTTTGTTTAATTAACTCAGGCCCAGCAGTCATTTTTAATAGCTTACATTTTGGTTGAGTTACAGTATGCACACTGCTGAGACATAAATGCAAAGTAATCACTCTAATAAGTAGATATAAACATTTACAACAATTGCAACAAGTCTCTGCAACAAATAAGGGGATATAAAGAAAAATAACCAGCAGCAAGCCAGGAAAAAAGTCTCAATACAATCGCATGACTGTGAATGTCATTCAAAGCTCTGATCTTTTGTTGCCTTTAGTAATTTCAATACCCTAAAGTCACTAATGAGCTTGTATTTTCAATGCCAAAAAAATGAGAACCATGATTAAGAAACAAAAACAAAAACTAAGACTTCAATTTTCATGTTTGTGTCAAAGACACCAGCAGAGAACTCAAGGCACTTGGGTGACTGCATCATTTCTAAACAGAAAGAAATGATAATGCCTCAGTCCAGAACCAAACAGGGCAAGCCTTCAGCACTCCACCCACAAAGAACAATATGCCTCAAGGTTGGGAAAAAGCCGGACAGGTATGGAGAGCAGAGAGAATGCCATACGACCAAGATGAGGTTGGAAAAGCAGGCTGTGATCAGGCTGTGGCAAGCTTGGCAGGTCAGGGTAAGGGGAATAGACATTATTCTAAGTACAGTGAAGACTTGAAAGGGTTTTTAAGCAAGGTGGCACCATGATTTGACTTACGTGTCTTAAAGGTCATTGGTTGGTCTTTAGAAAATAGATTGTATAGGGCCAAGAATAAAACCAAAGAAACCATCTATAGGCTATTGTAGTGGCTGTTCGTTATTCAGGGGTCAGACTACAGATGGAGGCAGAAGGACCAGACAGATCAAGGACAGGTATTAGAGGAGAAAGGAGAAGGAAGAGATAAAGAATGAGTCCCCAGGATGGGACTTCAGCACAGGGGAGAAAGATGATGCCCATCACAGAGACAGAGAACACAGGGAAAGGGGAAAACTTCTACAGGATTTAAGTCCACAGCTTTTATGTTTCTGATCTGCATCAAGCAGTGTCTACAATACACCATGAATACTGTCATTGCCATTGCCTTTTAATAGCTTATAACCTACTATGACACAGAGAGACAAATGTATAAGTAATCACTAGAAAGGAATAGCTAACACATAAAATGTGAGCTCAGCACTAGTCTAAGAGCTTTCCTTGTTTAAATCTCCCACAAACTCATGTTACTGGTGGGAAGACTGGGGTTCAGAGCAGTAAGGTGACAACCCAGCTGATATACATTAGAGCTAGGATTTAAAACTGAATCGATCTGCCTCCAAAGTGTATGCCTTTAACTTTTATGCCAACAACTTTTTTGAACTCTATCAAACATTAAAAGAAGAATTAATAGCAATCATTCTCAAGCTCTTCCAAAAGTCTGAAGAGGAAGAAACACTTTCAAGTTCATTTTATGGGGCCAGCATTACCCTGATACAAAAGCCAGGCAAGGACACTACAAGAAAAAGAAATTACAGGGCAATATCCCTGGTGATCATTCACTCCTTTATTCATCAAATGTTTATCAAGCTTCAAAGCCTACTAAGGCCTCCTAAAGTGCCCAAAATATAATGGCAAATAAGATATTTGCTCCCAAAATGCTCACTGTCTAGTAGAAGAAATGGAAACAAACATTGCAATAAAAATCCTTTAAGTAATACTGGGGAGCCAAAGAAAGGAAACAAGTTCTGCAAGTTCTGAAGGGGTGGAGTGAGAAGTGTTCAGAAAGCCTTGGTAGAGTCTTTCCCCTTTGTCTCCTTTTTTTTTTTTTTTTTTTGGTTAGAATAACTAAAAATTTTAAGTTAGAAAGAACTATGACATTATCCTAGTAAGTTGTAAAAAGAGGGGCAAGAAAGTATATCCCATTCTCCAGTCAGTCTTTCAGAGAATGAAATGCCAAGTGATAAAACTGTAAGTGATGGCAGCTTCTACCTTCTAAACTGGGTCCTGAGCTTCCTGGGAGGAGGAACTGGAGGAACTCAGAGGGGGCCTGGGCTTGAAAGGCTTCTCAGGATGGACAAGAGAAAAGCCATAAGGCTTTTTGGCACAGGTTATCTTTGGCAAAATGAATCCTCCATTTCCACCCCAGAAGGCCAGATATTATGAGAGACATGTCATATTTTCCTGAAACGTTACTAGAGGGAAAAATAATGTTGAAGTTTTATTTCCCTTTTGAAAAGAATACAACTACCAAAAAGTCCTATATATCACTATCAATTGCAAGTTTGTTTGTATACTCTGATTTGCAATTTCTCTCAATTTTTTTTTTCTTTTTGGTTCACAAATCTACTTGTTATTCCCACATGGTATTGAATGGTTTTTTTATTCTACTATTACCAAATTGTGATTAATGATCTAAAGTTGAATATCATAGGTGCAATAAAATACCACATTTTTAAACACAATCCCTGACATACCCTTGAGTTACTTCCTAAAAGAAGTTAGAACTGGCCCATATCCCATCTTCCCTCAAGGCCCACCCTGTTTAAACAGAACACTATTGGAGCAGAAGACTAGGAATGTAAAGTAGAGTATGTGGAGCAAAGAACCAGCGCTCTAGAGGAATTGGTTTGTCCTCTCCTCCCTCCATAAGGGAAGAAATAGGCTCTTACCTGCCAAAGCCAAGTGATGACCCATAAAAAGACAGGTTGCAAGAAAGACAGACCAACATTCTGTCTCTGTTCATGCAGCACATTTTCTCTGTGACTACTGGACCAAAGGGAAAGGAATTGGGGAACTAGCAGAAGAAGCAGGGGTCAGAGTTGGGAGCTGCCACCACTTCCATTATTTGGTGTGGCAAGGGTTTCATGTTCTGGCAGATCACCTTTACCACGGAAGGTAGCCAGGCAATGGGCTGCTTGCAATTATTTTAACCTAGAGGGCAGCCTCCTGAGCAAGGTGGTCCCAGCAACCAGGGGCTCTGAACTGTACAGTGGAGCAGGGCAGAAACTAAGAGGAGGCCATGCTGGAATCATCTCCTCTATCAGGAAACTCGACTAGGGATGGTCTCACAGGGTGCTGTGAAGGGTACACACAACTCATGAGAGAACAAGCGACTAGAAGACAGTTAAGTAACAAAAAAAATCTTCATGCCTTTTCTTTAGTCCTCCCACCACCAGTTCTCTCCCTCTCTGCTCCCTGCTCCAACTCTGATGGCTTTAGAAGAGAAAGAGAAAGAGAAGAGGGCCCAGCTGAGAGGATGAAGGAAGGCACAGGTCATGCTCCCTTCCCACCCATGTTTCCAGCCAACACCTGTCCAGCTGGGTTGGAAAGGGGTGGGATACATGGAAGAAACAAAACTGAATTTTTGCACTGGGATAGATGGTATTGAATTTTTTTTTTTTTTATGTGAAAGAACAAGAAAACTATGGCTCTGCCTGAGAAATTGTTAAAGACAGAAAAGGAGCATGTTTGAAGGTGGTGAATGAAGAAAGAAACAAAAATAAATGTTCCCCACAAAGTGCAATCTGTTCAATAGCTGGGATTTACCAGCAGAGTTAGGTATTTAGAGAACAGCTTTTACAAGTGGTATCTAGCCAGAAATAGCTTGACACTTTATTTATCCCTTTCAAATGAGTGGAGAAAAACATATATTCAACTCTCTCAAAGTCCCTAAAAGTCAAACACAATTCTGGCTCCTGAGAAATAGAACAGGGGAAGGGAGGATGCTATACAGAGAATGGGAAATGTTAGGTGAAAGTACTCATCTATCATATATTACTCTGTAAATTAAAATATACATGTGCATATACCTGTGACTTTTTCTAGAAATAACATAGTACAATCTCCAGTGTTGTTTGATTTTTCTCAAGGAAACAGTATTTTTTCATCAAAATATTAGGAAAAAATAATTTGCCTTAGTAAAGAAGAATGCAAACACAGTAACTCTAATTTGGAAAGATACTAAACCTATATTTATTGGCTAATCAAATATATTGTAAAACCAGAAAGACACAGCAATACTTAAAATCTAGCTGATTACTCTTTGGAGGCAGATGACTAACAGCTTACCTCAGCAAAGCAAAAATTGCTACCTGAGTTTTTGGTTTTTTTTTTTTTGTTTTATAGAAATAGTCCTTATTTATTATCTAAGTAACAGCTGTATACCCTGCAGGCAAGAAATAAAAGCTCTTAAAGGCATGATTTTTAAAAATCCAACTTCATGTCACAGTAATGTGATACTAATTAAAGTGGTAGCTTGGAAATAAATTCAAGATGTCTACTCCATCATCCACGATACTGAAGAAAGGAAATGTAGGTTGACCAAAACATTGGATAGAGAGTCAATAGAATTTACTTCAGAATGTAATTTTTGTTTGCATATTTGAACCAGGGGAATAAAAAAGTGTTTCAGAAATCACCCTAAGACTATGTAAGTTCTTCTGTCTAAAACTTCCTTGCTCAACAACTTCCTGAAACTCACTCCATCCTGAGAACATGGTGCTCTCTTTTCAGCTGACCTAAGGTAACAGCCTCAATGCAGCAGACCTTCCAAACCCTCTCTGGGAAAAAGCAGTTTAAATGAACAACCAATTAATAAACTCCTATTTTGTCCAAATCCAATTGTACAAATATAAGCCGGTTAAGAAATTTTGTTTCAATGACCTTTGTTTCAGTTTGAAAGGTAAAGAATCCTAGATAACAATAAAGAATGATTAAATGAGAACAGTCTCAACTATCAATAAAGGGAGATATCCCTCCAGAGGAAACACTTTTCATTTTGCCCTTGTAGAGGTCTGCATGATTATTTATGACTTAAGCCAGCAAAGTGCCACATGCAGGTTTAAGTTAGTATCTTTTAGATAATATAAACCCTCTCTCTATATTCATCTAGGAAGGAATGAAAATAATCTTCTGTTAGATGTAGTGAATTGAAGCTTAGGATAACTGAGAAGGCATTAAAAGAACATTTAAGTATATAAAAAGAGTTAAAATATTCAGATCCAATGACGAATCAGAAATGGCTAAAAGCATCATCAGATATGAACACATACTCTCTTGAATTAACTTTCAGAAGCCATACAAACTTGAAAAGGCACCAAAAGACTAAGATAGGCAAAAGGTGTCTTCTCTCTTTTATTTTAAGGATAGATTCCAGAAACCATAGAAACATTGACATTAATCTCAAGATAAAATTATGAGACAGGTTTTTGAGCAGATGGCTTGTATATATTTAGGGGGAAAAGGTTGGAAATCAAAGAAGTCTAACTAGGGTCAGTAAGAAAATTCAAATCAAATCAATTTTGTTTGATACTATTTCTCTATTAGAAGAGTAGAAGAATGTCTCAGACATTCATGGACCTGATTTCATTAAAATATTCAACAAAATCACATGATAGGATGGAACATGATGTAGAAAGGTACAGAACAATGAAATAACAACCCATATGGCCACTCTGTTCTATGCCACTGGGTTCGTTCCATTAGCAGTTTTGTTTCTCAGTGACTTGAAAGAAGACATGGAGTCATGGTTATCCACTTTTAGAAGACAAAAATCTACTTAGATTTATTTAGCATAAGATACTTGAAGTTCATTACTTTCATACTTTGGGCTTCTGCACTGGTTATTACTTGTGTTGGCAATGACTTTCCCCTGCCCTCCCTGGATTGGCCAACAGAAAAGCCTCTACATTTCCATCAAATCTCAGTTTTACTTAACAATGATATCCTCTAGCATGCCTTCCACAAGGAGCTGCTGAAATATTTTTCCCATTACCTGAGTGATTGAACTAATCACACAGCATTATAAACTAGTTGTTTACTTGCTGTTCAGACATCCAGACTGCGACTATCTTGAAGAAAGGATATTTGTATTTAAATTCATGTCAATATCCTGGGCATTGGAAACACAAAAAATATTCAGTGTTTGATGAATAAAACCAATCTGCATGATTCTAGAAGTTAATCAGAATGGTAAGAAACTCTTATCAGAAATTGCAAAAGAAACTGCAACTATCTAGATATTAAAAAAGAAAATTCCTGGTAAAATGAAAGGCATTTACCCATTCATTACTCCAGATTCCTACTGAAATGACCCAAAGACTGCAAAAAAAACTAAAGATAGCAGGAAATTTGATCAACAATGTGAAAGTCCACCAACAAGATAACATATTTTAGCAAACTACATAAACTATAGTACAGATGGATCATACTGAAGATGGGACTGAGAGATGATTTCCAAATTCTCCTTTTGGGAAAGCTCAGAATCAGCCAGGAGGAAGAAAATGCATGCAGAAACCCACCAACACCAGTTAACTTTGAAGAGGAGATACCGGACTCACAGTTGGTGCATGGCCAATATGGAGCACCCGTTTAGAGTCCAGTCTGCTGCTAGGAGATCAATGGCCCAGGTAGGCTGCACTTGGGCTGCAGTCATCAGCAGATGAGTGGAGCAGCAGCAGGACCAGGAAGGCTGATCTGCGTATAAGGCTGAGAGCCCCAAGAAAACACATCATCCTGAAGCCAATTCCCAATACAGCAGATTCATTAATAAAGAAGAAACTGCTCTATAAGGAAGTTCCCTTGTTAGCTATAGGGGAAGGTTCTTATAATAAATTTATAGAACTTCCTGTAACTTTAGTTCCCTCAATTCACCTTAGGCTGTTAGATCACTGGTTAAGTAAATGTTGTCCACTGATCAAAAATCTCAAGATATTATAAAGGATTTTAATGGTACAGTTTAGACAATAAGAACCTATCAAGCTATTTATGGGCAATTACTATCCCTGAATAGTCTTCTGTTAAATGAACAATTTTTAAAAGTATATACATGCTTAAAGAAATAGATATACAGAATAAGACAGAGAGAGACTTTTGTCAAAATAACTTATTATTAAAAAAACAAAAGTCAAGTTTGTAAATATACCAACTTTGTGACCACAATAAAATTCAAGGAAAAAATGGATTCTGAGCCCAGAGATAAAAAATAAAATAACAAAACAACAGGCTGAGAAATAGAAGAAAAAAGATCACAATGAAGTAAGAGAAACTGAAGAAATGCAATTGCAGAATTGAAATATGCATCAGGAGCAACGAATAGTAAAATCGGCACTACAGAAAATTTGAATTCATCATGTAGGGGACAGAAGTGAGAAAATTTCCAAGCAAGCAAAAAGGCTCTAAAATCAGTGTCCAATAGACATCTATATGTTCCTAAAGATACCAGGAAAAATCTGAATACAAATAAAAATAAATAATTGAATTAAAAATAACTTTCCTAATCTATAGGAATGCCTGCATGTGCATATCTAAAGGGGTTACTAAAAACAAAACAAGAAAACTAATGCAGAAAAAAAAAAATACATGGCTATTAGGCAACAATATTTTTAAATTTCAGAGACAAAAACTCCCTAATAACCCAGATTGAGGTAGTTTGAGGAGAGAGGGGAATTAAGGTGGCTTCAGAATTTCTCTACCAATTATTAAGTGCTAGAAGAAAATGAAATGACACCTGCAGAGTTTTTAGAGAAAACAACTGTAACCCAAGATTTTGATGTGCAGCCAAATTACAGGTCGTATGTAAATACAAAGGAGAGATTCTCTCAGCACTAGAGCTCAAAATCTTGACTATTAGATATTTTCTCTATAAATATTACTTGAAGGCTTACACCAGCCAACCAAGAGGTGAGCCACAGGAAAAAATAAATAAAAAACTGAAATGACCAACAAAATACCAAAAAAAAAAAAAAAAAAATTCTGTAGCAGGCCAGAAACACTGAGGAACTACAAAATATTATAGACTGGAAAGAACTGAGAGAGCTTATTTCAAAACACCTACACCATCTAAATTAAAAAATAAACATCTAGTTGGGGGGAAAAAAGCATCTGGACTTGTGACAGAAAAAGAGCTGTCTTAATATATAAAAACATATCCAAATTATTAAGAAAAAGATTACCACACCAATTAAACAAATTAGCAAATGACTCAAATGGATCATTAAAAAGGGAGAATTTCAGATAGTATGAAGCTTATGAGAAAAGATGCACTAGCAACTGAATAAGACAACTTAACTCAATTTTGTGAAATCATTTTTCATCTATCAAATGAGAAATAATGAGAAAGCATGATACTACCCCCAAGATGGCCGGGATAAGAAGAAATAGATATTCTCATACATAGCTGGTGGTAACATATGAATTGTTAGTCTTTCTGGAGAGGTATCTGACAGCAAGAATCAAAAGCCTAAAAATGGTTCACTCAGCAATTCAATAATTCCAAATAAGCACAAAACAACCTAAGAATGATATAGAAAAATCATCAATTTGTTCATCAAACAGACATTTACTGATTACCTATTGTGCATCAGGTACGATTCTAAATGAGGACCTATAGTAATAAACATGGCCGCTCAGATTCCTAATCTCATGGAGTTTATATTGTAATGGGGGAAAGGGAATAACAGGCACATCACTGATATTTCTGAAAATATTACTAACAAAAATTCCCAAAGTCACAGAACACCAATGACTTATATATAATTTTAAAATAATCTTTCTTTGAAACATCTAATGAAGCAGCATTTCTTAAAGATGTGCCCCACTAAAGAAGGGGAATTCTATAGTCACATCATCTTGAAAAATACTCTTGGACATTCCCAATTAATATAGTATCAGGCTTTGAAAAGTTCTGAAAGTAAGATATCTGTTTCATTTTAAGTTTTCTAAAGTTTGTATTTTTTAAAAATACAGCTCTGTAATTTTTACTAGATCATATAAAAACATATTTGAAATACTATTATAAAGAACAGTATAAAGAAGCAAATATAAGTCATCTGAAATCACACCATCCAAGATCACCACCATAAAGTCTGCTACTGACCTTCCTCTCTTTCATCTCTCCACAACTATATGGGCTCTTGTTCTAAAATACTGTCCTTATTGTGTATGTACTTGTTCTCTCTCACATCTCCATTTTCCATCCTGAAAATCAATATTAAGGATCTGGTTGTTACTTTTTTCCATGTTCATACTATCATGTACAATTTTTTGTATAAGAGGATGCTTAATGGGATTGTCCCTGTACTCAGAGTGGACTGAAACCCTGAACAGAAGGTGGGTAAGTGATAAGTACCGAAGCTTTCAAAAGATTTTTAAAGAGATGTCCTGGACACGTTTTCGCATGACTTATTAAAAGGGGAACAAAATTGGGCCTGTGAATCTTAGTCATCCCCCAACTTGAGCCTACGTGTGAATATTTATTTATATGAAGAATGTTGGCCTGAGAGTGAACCAGCATTTCCTCTTCCTAATCGAGGAGGGGATGCTATCTTCCCACTTACCAAGTGCAAGAGTAGGGAGTGAGGAATAAAAACAATAAAATCCTTAGGAAGATTAAAGGAGGCTTGCAAAAGAAGATTCAGCCTTGTCATTTTCTGACTGGATGCTTGTTGACCTAAGGAAACTCATCAGCCCAACCAATATTATGTCTACTTCTATTACAAAAATTTCTGAGAATACAAGATAGTCCTACAAGAGTTTAGGGGGGAATACACCATAAAAACAGAGGCTGCTAAAGTTCTCCTGACAGAATAAGGAAAGAAGACTGCAACAGGAGTAAAGTATATTTCCATGGAGGTGGGGCCAGAGGGTAAGTTTTCTGTAAGTCAAGTGGTGCCATAAAGGGTGTCTGGCAGAAGGAGAGGATCCAAAGTGTAAATCCTTTTGGAAAGGAACTAAGAGAAAATAATAAAAGGATAGACCAAAAGTGAATCACTCAAATTAGGAAAAGGTGGAGTATAAAAGGCCACAATAGCACCAGGGTGCCTGGGGCAGGGGGCCACTAAAGAATCTACAAATGCATTCTCAAGAGGAGCGAGCAGCAGCTGGACATCTGTCACAACAGACAGCAGGCAAAAAGGAGCCAAAAAAGAACTCCAGAGAGCATCAGCTTTTGCCGGGTTGCTTCTCATCTCTCCTGCCTGCTCTGGCACTGGAAGAATCAGAAGCAGCAAGGGAACAAGATAGAACAGGGAAAGAATATATAACATTGCATCACTTCTCATCTCCCTACCACTGCTTTGCAGAAGCAAGGGTCCAGCTTGAGCTGGGGCAAGGGAGAAGATTTGAATTGGTTGAGAGATTGAAGTTTTGATATTAGGTTAGACTGGGTTTTTTAAATTATCTAAACAAAAAAAAAAAAAAAATGCTGGAACAGCCAAGAGATCTGAATCAAGATGTAATCCAGAGAGAAGGAACATCCAAGAAAGTCTATTTGGTCATCGTTGAAGAAAAGTAAAACTTATTTCCTTATTGCATTCCCTTGACACTATCACATTTAATAAATAATATATATATATAGGTAGATCGATATAGAAATGTATATATATCTTATGTATATCACTACTAAATTTACAAAATGCAATCATTTTACAAATTTTGTATATTTCTTCATATATGCCTCTTGTTATTTAATAATGCACTCTGGAAAACCTCCTATGCTTAGTTCTAATTCATTGATAATGGTCATTTTTGAGATCTTGGTATTAATGTACCTCAGTTTTTTTCATCATTCCTGTCTTATAGATTTTGATTTCATTTCAGTATTTTTTTTGCTACAAAAACCCCTGCAATATGCATTCTTATTTTACGCTGACTTCTATTATTATGGAATAATTTTACAAGAGTCTGCTTGCTAGGATAATGTATGCATATTATATTCTAACATATTGCCAAAATGAATTCCACAAAGAATAGAACAAAATTGCCACCAGCAATATATAAGAATGCCATGTTCTTGGAATCCCCAGTTGCACCAGATATTACCACTTTTTAATTTTTAACAACCTAATAGGTGAAAGAGATATCTCATCATCATATTAATTTGCATGGCCCTGACTACCAGTAAGGTTGAGCATGTTTAATTGGTCATGTGAACTTGCTCCTCTAGGAAATTCCTTATACATAATATCATTTGCCTATGTTTCTACTCAGTTATTTGTCTTTTTCCTATCAATTTAAAAGATTTTTTGTATAGTATAGAATTTAAATTTATTTCCCAGGTTTTACAAGTATTATTTCCAAATCAATCATATCTTAGCATATATTATTTTTTCATTCTTTTAAAACAAATTTTTAATAACTTTTTTATTTTGGAATAATTTTAGATTTATAGAAGAGTTACAAAGAAAGTACAGAGAGTTCCTGAATGCCCCTCACTTAGTTTCAGTTTCCCCTGCTGTTATCATCTTCCATTATCAGGATGTATTTGTCAGCTCTGAGAGACCAATATTGGTATATTACCAAAAACAAAATTTTAGACTTCATTTAAATTTCACCAGTTCTTTTCATTAATATTATCTTTCTGCTCCTGGATCCAATTCAGGATAACATATTGCATTTATTTGTTATCTCTTTAGTATCATCTGGTTTGTTTGTGATTGTTTCTTAACCTTTTAATTTTCATGATCTTGAGAGCTTTGAGTAGCACTGGTCAAGTATTTTACAGCAGGTCCCTCAGTTTGGATCTGTCTGATGTTTTTCTCATGATTAGACTGGGGTGATGGTGAGACAAGAAGTGGGCAAGGCACAGCCATTCAAAGAATGAAGCAGCAATTAACACCAAAATGGTGGAAGATTCAACTCCCAGTAAGCCTTGAGGCTCAAGATGGTGGGAGATTTGACTTCTGGAAGACCTTGAGCTTCATTATATGCCCATTGTATTATATTAACATGGTTCATAACACGCATGCAGGCACCATGACAGTCCCAGGGCTAGCCACAAAAGGTCAAAGAGTGAGAAATGGCCAACTTCCTGGGAATCCCAGCCCTTTCCCCAGGCTAGTTAGACTGGTCCTTCCACTTATTAGCATATGAAGCCACCAAGCCCAGAAAAACTGGCAACAAGGTACCTAGCGGCCACTGCCCTCTCTCTCTTCCTCTTGGGAGACAGCCACACTAGAGTGTGTACGTACTTTTAATCTGAGCACCCAATCCCCACATCTCTTGGCCTCTCTCTTGCCTTTCAATGTATCTCTCTGAATAAATCTAGCTTTACAAAACTATGGCTCGCTCTTGAATTCTTTCCTGTGCAAAGCCAAGGACCCACATTTGGCGGGGCACGTCCCTGGGGCTCAACTGAAGCCTGAGACATGGCCCTCCTCACGCCCCACATACATTTTTCCTGCATCAGTTTCACTGAGTTAAATCCCATTCTTTCTTCAGATAGCAGCTTATATATCACTTTTTCCACAAATATATCTCGTGAGACTTCCAGTTTGGGTCTGGTGACACATCTCTGTGCTCCCATGGCACGCTGTCATCCCCTGTTATTATGTGCTATAATCCTCTGTATCTTGCACTGGATTATGCATTACAATAGGGTAGTGATGGTGTCTTTCCTCTTCCCTTTGTGTCCCCAGGAGCTAACATAGTGCCTGACACCTAGTGAGTACTCAATATTTGATGAAATAAATAAATACTAGTTCTGAATACTATGGTCTTGACTTCAGTAGCCCTCTTAATAATTGTTTACTGCTTTTTACTTTCATTCATTCATCCATGCATGCATTCATTCACTTACTCGACCAGTAATTAGTACACACCTCCTTTGTGCCAGATACATGCTAGGTGCTGGATGCCTAGTGCACAAGACAGACGTCACCTCTGCTCTTATGACTTTATAATCATACACCACAAGAAGTCATAAAACTATTTAAAAAGCTAAGACCATTCCAAAAATGTCACTTACACATACTGTGGTTGTCAACACTGACTGATCAACCTTTTAGTTTCATGGGAATCTGAGCTCTACTTAACAGAAAATATAAATCAAGTCCTCTTATTCTAATTGATCAACTTCCCTTAGAAATCACAAGTAAATAGTTTATAGTGGTTGGGAGGGTGGGGTGGGCTGGTGCATAGAAATGTGAAAGAAAGGAGAGGAAATGGTTTAGAAATAGGAGGTTTCCACAGTGTTTTGCAGTGATTATCATGCAAAACCCAGACCTGCAAATTTTGTTTCAAATGCTAGGCTAAGAAATTTGGCAATAGAAACAGCAGTGGCATTTTCAAACCCTTTATTATAGGTATTTATTTAGCTTAACTTGAGAGATTTCACAAATATGAATTTTAATGGAGAGCTTTTGACCTTTCCTATTAGGTTTAAATTATTTCTCTTTTAAATTGTTTGAGTATTTTCATTTGATTCTGTGTTGTCAGTTGAATTTTTCTACTAAGTCAGAGGTAAAGCTTACAATTATGAAATCCAAGCATACTTGTGACTTATGACCCAACCACTTCATTATTACTGCTGACTGGCTGAACCCCAGACCTCCTAAAATATTAATTGTGTAATTTCTGCTGAGGCCTTTGCTACTTCTTATAAATATGATTTTTTAGAAAAATGAATTCACTACATTCATCCAGTTTTCTGAGTAACTTTTATCTCATAAAGCTGAACTAAAGTGTTTTTAATAAAGATACCCTTAGCTTCCTACAGTAAGATTGCTTGGATTGTTATATGAATATAATAAGAGAGATTTAATCTGTTTAAAATACCCTGTTTAAGTATTTATTTCCTCATCTATAAAATATGTCCAATTTTTGTACTACATAAATAACCCAGCCATGTCCTAGGTGCCATGCTCAACTACAGAGCCAATGCAGACCAATGAACTACAAGTATGCCAAACCCACTTGAGCTGACCAGTTGACCATATGTCTAAAGTTAGTAGAGAAAATAAATATAGTCTCTTTATTCCAAAGAGAATCTTTGAAAGATCTACAAGGTTCCATCTTATACTTTGCTTCTAAAGGGTATAGAATAATTTAAAATGTGGACAACATACTCAGTCAGGAGAGGGAGTTGGGTATTTATTAGCACAAGGAGCCAATTTCTGAAGGTGAGTAAGACTTCTGTAGTTAGTGCACTCACCTTATTTATAGTGCCCAAGTCATCCTTATGTTCTTGTCAACAATGCTTTAAGAGCTATTACCCATTCTCTTAAAATAATAGAAATATAGAAAACAAATATTCTCTCCTAAAGAATACATGTAAAATGAAAAGAAAGAAAAGAGGGGCCACGTTTATCTATTTAGTTGTAATAAATAATGCAAGCTTTCCAAATGGAAGTATTGGAATAATGAAACTAATTTTCCAAAATTATTCTAGTGTATTCAATTATGGATTTTAATTATTTTAGAGAAGAAACTCACAGTGTTAATGAAAGAGACAGTAGTAAAAATCATGATGGGGTTAGGTTTCATGTTTCTGCATTCTATAAGCTTTATTAGATGATGTAAATCAAATATTTGATGAATACTAAGAGCCTTTTGGGATAGTAAAATGCATATTACCATCATGACTCTGAGAGCTAGGTTGAAGTATAACCACAGCCAGTTAAGGTAAGTGGGTTTCACAGCCAAAGGGAACACTGCTTGTTGAAAAGAGGCCTCCAGAGAGCTGTTTGGTATCAATTATAAATAATAGTAAGATAAAAATTAAAGCATACTGAACTTATGGTGTAAACTACAGGAGGCCAAAAATATCAGGATAATGCTGCTCTTCAGCCTTCAACTCATAATGGATAAAAAAACTCAGTAGGTTATAAGAGAGTAGAATAGACCCCTTATCATTTTATTTTCTATCTTCCATTTGTTTCATGTGTCACCAAGTACAGCTTATACTTTTCCCTCTAGGGAATCTTAAGAAAGGAAAAGAAGAAAAGAATGAAAGAAAACAAAAATGAAATCAATGTTTCCTGGACTACTCAGGAGTGGTAAAGATACAGAATCCTGGTAGCCACCCCAAACTAATGACTTAACTGCTAGTCTTAGAGCCAGGGATTTATTCTTTAAATAATCTGTCCAAGTGATTCTTCATCACATTAAGGTTTAAAATCCACTGAATTAGAATGTTTAGTGAAAGGACATGCTGAATATCTGATTATAAGGATTCCTCTCTTTTCCTCTAATATTATTGCTAGGCAGTTAGATAGAAATGAGCACCGGGCAAGGGGAGAGGATGGGGGAGGGAGCAACCCAGAAAATAACAGTATCCCTGCACTCAGGACAAGGAGCTCCAAAAACTTTTACTTTCTCTAAATGACGGCCAGCAAAGAGGCCAGCTAGAATCGAACCCTGCAGCTGCACAGCAGAGAGAAGGACCTAGCTTCACTTGGCCCAATGCTCATTATAATGTAATTAACATTGCAGTTTGAGCCCCACCCTCCCCCCCCCCCGCGTAGGTTTCTCTGTGTGCATCATGGGTAACAACACGCATATAAGAGATAGGCGTGCCTGAGCACAAGGAGAATGAGCTGTCAATCAGCCTGAGCATAATGAACGTGAATCATCAATCAAATCAATCAGCCACAAAAACGCCCCCTAAGCCGCAATATAAGAACAGGAAAAACAGAGGAGCAGCACCATTTCTCCTCTCTTGGGTTGGCCCGCCCCCAATTCTCGGGGGTGTACTATACTTTACTACCTTTTTACTTTACTAATAAAATCTTCTGTTTATATCACACTTTCTGTCTCTCATTAAAAATTCATTTTTTTCATTAAGAACTGAGGTGACTTTTCCCCTCCTCCCAGTAACATTATCATGACAACTTTTATAAAGTACATGAATTTATTTTCTCTCTCTTAATGAGTATTACACACTGAAATACTTTGCTTATTTGAAGCTAAAAAAAACTTTCCTGGAAACTTGTGTCAGGGAACTATTGCTGTGAAACAAACAGCATAGAATATGAGGGGCATACAAGGGCAAGTGTTTATTTAGCTCATTATCAGTGATAAACATTTAGTTAGCTCATGTGAGTCAGCTGGGATTCAGTGGAACTGAGCGAGGCTTATCTAGGCAGCTATAAGCTACAAGTGGTTTATTCAGTCTGCTCCATGTCTCTTATCCTCCCTAGACCAGAGGGCTAGTTGGGAAATGTCATTCTCATGCAATGACACAGGCACAAGAAGACTAGCCCAACCACACAAGCACATGTCAAGCCTCTGCTGGTGTCACATTCACTGATAGCCAACTGGCCAAATCATATGGCTAAAGCTGGTTACGTGGCCAAGTCCAACACCAGGAGTACAGGAAAGTATGTACACTCCTACCATGGGGGTGGTGGGCAGGAAATGACTATTTAAAAAACCTAAAAGTCATGATTTACCTCAACAAAATTAGAGTAGATCACTGCTAACCTAGTACTAACTGGGTAGATGAGGAAGACCTGGGAAGGGGTTTTATCCTACTCAACATCACCTACCTAAAATGCCACTCTTAATTTTATTCCTTTGAGTAAAGTCTCTGTAAGACTCCTTTAGTATATCTCAAACTTTCCATAAAGGAGGCAATACATTCTAAACAAAGCAGTACATTTTTATGTCTTTCTTCCAAATAAGAGAACACTTATGGGACAGTAGCATATTCATAATTTACGAGCGTCAGATATAAAGTAGCAGCCAAGAAAATAGAAAGGAAGGGGAAAGTCAGTCAGAGCTACCAGGAAAAGAGAATCAAGAAAAGTTGATTAGATGGTATGAAACAAGTGGAAAGAAGCACAATGGATTTTAGCTTCCAGTGGATACTGAGTTGGAAATGACCCACAATTCTGTATTGAAAGTGTGAGAAGAGAATTCAGTCAAGAAGCCAGGCATGCGCATGTGAGAGAAAGAATGCGAAAGAGAGACAT
Organism: Camelus dromedarius; assembly: GCF_036321535.1. Classification (NCBI taxonomy): domain Eukaryota; kingdom Metazoa; phylum Chordata; class Mammalia; order Artiodactyla; family Camelidae; genus Camelus; species Camelus dromedarius. The sequence goes on from NW_026989855.1 coordinate 280,564, forward strand.
AGGAGGAGAGAGAGAGAAAGAGATGTGGAAGTCTTGGACATAGAAATGACAATGGAGGTTGAGAAAGGTGATGAGGTCACCTAAGGAAAGCTCTGAGGAAAAGTACAGAAAGCAATTAAAGAGACATTCTTGGGGAGTTCCTGCATTTAGGGAGAAGCTAGGAAAGGAAACGAAAGGAAAGAACACCTGAATTAAGCTTCCTGGTCCAGGACAAGTCAACCATACCATAAATACAGATAACAGATCCCATCATTTGATCTAGACAAGACAGCAGAGAGATAGGTCTAAATCCCTATGTTGTGATTTCTTGTCAAACAGCGAAAGAGACCATTTATCAGACAATACTGCTGTTTTGCTAGATAGAAATCATCTACCAGAATCCAGTAAAAATAAATAAGAGCAACTTTATACTATTTATAACACAGAGAAAGTATTATGCAAGCTTGTGATTAGTTTTCTACTAGTATTTAATGACTATTTGATTCTGTCCCATTTTGGAAAATTGAAAAATAAATTCTAATTATTTTGTAGGCAAAGAGAGTGATATTTACTCTTCCTTGAAACAGACCATACCCTTGATTTGCTTTCTTAAATATGTGCTATTGAATATATGTGTCTTGCTCTTAAAATGCTGTCATGTTTGATATCTGTTAAACAACGTGTGATAGACTTGGTTAAGACACTCCCATGAAATGGCAGTGTCATGGTAATAATGGTTAACCTTTCTAAAGCACACATCTATCCTCCAGGCACTGCTCAGAATTCCTTCTGTATATTACCTTATATTTATTCCACACAACAACATAATAAGGTGGGTATCATTATCTCTTTTTTTGCAAGTGAGAAAATCAGAGCAAAAAGAGTTAGAGTAATGTACGCAGGCTCTCACAAACAGCAGATGCAGAACTCAAACCCACACAGTTGAGTTCCAAAGCTCAGCTGACAATGTGTCCCTCTTTACTCAAAAGATTCATGATTTTTCCTATTGTCCCAGTGTAATTATTAATGGCATGTCCTTTAATTCTCAAAGTGTCCCATTTGGGATGATAAATTATATGGTTAGCCCACCCAGATCCCAAACCCTTATCAACTACACAATGCTGCCTCTCTGGCAGAAAGCTAGCAATGCTGAGGAATTAAAAAAGGAAAATAAAGAAAGGGCTTCTAAGAGCAGTAGGCAGATTAGTTAAAATGAACCATCACAAAGGGCTACAGAATATATGAAGTATTCTTTTCCTTGTTATAGAAATGTAATCTGAATGCCCCAGGTATCGCCAACCTGTCAGCATAAATGTAGTTCCATCAGCTTTAGTGCACAAATTTTAACTGCTCTTAATCCCACCTGAATGATCCTAAGACATCATGCTTTCCTCAAAGTCTTCCTCAGTTATATTAGAGTCTCCAAAATACATACCACATACCTGTGGACACAACTCATTCATGCTCTGCCACTTTGTCTCCTCAGTGGAAGTCTGCCCCACTTATATTTAGCCTGGACATCATTCCTACCCCATGTGCCCCAAGAGAACACCACTCTCTCAAGTGCCCCAAACTCACTTGTTGCTCTACTGCGCACAGCAACTCTCTGTCACTATGATGCTGTGGGGTCCCAGGCTGCCCTGAGCTCTGTGATGAAGCAGGGCTAAGGATGGAATGGCTCACTAACCCACTCCAGGCTGGTGCTTTTTCACCTGGGCCCAGAACAGTCAGCTTTGATCCAAATCTTCCACATTATTCATGAACAGTTATTTCTGTTCTTGGGCATAAACCTTCTATACTCAACATCTCAAATCCATCTATTAGTTGGACAATAAGAGGTGAGAGAGGATAGTCTGTTACCTTCATTTTGCTCTCTGTCATCTTTCTTAGTATCTATGCATTAAAAAGAAGAAGAGAAGGAAAAGCAGGAGAACCAGAAAAAGAAGGAAAGAAGGAAGGACGAGGGAAAGAGGGTAGCTGGGTAGATGGAGGGATGGAGGGATGGTGGGAGGGAGGGAAGAAGAATTTTTAAAAAATCTCCCCTCATTTTTCTCACCATGAAAATAATTACTGTACAATGCTCACAATTCCAATAATGAGTAACTCAGTTTCAATTCTGGAGACAAAAAGAAAAATTATCCTACTTTTTGTAATTGTTTAATTCTATTAAAATATAAGGTTTTAGTTTAAAATGCATTCACATATCTGAATTGTAGAGTCTCTAAGTCAGTTGACACTTTAAACCATTACTTGACTAAGTTTGTTCCAAAAATAAGCTATTACTTAAATATCTTTAACAACAACAACATAAGTGGCTTCACTGGATTACCTGGGTGCGGCTGAGACAAACACCCAATTTAACTGCCTCCATTTTCCAATTAGGAGACAAAAATAACAGTTCCCAAACACATCAGTCAGGTTACACTGCTGCCCTCCTCTGCCACTACAGAGTCCTCACTTTGTTCTCCAGACTGATGGGCCTGGAGAGTCTGAGAGACTGGGGTACTGCCAGGAATCAGTACACATGAACTCTCTAGGCTGTAAAAAATGTTGGAGGCTGAGGTGGAGGGTCACTGGGCAAGGATCAGACCACCACCCCTTATTCTGAGAGAGTTGAGACCAAGAGTGATAAGAACCTTGGAAACAAAGAGCTGACTATTTCAAAGAACGAATGTTGATATTGATATTGTTTTTGTCAATTGAACATATTTGTAAAGCACTGGAAATAGGAAATTCCATGACAAACTATCTTATGGCAGTATTATAAATATATAAACTGAATATGAAGGATTAATGACCAGAACCATTAAAGGATCATCCTGGCATACATTTTATTTTCATTATTTCCTACACATTTTGCTTATTGCTAAATGTTATATTCTATTTTAAAGAAATCATGTATTATAAAGATTTATAAGTAATCAATTCTACTATTTTTTATTTACTTACTTTTTGTGGGGGGAGGTAATTAGGTTTACATATTCATTAATTTAGAGAAGGTACTGAGGATTGAACCCAGGACCTTACGGATGCTAAGCAACCACTCTACCACTTGAGCTATACTCTCCCCTAATTCTACTATTTTTTATAACCTCCCATAAAAGTAATGACACATATGTTAAGCTATGGGACATTTACAGATCAGCACAGCAAGGGGAATTCTAGTTACATGCCAAAGTACTTTCCTATCTGACTCCTGGAATTACGATCTCAGCAAGAACTAGATTATAGCAGTGATACCAGACTGAGAAAGGAATCACTAGATCAGCTTACTATAAACAGACCATGATTATCACTCCCATCAAGTAGGCACTAAACTAAGCATGATTTGGCCACACCAATCAAAGCAGATATAATAGTTCAGTCCTTCCCCCCAGAATAAGAAGAAAAAAGGACATGAAGTGACTAAAATTTAAGATGTGTTGCTTTGTATAAAACATGCATTCTTCTGTTGTTATGGACCGAATGTTTCTGTCTCCCCTCAAGCTCGTATGTTGAAGCCCTAATCCCCAGTGTTATGGTTTTAGGAGGTGGGGCCTTTGGGAGGCAACTGGATTGAGATGATGTCATGGAGGTGAAGCTCCCATGATGGAATTAGTCTTCTTATTAGAAGCTGAGATGAGAGCATCCTCTCACACCAAGTGAGGATACAGTAAGAAGGTGGCTGTCACTAGGAACCAAATCTACTGTACTTTGATCTTTGGCTCCCCAGCCTCTAGAATTGTGAGGAATAAATGTCTGTTTTTTAAACGTCCAGTATATGGTATTTTATTATGGCAGCCCAAGCTGACAAAGAAACTAGATTTATTGGTGAAATAAATCTGTATTTTTAATTTCAATGCATTTGTCTTCAGAAACGATTACAAACAATAATTTCTTGGATGTAAGCTGGCAGCTACCAGTTTTTAAAATTCATTACATGCAGCACTAACAGAATGAGGCCCCACAGAGGATTCTGCACACTATTCTGTTTTATTTTTATTTTAACAATAAGAATAATGCTTCTTTTTAATATTAAACATTTGTTCTGATTAAACAGTCCATTTCTGCTGACTCATAACAGACCCTGGCCTGGTACTGTTTATTAACTTTCCTATGAACATATTGTTTACAGCAGGAGTCTGATTAACATAACTGGTCACTGAAGGTTCATTGTTGGCCACGGAGGAGAGTAGCTTTCCCTGGCAGCAGGGCCAGCTCCTTTATCACCTCATGTATTTGTATCCTGATCAGATTTAACCCTCTCCTAACTTTCCCTTTTGTTGGGCGACTCATACTTGGCTGGCTATGCAAGTGTGTCCTAAGTTCACCGGGTCAGAGCAGAAAGCCACTTGAATATGCCAAACAGATGTGGCCTCAGGATACGTTACAGCTGTTTTCACCTTGAAAATCTGAGAAAAACACCATACAAACTAAATAAATGTAAGAACAACAAAATGTCCTTTTCGAGTCTGGTAAACAAAGGTGATGTTGGTATGAGGCCAGGGCCAGACCATCTTCAATATCTATGAAGCGACACATTCACAGTAAATCTACAAGAGATGTCCATGTTTAGAATTATATCTCCAAACAAATCAAACAGAATACTCATGAATAAGAAAGTATAACCTGGGTATTACTCGAGGATCTCCACAGGCTTGCCTGGAAAAGGGTTTTGGAAAGTTCTGAGAAAAGCAGACTTTTTCTGAAGGATAGCTTCCCTTCTCGGCCCCAAGACAAGACATAAGGCAACTGAATTGTCAACTTTTTATCACCTCTAGGACTAAAAAGGTGTATGTTATCTTTTGCAATTTTTCCTACTCCACCAATTTTAGAGGAAAGTAGGAAAGATTTTCATTTCATGTCTCTCACCTTAGTACTGTCATCTGTCCTTCACTCTGCTGTGGCTGGTGACACCATCTCTTCTCTCCTTTCTGTATACAAGGTTCTAGTCTATGACCTGGATCACCGCAGGGAATAGGGAAGAAAAGAACCCTGCCATATTGGCATCAACGGCCATGGGAAGAGATGAACGATAAACAAACCAGTATTTGTGTAATATAACATCACATAATGATAAATGAAGGAAAATAAATATTAAAGAGATGGAGGAGGATAGAGAGCAGAGGACGTTTCAGGGAGGAAAGTCAGGAAAAGCTTTTCTGAGCAAATGATATTTCAGCAGAGATGTGAGTCAAACTCTTGCAAAGTGACCCATGAGGAAAGAAAATTCTACATAGAAGAAACAGCAAGTGTGAAGAATTTAGTGTCTTCAAAAGAGTAAAAGTCATCAGCCTGATTGGAGTAGAGTAAGCAGGAGGCAGGTGGTAGGACCTGAGGTCAGAAAGGTAGAAAATGTATTTCTTGGGTGTTTGAAGTTTATTCTACATGTGATAGGAAGGAACTGGAGAACTTTTAAATTTTACTTTAAAGTATTTCAGACATACACGAAAGAAATAAAGGAGAAAATGAGCACTGCATACGCAGCATCTAATTTAAGAAACATTACAGAAATTGAACCTCCTTCATACCCCCACAGCAACAACAAAAAAATAAATAAAAAATAAGAAATAAGTCTATCAAGCAAGATGAATAGAAATAGAAATGTCTATTAAGCAAGATGAGTAAGTTCTAGAATCTGCTGAGACATGCTGTGCCTATATTCAACAATACTGTATTGTACATTTAAAATTTTGTTAACAGGACAGATTTCTTGGGAAGTGTTCCTACTACAATATAAAATGAAATAAAAAGGAAATAATTCTAATAAGAATTTACATGATCTTTATGAAGAAAAATTAAGAAAGTCACTAAAAAACAAAGTATGTAAATATAAAATATATGATGTAAAAATACATCTTCTAATTTTTATGAAATATAAAAATATAAAGATTAAATAGATAACCTATTGACAGACAGAAAGATTTAACATCAAAAAGAAGTCAATTCTCTATAAACTATTTCAATATTAACTGCATTTTTAATGGAGCTAAAAAAAAATTAATTCTCAGATTTATATGAAAGTGAAAATATTCAAGAAGATCCAAAGGGAAAAAAAAGTAGTGGAACTTTCCCTGCCAGACATGGGTCTTATAAAGCTATACCAACTGGGGTATTGGTGTGGGGAAACACTAAGAGATAAAAGAAATAGAAATGAATATCCAGAAACAGACCCAGAGGTAGGTGGAAATTTGATATATGGTGGAAACAGCATATCATCCCCCTTATCTTTTCCTCTTTTTCTTCCACTCCAGACCCATAACTTTATATGGAGCTCAGATTTAACTGTGCTGGAGAGCTCTCTCTTTATGCAAATATCTCATTATTTCATCAGGAGCTTCCAGAAGTTTCATTTGGGATAAATTCAGCAGCATTTCTGACCGTTGGATTATTAAGATGGAAGTTTTAGTCTCATACTCATTTTTTTGAATGCTAGATTCTTACCTGTATCAATAGCTCCTCTTCTCTGTAACTGACTGGGGTTCCCTTACATGCCTAAACAAGCAGTTTCTTCCTTAGTGGAAAAAAAGGAAGTAATCATTATTCTGAACTTAGCTGTTTTCCTTTACCACTCATGTCTTTATATGTATTCTTAAATAATTAAAATACCATTTTGAATACCCAGAATTTTTACATAAAGTATGTGTCCTTTTGAAACTTTTCCTCATAATTTCTTCAAAAAATATTTACCCATGTTGATACAAATAGCATTAGTTCACTTCCTGAGTGTTTTTTTATCATATATTTACTGATTCTTTTTATAGGTCTGAAGTATTTCATAATAGGTCTTAAAAAGAAAAAAAGTATAGAAAGTAAAGAAGCAGACATGCTAAGAAGATTTAATATTTTGAGGAGTTGTTTATAAAGGAGAGCAAAGAAATGGAACGGCAATTGAAGAAGTAAGAAACAAAAGATTACATGGCATCTATGGAGGGTGTTTATAAGATGGGAAATTTCTCAGTATATTGTATGCTCTTGAGATACAGTCCAGAAGAGAAGAAATAAATAATGGAGGTGAGATAGGAAATAATCTGGAGTAAAGAAAGTGAACAGAGGAGTAAAATCCTTGAGTAAGTCCCAGACAATGTGATACTGTCAACAAGAAGGGATGAACAGGGAGATGTTCATCCATTGCAAGAGGAAGAGAAGCAGGCTCTGAAGCTGAAGATGCTGGAAGGTTGACAGATTGAGAGGTAGGAAGATAAGATCATCTTTTCTAATATTGTCTGCTATACCCATTTCATTAGAAATAAAAGTCATCAGCAGAAAGGAGGAAGACGAGATGTTTAAAGTCTGAGGAAGGCCAAGATCATGTGTAATGTTAATCAGAGAGAGAAGACTGAATTAACTTGAAATGTGGACTAAAACTGCTTGTCAATTCTGAGGGTCCACTTGACATCTGTGATCAGAAAGTGAAAGTGAAATAAATCAGCCTAGTTACGTTTTTCTCCAGCCATGCCATGTTTATCTGCACGAATTAGGCAGAAAGTTGGTTTTACTGTTGTTTTTATTAGATTCAGCCTGTTGGAAAATAAATCAGAAGAGGGTAAGGAAGTAAAAATGTATGCAGGGATACCATGGAATGAATCTAAGTTCAGTAAGGAGAATGGTAAAAAAAAAAATCTCAGGGGTTACTAATATCATAAATATATGAAGTTAATGGGTTGAATGTCCCCAGGGGGGTGCAAGTTTATTGAAGGGGGAGAAGAGCTAGAAAAATATGAGGAGGTGACCAGAAAGTAAGAGGCTTAAAAGAAAAATGAAAGATGTTACTGCTAATGACAAAATCTAGTTACAACCAAGGAAGTAATGAAGCAGCTATTGGAATACAATTGTTAGAAATGAATACTCTAAAAATGAGAGCTCGAGAAGCACTGAAAACAAGCATCTCCAGAAGACTGAGAACACAAGACAGCTGGAAGTAAACAGAAAAATAGTTTCTCAAGGTACTTTAAATGCTGTGTCCTGCAAATGCTGTGTTAGGGAGCTAGTTATCCCCTGCAGACTAACTGTTCAAAATACAGTAATGGGTAATAGCCCTCCTTGTCTTTCACTGTAACCAAAACACAATGGAGAACATGGTATTAGAAGTCTTTCAAACAATGATTTGCTTTCGGTACCTACAGAAAATACTAAAGTTTGGCATTAGCAAGAGCTATGTAGTAGTTACACTAGTAATCATCTTATCCCTGAAAAGGAGAACTACTCCTTATTCTATGCAATAATCAGATTTTTTTCCAAGGGCAGAGTAAGAGTTATTGCTAGAAATTAGTTAGCTGACATGGGGCATTAATGCAAAATGGGTTTCTCATTCTGTTCCTGGCTACAGCCACCCAGAACTGAGGTTTACCTGCATGGCACATGCACAAAGGCTGTACTTGGATGGAGTTTCCAACACTCAAGCCACAGTTCCCTCCTCTCTCTCCTTAACAAATACTATGGAATTCCAGCAAATGAAAGTTACGTTAGAGGGATTGTCTTGTAATCCATTCAAATTCATTTCTTACTTTAAAAATCCGGGGACATTAACTTTCTTAGAATCAAAAGATTTGGAACTCACTTTATAACTTATTTAGATACATGAATATGTTATGAGATCTTGGGTAAGAGCCACTAATTTAAGTGATTGTTTATATTAAATGTGAATCTCAATGCTAGAAAATATGCATAATAGGTGTACAGTCGATTTTGTGTCTTCTCTGATTGGTACTATGAATTAAACTCCACAGAATAATAAAGAAAAAGAGAATGTTATGGTATCTGCCTTTCTTCTAGGCAGTTATTAGTGCTGATGAGAGCTACTAACTATAATATACATGCTATACAAATACGTTTATGGGGCAAGGGTATATAGCTCAAGTGGTAGAGTGCATGCTTAACATGCACAAGGTCCTGGGTTCAATCCCCAATACCTCTATTAAAAAACTAATTAAATAGAACTAATTACCTCCCCCCTCAAAAAACTAAAAAAAAAAAAAAAAGTGCTTATATGTGTGTTCTTGTGTCTGCCTCAAAGCATTATAAGTACATACAAGGATGTATATGTAAATCAAGTCCTCTATATTTAAATTGCTAAACAAATCAGTTAAAAGGATGTTTGGCGCCTCATCATGCTAAAAATATATATATATATATATATATATATATATATATATATATATAGGCATTGGTAGATAAAGAATCATTGGCAGGAATACTTCTAAAGAATAGAAATTCAAGAATTTTATGGTAGGATCATGAGATATTTACCTTAAAATTCCTCAAAAACTATGCCTTAAAAGAAGCTTACTCTGTAAACACTTTGCATAACAGGCCAATATGGCTCTGATTAAAACAAACAAACAAACAAACAAAAAAACCCCTGCATCTACATAACAGTATTGCCATGCTGATTTCAATGTGGTAACAGTCACAGAATTTTAAATTCTGGAAACAGAAATGCCCAAATGAAGCTCTCGTGGGCTTGTGACAGCAGAGGAAAACTTTTAGTAAACAATTCGTTAGCATTAACTTTTGGCATCTAATTTGGCAGCATCCCTAAAGAGGCTTGGTTTCAGGAATCTGAACCATAAGCTTTCATTTCAACACCACTTATAACATATCAGCACAATAGACTTCACAGCACTGGAGCATCATGGTGCCTTACCAAGCAGAGCATAATTCCTTTTAAAAGCTTGATTCAGAAATGCTAGAAGATGTTCATTCCTAAAGGTGACTTAAGAAGTGAACTGAGTAAGAACTGCAAGACTTATTTGACTGTAAATGGATGAAAACTACTTTAAGTCCTTTGTAAGTTTTTACTTCACTATGGGAATTAACAGGACTCTGGATAAAATGAAATGCCAGAAAAAAATAGAGCTCTTTAATTCTGTTTACAATGTTGGAATAGCTATACTATATCATAAAGTTTTGCATTTCATAAGCACTTCTGATGAAATATTTTATATCAATAATTCTTTCATTTATCAGAGACTTGCATAGCAAAGTTGTTCTCACCAGGGAGTTTATATTCCTGATATTATAGTAATTCAATCATATAAAACAAAGACCTGCTGGTGGATCTCTGCATGTTAGGAGTGCTGGGTGTGTAATCTTAATAAACAGTGATCTAACAAAAGAAGCCAAAAGCCTTGCTCTCTAACAGACTTATGAAAGTAATTATACCTTTATTGAACTTAACACCACTCTCAGGCCCCTGCTGTTCCTGCTGTTTCTTAAAGATGGTTATTTTCTACTTAAAGAAAACAGACAGGCTTTAGAAGAATGGCTGGTGTTAAGTAATATTACACAATTTAATCAGATTCTCTGTGCAGCTTATATAACAATGATACAACTATTTCAACCCAAGTAATAAAGACCCAAAGATTTAAAAAAACCCAGTATGGCTAATTAGAGGAACTTAATAACTGCAGTAACAACTCATGTGACTGCAGGATAGGAAAGAGGAGAAAGGGGAACGTCTTCCACTGGCAACAACCATTCCCAGGGCGTATCATTAACATAGGCTTTCACAGGCTTTGCACAACCATGGCTAGAGTGAAAGAGGGCATTAACGGTGTTAAATAATGTAAGATGAGACAAAATGTCAAGAACTATCTTTAAAAAGTGTTAGGGAGAAAGCAGGTGGAATTTTAGGAGCAGCTGCTTGTATTAGGTAGCTGAAGCAAGGTGATGATAGACAGATCTTTTGGGGTCGCTCTTTGTCCCTAGGGTTTGGTATCTAGTTTATTCAGGGGTATTCAAGCTCTAGGGAGAAGTGTTTAAATAGCTCCTACTGTTACAAAACTGATTTATATCCAAAATCTAATTTGCATTGTACATTTGGGAGCATCCATTTCCGGTAGGCAGATGACAGGTGAACAAGAAACCCAAAATAAGAAGAATCCTATATGGAAAGGCAACCACAGTCAACTAGATCTCAATGAATGATCTGGTATCTTTTAGTCAGCAGTTTTAGTAACATCATGCCCCTCCCCAGTTACCCACCCAGCAGACACATACTCTCCTCTTTTCAGTGTTACCAGCATCCCTGAAAATTCTAATTTGCTTTGCACACAATCCTTTATGCATTAAACTCTTGTCTTTTTTGTTATTAATCTAGTTAGCACAATGACTGATTCAAGTCTTAAATACTCTCTGTAACTTTCCCTGATTTCCAAACTTAAGACATAATTAGTATCTGTATCATCTCTGTACTTGATACATATTTGAATGTATAAGCATTTACAACATTGTATTTATCTAGTTATACATGTGCCTGTCCCCGCAGTTATTGTGGGGACTCTAAGACTTTTGAACCACATTAAATTTCACAGAGCATACTAAATGCTCGAAAGATGTTTGTTGAATATATTTGCAAGAACACTTTTATAAAAAATATTCTGGATTGTCTCAGTCAGGGAAGGCATCCATACAATATGCTCTAATGTATTTCCTTTCACTTCATGACATACCAGAAATTATCAACCAGAGAAAAGAATGCTCTTTTACTTCTCACATGGATGAAAGTAGTAGACAATATCTATCAAAACACCAGAAAAAAGGTGGCATACTGCTACACAAGGGTTATAGACATCACTAACAAACCTTTATATCTTTGCAATGCATAGTAAGAGTCTATAGATTCATAAGACCTGAATAGTAAACCCATCAGAGTAGGTGGGACAAACATCAAACTCTCTCAAGTTACCCAGCGTTGCATAACCCAAAAACTTTAAATGCTGCTTTAAAAAAAAAAAAAAAAAAAACTTCATGACAGTACAATTTAGGGGACTCCTTTCATTAATGAAGTGGAGGTGATACTAGAAGGACTATTATCATTATTCAGTCATCAGCAGAAGTATCAGATATTCCTAATACTGGCCACCTGCCTAAATCATCTTTATTGCTTCATTTCTGATAATCTGATTTTGTTCCAAGAGTTATACTCATATAACTACATTTTTGAGCATTTCGTCTTCCTCTAGTGAACGAATGTATACCTATAGGTCATAGGCTCTACTGAACTGGATCCTGACAAGGGTCAGAAGACTTGACCAATGTCAATATGCCTAAAATGAGAATTATTTTCTCCACATATAAAGCCATCAAAGGAAGCTAAACTGATTTGAAGAGGTGAGAAAAAATCAAAACCAACTGGCATTAACAGTATAAATAACACACTTGATAAGAAATAAATGGACAGAAGCTGCAGCTCTGCAAGCCTGAGTTTCAGTCTCAGTTGGGGGCAACCACAGGACAACTGCAAATTTAATAGGTTCTGAAAATAAGAAGGCAATAGAAAGATTTGATAATCTCTACACACATCCCAAGCTAACCAGGAAACAATGGTAATGAACAGAAAAAACCCAAGAGTGCCAGCGGAAAGTAAAATATGAGGCAGACATAAAATTGAACATTGAATGTGCTCCCAAATCCACACACAGATGGTGGAGACCTCAGGGGCTCAAGGTGCTTTGAGTAAAACATCTGGCCAATCATTGGCTGAGAACTAAGTTATACAGATACAAAGATGATCTGTTTGAACCCCCCCCCCCAAAGAATTAAAACAATAACTGAGCAGAAAAATGAATAGCCAAACATCATGGAGAGGAGATCAGATTCCACATATTAAGTCCAGACAATTACTAATAAATAAACCCTTGGAGTGGGGAAGGTCAGAATCCATAGTTGCAAAGACATATTAACTAAAATGTCCAGTATTCAACAATTATAAAAAAAAAAAAAAGAAAAGAAAGAAACACTCAAAAAACAGGAAAGTGTGACCTATCCTCAGGGAAGAAAAAGTCAATGAAAATTGAATGGACTCAAATTCTAGATTTAGCAGACAAAAAGACCTCAAAATTCTATTATAAATATGCTTAAATATTTAAAATAAATTATACTTAAAGAATTAAAGGAAAATATGACAATTACTCAAAAATAAGAATTATCAAGAGAAATAAAATCTATAAAAAGTAACTAAAAGATTCCAGAGATGAAAAATACAATAATGGAATGAAAAATCCACAAAATAGTCTAGGTAATGTACTTGAGAAGAGAGAAGGGAGAAATAGTGAGGTTGAAAGTAGATCAATAACTATTATCTACTCCTAAGAATGGAACAAATGAATTAAAAAAAAATTAAACATAGCCTCAGAAACCTCTGGGATAATATTAAACAGACTAATATAAATATAATGAGGGTCCTAGACGAAAAGAAGAGAGAGAAAAAAACACAAAACAATTTGGCTGAAAAATTGCCAAATTTGATTTAAAAAACACATTTAAAGATCCAAGAGGTTCAATGAGCCCCAAGTATAATAAAAATTGATTCACACCTAGACACACCATACCCAAAGTGCTGAAAGACAAAGACAAAGAGTTAACCTTGAAACCATAAAATGACAAACACCTTATCATATATAGGAGAACAAAAATAAGATTTATGACTGATGTTCCATCAGAACCAATGGTGACCAGGAGCCAGTGGAAGAATATATTCAAAGTATTGAAAAATAAAATTGTCAATCAAGAAATCTCTATCCAGAAAAACTATCCTTCAAAAAAAATTAAAGTGGTAAAGACATTTCCAGATTTAAAAAGATTATGAGAAATTACTGTTAGAAGACCTGCTCAAAGGAAAAGACACCAGATGTTAATTCCTATCCAAAGATGTAATGAAAAGCAAAGGAGGTGGTAAATGTATTCAAATATACACACACACACACACACACACACATATATATATATATATATATACACAAGTGTATATATATAATATAAAAAAACTATAAAATATTTTTCACATTCCTTTTTAACCCCCTTAAAACCACCTGATTATATAAAATCATAATTTTAAAACTGCATTGCTAGGTTTATAAACTTTATATATGCAATACATATGATGATAAGAGCACAGAGGAGGAGAGATGACATGGAACTATACTGAAACAAAGTTGGTGTACTTAACTGGAAATTATTTAGTATTAATCTGAACAATACTGTGATAAGTTAGGAAGTATACTGCAATCCATAGAGCAGCCACTAAGAAAATAATTTTTAAAATACAGTTTAAAAATTCACAGTGTATTTACAATAGTACAGTAAAAATATTTGTAAAAAATACAAAAGAAGGCAGTAAAGGAGGAACAAAGGAACAACAGAGACACATAAACCATACAATAAACAAATAGCAAAATGGCAAACGTAACTCCAACCACATCAATCATAGCATCAAATGTGAATGGACTACAGACTCCAATCAAATGATAGGCTTGTCAAACTATATTATAAAAAAGCAAGATCAAACTCCATGCTGCCTATAGAAGAAACACTGTATATTAAAACATGCAAACAGATTAAACTAAAATTGACTATAGACCTAAAAGAGCTAAATCATAAAACTTCTAGGGAAAAAATAGAAGAAAATATTTATCTTTTAAGAGGCAAAAATTTCTAAACTATGACAGCAAGAGCCTACTCTAGAAAAGAAAAAAATTGATGAATTAAACTTTATAAACATTTGAAACTATTGTGCTTCAGATATCATTTTAAAAATGAAAATATATTCCATTGACAGGGAGAAAATATTTGCAAATTGCATATCTGATAAAGAGTTTGAATCCAGAATATATAAAGAACTCCAATAATTCAGTAATAAGAAAACAAAGCTTTGAAGTAAAACAATACACAAAAGTTTTGAATAGACAGTTTTCAAAAGATAGTATATGAATATCTAATAAGAACATGAAAAAATGCTCAATATTATTAGTTTTGTAGGGAAGTGAAAATTAAAACAACAAAGAGATGTTTATGGCAGCATTATTCATAACCAAATGGTAGAAACAACCCAAATATCTACCAACTGATGAATAAACAAAATGTGATATATGCATAATGGAATATTATTCAGCAATATAAGAAGGAATGAAGTACTGATACATGCCACATCACTAATGAACCTGAAAAACATGTTATGTGAAAGAAGTCAGCCACAATATACACATATTGTATCATCCTATTTATGTGAAATTTCTAGAAATGGCAATTCTATAGACATATATAGCAGATCAGTAGTTATCTGGGACTGGGGGTAACAGTAGGGGCTGACTGAAAATGGACTTAACAGAACTTTTCAGGTTATAGAAATCTTTAAAACCTGTTGTGCTTATGGTTTCACAAAAATATAAATTTGCCAAAAGTCATTTAACTGTACACACAATGAGTGAATTTTTTAATATGTAGACTAACCTAAAAGAGACCTTTAAAAAATCTCCATAGCAACCCGCTGGGACTGACTAAATGTGAGTAGTAAGTTATCCAACAAGTCAAATGGATCTCTCAGGTGTTACGGATTTAAGTGTGTCCCCTCCAAATTCATATGTTGAGGTCTTAAACTCAAATATGACTCTTTTTAGATGTAGGACCTTTAAACGTTAAATGAGGTGATAAGGATGGGGCCCTAATCCAGTAAGATTAGTGGCCTTATAAGAAGAGGGAGAGACATCTGAGACAGGCACACAGAAAAAAGACCATGTAAGGACATAGCAAGAAGGCCAGTGGTCTGCAAGTCAAGGACAGAGGCTTCAAGAGAAGCCAGCTCTGTCAGCACCATGATGTTGAACTTCCATCCTCCAAAGCTGTGAGAAAATAAATTTCTATTGTTCAACCACCCAGCCTGTGGTAGTTGTCATGGCAGAACTGGCAGACCAATACACCAGGAAATGCCTGTGTCCACATACGATACTGCAGATCAGGTGGACAGGACACTCCACATGCTGTGTCACTACACAGCCTTCCCTCCTTATTTAGCCACGACCTCATAAAAAGAAAATGAAAAGCCAAATTCACTGAGATTAAAGTTTGATGGAGGTTTGAAATAAAAATTAACTCTTTGTAGAGAAACAGTAAGTTCATGGACTGAGATCTGTACCAGCAACATAAATGCACAGTGTGATCACATTTTTATTATATAAAAAAGAAGACAAATTGCCAGACACCTTCCCCTCATGTTTATGATGGCCCTAGGAGATCTTTACAAGACCTGGCTACCTATTCTAGTTGACCTCTAGTCAGTAGCCTCATGTCACTCTGAAACAAAATGGCCAGTATTTTTATCTTCATCTCTTGGTTTTAGTATATATTTTCAAAATGTTTATAATAAGAATGTGCTAAATTTCTCTTTTAGAAGTTATTTAAAATAAAGCTTTTTAACATGTTATCTCCTATACTTCTGCATTCTTTTACCATCAGAATTTCTTATGCCCTAGTATCCTCTATTATCTACTACCTTTTATTAATCCTCCTTAATCTCTTTTCTGCATAATCAAAATCTTATTGTTAGAGTGCTTGTTCATATGAAAAAAAATTTTAGGAGAAAATCGTTATATGCTTCCCATTTAATAACACAAAGCTGTATCTTGAGAAAATAGCAGAAAATCCAGTGTTGTCTGCTTGTGGGGGACAAAGCTGTGCCTTGAGGAGGAGGCGGCCCAGGATATAGTTACAGTTTGCCACCAATTAGTCAGGGAGCCTGAAATAATTCATATCCTATCTCAGACCATAGTTTCTTCAGATGCATAGACTATTTCAGGTTTTAAGGTTTTTATCTAGGGCTCCACAGTGAAAATGGACTTGTCTTCATTGTTGAGTTTTCTATTATTTTAGTTGCAAAAAATAAACTAAAAAGTTCTATTTACATGTTGAGAAAACACTGGAAAACCTTCAAAGTTCAAAAATCTAAGAAGATTTGGGAATAGATAACATAGAACCAAATGTATTATCTTTCTTGAGATATGCCACTCCATTGCTATTAGTTAGCTTCCTTTTGAGATTTAAATAAATATCAAGTAAAGGTTTTCATGTTTACATGGTCCTCAGCCTTTAAGATCAGTCTATACAGGCAGTCTGAAGTTGCTTCATTCTCCCAAAGGAAGATTTTCAGACAAAAAATCATGTCCTCAGTCACAATTTCTTTGTTACCATAGTGATAAGAAGAAAAAAATGAAAAAAAAAAAAAAGCTAAAAATACCTGAACACATACAGTTTTAGAAATTTGACCTACCTGGTATCATACACTGAAAAAGTTAATCAATTGTATTAAGTATATATGCGTTAGATGAAATATTCTACTGGATGAAAAAATGTGTAGGTTGCACATCTGGAGCTATTATCCACAATCAAGGAAGTCAGTATGAATGAAGATGACTGACAATCAAAAATGTGTAAAATCAGAGTCTCTTAAAAAATGGTATATACCAACAGCAAGCAGAAAACATTAATTTAGCTCCATTTCCCATAAATTTTCTGGTTTCTTTCAACTACTTTAGAATATTTCCATTTTAAATGAAAGCTTCTTATGAACCACTAGAATTTTTTAACTGGATTGAGCAACATAATTGGATATATATTTTAAATTATGTTAGAGTGACTTCTTTCTATAAAGGAAAGCTTCTCAATTTTAGGCATTATAATAAAAATAGTATGTTTTTAAACTAGGTTTTCTTTTGAAAATTCTAGTTTTAATAAGAAATTCAATAGAGTGAATTATTTACATAAAAACCTACTATATTGCACGGCATTATCTAGTATGTGAAAGATCAATAAATGGCAGTACTTGCTGTCAAGAATATTTTAATCATCCACCTAATTATGTTTTTGTAGCACTGAACTTTTAAAGTGTCTCCACATAGTAAAATGGAAACAGCACTGAACTTGAAGAGACCAAGGATAAAGTTCCAGCTCTCGTAATGAGCTTAAAAAAGTCTCTTTCTAAGTCTCAGTTCTCTCAGCTGTAAAATGAACATAAATAAGCATATCATCTCCTCTAGCACACAGGTTATTATTATGATAATCAAAAGAGATGATATGGGTGGAAACCAATGGATAACATTCAATACAAAAATCTCTATAAAAATAAATCATTCTATAATTAGGTTCAACATTTAAACATTTTCAAAATAAAAATTATGAAAATCAACTTTCATAATTACTTAAGTATACTTAAGAATTTAAAGAATAATAATAGCAAACACTTACTGAGCACTAACTATGGGCCACATATTTTACACAAGTTATTTCATTTAAATCTCATAACAGTGCAATGACTTAGACAGTATTACCTTCCTTTTATAGATGAGTGAAATAAGGCATAGCAGAGATAAATATCTTGTCCAAAGACACAGCTAATTAAGTGAAGGAGCCAGGAATTAAACCCAGGCAAGCTAATTCTAGAGCCATGCTCTAAACCTAAGCCTTTATGATATATTCCAGAATAATCAGTGGAGGAAAATATTACTATGAACTATTAATTTGAACAAAAAATTATATTTTAAATTAATAACACTAATCAGTATAAGTTTCTGAAATCTCAGGTGATTTCTATTTTGTCACATTCAATTTTTAAAATTTTATTATTAATTATAAAGAAAAATAAAGAATTTAAATGTACAACAGTAAACACTTTGTAGAACACCCTTATGATAGATTATTACTAAGTCATAAATAATGTTGTAAAAGATATTTATGCCTTGGAAATTTATGAGTACTGTTAAGCAAAAAAAAAAAAGTAGATTTTCAAACTACAGAAAACCTCAATTTTCATAAAATTGTTACATGCACAGAAAAAAACTGGGAACAATAAACATTAAATATTAATAATTGCTATTTATTAGTAATTTTATATATTTCTATATTCCCAAATTTTATATAATAAATATTAAATGTTTTTTCATCAAAAAAAGTTGCTTAAACAAACAACCTAGTCATGACCACTGAAGCACAAAGTGATTTGAATGCTTCTCTAGTCTGTGAACAAATATTTATCGAGAGTCTGGAAAACCTGTCTAAGTACTAGTGATTTGGCAGTGGCAAAGCAAAGTCCATATACAGGCAAAGAATTAGGTCAGTTTACATTAAGAACTAACAAAGGATGAGAATGTCAACCTATAATGAAGCCTCAACCTTGTCACCCTGACATTAATCATACCTTCCTATCGGCATGTGGGCCATTTTCCTCTATTAAAAAAAAGTCCTGAAATCTTTTGTTTTGTTTGTTTACCTTTTCTTCTCAATTAAATTGTGGATACATCATCCACCATCTCTAAACACAGCAGCAAGCCACAGCACCAGTGTGGACATAAAAAGAAATGCTGAGAAGAATCTTAACGGGTTAAGGAAAATTCATTGAGATTTCCCATAACTTTGGTGACAATTTCCACCCACTTAGTAGTTTTTAGAGAAGAGAGAAACGTTGCTCCATTTAATTTATTACATATTCCCATACACTACAATATTATCCTTTCACTTATTGTTCAGAAAATAATCAATTTTCAAACTGAATATCTATTGTATTGAAATAATTTATGTTTACACATTTAAACTTAACTATGTTCTTCAGTACCAAATCTAACCATTCAGGAGAAATCATTTTAGTACCAGTATTTCAAATATGATGATTTAAAATATATTCAGGCTAAACTTAGTGTATGAAAAATACATCAAGAATTTAAAACTTAAAAATCATCTCTGCCACCCCTCTTAAAATAACTTTATTGTATTCACTTCTTTTAACCTGTTCTTTAAGTCTCTTCTTTCATATATATTAAAATCGGGTTTTAAAAATTTGAAAAAAGGGATTTATAAGACAAGCTTACTGAAAGTAAAAGGAAGGAAGGAAAGAACAAGGGAGGAAAACAGGGAGGAAATAAAGAAGGAAGGCAAAAGCAAAAGAAGAAAAGAAATGAGAAAACACTCGCCTCTGTGGACCAGGTCCCAAACCTCATCAATTTGCTGCTGGGTTGGGAAATGACCACAGTCATTGAAGAATTTAAGGAGCTCACTTCTTCCTAATCCTCGCCAGTCTTCCCTTTTAGCAAACATTGTTTCAGAGACTACAAGGAGAAAAAAGATAAAATAAAATATTTTCTTTGTAAGTAATACATCAAGTACACACCCCACCTGAAATTGTCATCTCAATTTGGAGAAGATTTAACTCTAGTTTTATTTTGATGTCTGGTGGTAAGCCTCACGATGAAAGCAGCACTATCTCAGCCTCCTGGGGAAGGTTAGAAGGAAGTGGGCATGCTCCTCCCTCCCACATTCCACAGGAGTGAAATTTGGACTTGCTTCCCTAAAGAGAACACTGGCATCCTCTGGCCTGGTTTACATGACAGTTGTCCATAGACTCTGCACCCATCAATGCTCCAACCACATCATAAGCCATGGCTTCAGTGTCAGGGTTTCTGGGGGCCTGAGTTCTGTTGACCCATTTCAGCATTCATTTTTTTAGTTTCCCTAATTTTTCCATCTCTTTTTGACTTCTACTCACATTCTAACTAATTGAATTGGTGATTCCATTTTGGATCACTTATTCTTCTCCTGATTTCGCCCTTACTATATCTGCATTTTGCTCATTGACTTCATGTATTCCTAGTTCAAGGTCCTTTGCCACTCCTGGCTCAAGGTTTCCCCAGAAAACCATTCAGGTGGGCCTTCCCTCACCTATCTCCCATACTTGGCATTAAACAGTGGTTAGATAATGACCAAAAGAATTGACATATATGTTTTGAGTGTAGCTATCCATAAACATTTTTTTTCCCAAAAGATGGTATTTACTCGCCATTCTGAAGTATATGGATAAGCCCCATGAAGCTGATTGTTAATCAGCATTGGCAAAAGGGCAGGGTCTGCCTCAGTACAGGGTTAGTTCTGAAATATGGGCTCCCAATGACAAAGGGCATCAGAGTGGTTTCGAACAGAAGTTAAAGTATCATCCCGGCAATCAACCAATGGACTTCAATTTTCTATCCATTCATTCACTCATTCAGTGGAAGTGGACAGTCATGAGACATCAACAAGTTCAAGAAATATTTAGTGATGGCCTGAATATGAGTAGCTATTCAAGATTCTGAAGCACAGTAGAAAATAAACATAAATTTTTATTTAGCATACCTATGACTTTTTCTCTTTTCAAATAAGCAAATTAGAGCAGTTGCTATTGATGTCCCCTTCCATATTGCCTTACATTTCTGTGCATGCTGACCTGACTTTCAAGTGCCCGCACCTGCATTTCATTGCCTAAAGGCTCCCTCTGGCTGCAGGACTCCACTCTGTCCACCAGCACAGCCAGAAGTGCCAGGAATTTAAGGCTCCCAGTGGAGCAGCCCTTAACAACTGACTGGGGAAGCTGGTGGCTAAAGACCCAGCACTTGAGGCAAGATGGCCACACTACTCCCTACAGGGATAAAGCTCAGGTTGCCCACGTGGTAATCTGCTTTTCCCCCCCATCCCTTCCCTGTCTCACTTCTCCATTCTACTAACAGTATTTCCTGGGACTAACTCCTAAATAAGATAGTTGTACTCTCCCTCACTTTTCAATGGATTTTTAAGTAAAAGGAGTCCCAGCAGCTTCCTAATGAAAGAAGGGTTTTCTCTTTCTCTGCCTCTCTCATTTGTTTTCTCTTTCTCCCTTCTTCTTCCAGTCTTTTCATCTCCCAAACACTTTGCTCCTTCTTCTTTTTCCTCTGGAAATCAGGCTATTGGATGGGGTGAACTGATTGAGTTCCATGACTTATATAGAATCTCTCTCTCTCTGACTTCTTCCTTCCTCAAGCACTAGCTACAGAAAAAGAGGCATTCTAACTCAAAGAATTCTGGTTATTTGTTGTATATACTCTGCAACATATTTTAGAATAACTAATAAACTTAATAAAAACTGTCCTTTCAAAAAATACTTTTGAGCCCTTCTGATAGACCAGGCATTTGCTAATAGCAGGTGCATATTAATGATCATAACAGACACAGTTCTTGACTTCATGGAACCTACAGTCCACTGCAAAGTAAACATTTTATAGCTAGCTGAAACTACCAAAAAATGTAGCACTTTGGTATTACAAGGCAATAAATGACTGATTTCAATCAAATTAATTTATTTGCATCATTTTGTTGTTGTTGCTTTAAAGAAAATTTATGAATAGTTTTAAATTTAAAATGAAATTGAGAAGGAGGTACCAGAAATTTCCCATATATCTCCTCACCACACTCAAGCATAGCCACCCCACAACCCCATTATCAGTATCACTCTCCAGGGTAATGCATTTGCTACCAAGGATAAACCTATATTGACACATCATAATCACTAAAGGCAATAGTTCACCTTACAGTTCACTCTTGGTGTTGTACATTCTATGAGTCTAGACAAATACATAATAACATTTATCCATCATTGCAGTATTGTATGAAATAGTTTTGCTGTCCTAAAACTCCTCTCTGTGCATGCCAATTCATCCTTCCCACCCACCTCATCCCACCCCTGGCAATCACTGAATTTTTATTTTCTCCACAGTTTTGCCTTTTCCAGAATGTTAGATAGATGGAATCATAAAGTATAAAGCCTTTTCAGATTGGCTTTTTCCACTTAATAATATGCATTTAAGTTTCCTCCATGTCTTTTTATGGCTTCAAATCTCATTTATTCTTAGAGTTAAATAATATTTCATTGTCTGGATTTACCACAGTTTATTTATCAATTCATCTATTAAAGGATATTTTGATTGCATTCAAGCCTTGGTAATTAACTAAAAGCTGCTATAGATATCATATGCAGGTTTTGTTTGGGTATAAATCTCATGTGGGTAAATACCAACAAGCATGATTGGTGGATTGTATAGTAAGAGTATGTTTAGTTTTGTAAGAATCCACCAAACTGTGTTTCAAAATGGCCATCATTTGGCATTCCCTCAACAATGAATGATAGTTCGTATGGCTCCACATTGTCTTCAGTGTTTGGTGTTGTTGGTGCTCTGGATTTTGGCCATCCAAATAGGTGTGTAGCAGTATCTCTTTGTTGTTTTAATTTGCATTTCCCTGACAACAAATGACATGGAGCATCATTCCCTACACTTACTTGTGATCTATCATCTTTGGTGAGTGTCGAGATCTTTGGCCCATATTTTAATCAAGTTGTTTGTTTTCTTACTGTTGAGTGTTAAGAATTCCTTGTATATTTTGGATAATAGTCCTTTATCGGATATGTCTTCTGAAAATATTTTCTCTCATTATGTGGCTTGTCTTCTTATTCTCTTGATATTGTCTTTCACAGATTAAAAGCTTTAAAATTTTACTGTAGTCTAGGTTATTAATTATTTCTTTAATGAATCCTGTCTTTGGTGTTGTATCTAAAAAGGCATCATCTAGGTTTTCTCCTACGTTACCTTCTAGGAGTTTGATAGTTTTGCGTTTACACTTATTCTGTGATTCATGTTGAGTTAATTTTTGTGAAATGTATAAAGTCTGTGTTTAAGTTAATTGTTTTACATGTGAATGCCCAACTGTTCTAGCACCATTTGTTAAAAAGACTATCTTTGCTCTATTGCATTGCCTTGGCTCCTTTGTCAAAGACCGGTTGACTATATCTACAGGGGTCTGTTTCTGAACTCCCTATTTTGTTCCACGACATATTTGTATATTCTTTTGCCAATACTACACTGTCTTAATAATTGTAGCTTTATAGTAAGTCTTGAAGTCAGGTAGCATCAGTACTCCAACTCTGTTGTTCTTTTTCAGTATTGTGTTGGCTATTCTGGTCTTTTGCCTCTTCATATAAACTTTAGAATCATTTTGTTGATATCCACAAAATAACTTGCTAAATTTTGAAGGGATTGCATTAAATCTATACATCAAGTAGGAAGAACTGACATCTTTACAATAATGAGTCTTCCTGTCCATCAACACATAATATCTATCCATTTATTTAGTTCTTTGATTTTGCTAATCAAGGTCTCATAATTTTTCACATAGAGATCATGTACATATTCTGATACCTTCATACATGAGTATTTTATATTGGGGGGGCTAATGTAAATGTTAGTGTGTTTTTAATTTCAAAGTCCACTTGTTCATCCTTGGTATATAGGAAATCAATTAACATTTATATATTATCTTTGTATCCTGCAACCTTGATATAAATAGCTTATTATGTCCCAACAGTTTTTTGTCCATTCTTTCAGATTTTCTACATGGACAATCATGTAATCTGCAAACAAAGATAATTTTATTTCTTCCTTCCCAATCTGTATGCCTTTATTTCCTCTTCTTCCTTTACTGTGTTAGCAAGAATTTCCAGCATGATGTTGAAAAGGAGTGGTGACAGGATATCCTTGCCTTGTATCTGATCTTAGAGGAAAAGCTTCAGGTTACTCACAATTAAGTATGATGCTAGCGGCAGGTTTTTTAAGATAATCTTCCTCGAGTTGTGGAAGTACCTCTCTATTTCTTGTTTACTGAGAGTTTTATTATGAATGGGTGTTGGAGTTTGTCAATTGCTTTTTCTGCACTTAGTGATATGAACATGTGATTTTTCATTTTTAGCCTATTGATGTGATAGCTTATATTAATTGATTTTTGAAAACTGAAACAGCCTTGCAAACCTGGGATAAATCCCACTTGGTTATGGCATACAACTCTTTTTATGTTTTTTAGGATTCAATTTGCTACTATTTTATAGAGTATTTTTGTTTTGATATTCATGAGAGATACTGGTTTGTAGTTTTCCTATATTGTCTTCACTTAATTTTGGTATTAAGGTAATGATAGCCACATAGAATGAGTTAAGAAGTATTCCCTCTGTATCTATACATTGGAAAAAGATGGTAGAAAATTTGTATAATTTCTTCCTTAATGTTTGATAGAATTCACCAGTGAACCCATCTGGGCCCGGTGCTTTCTATTTTGGAAGGTTATTAATTTTGGATTCAATTTTATTAATAGATATAGACCGATTCACATTGTCTATTTCTTCTTGAGAGAGTTTTAGAAGATTCTGTCTTTCAAGGAATTGGTCCATTGTATCTAAGTTAACAAATATGTGAGCATAAAAAGTTGTGCATAGATGTGTTTATCATCATTTTAATATCCATAGGATCTTTAGCAATGTCCCCTTTTTCATTTCTGATATTAATAATTTGTGCCCTCTCTCTTTTCTTCTTAGTCAGTTTGGCTAAGGCTTATCAATTTTATTGATCTTTTCAAAAGACCACATGTTGGACTCATTGATTTTTCTCTATTGATTTCCTGTTTTCAATTTCATCGATTTCTGCTCTAATTCTTATTCTTTCTTTTCACTTATTTTGGATTAACTTTTTCTTCTTTATCAAGTTTCTTCAAGTGAAAACTTAGATTATTGATTTTAGATCTATCTTTCTTCCTTTCTAATATATACATTCAGTGCTATAAATTTCCCTCTAAACACTGCTTTTTCTGCATCCCACAAATTTTGATAAGTTGTATATTCATTTTCATTTAGTTCAAAATGTTTTCAGTTTCTTTTTAGATGTCTTCTGTGACTCACGTGTTATTTAGAAATCTGTTGTTTAACCCCTATGTATTTTGGGATTTTCCAGTTATCTTTCTGTTACTGATTTCCTGTTTAACTTCACTGTGGTTTTAGAGTAGACATTGTATGGTGTCCAATATTTTAAATTTGTTAAGGTGTATTTATGGCTCAGAGTATGGCCTATCTTGGTAAATGTTGCTTGTGACATTAAGAAAAATATGTATTCTACTGCTGTTGGATAAAGAAATTTAGAGAGGTCAGTTATATCCAGTTGACTGATGATACTGTTGAGGTCAACTGTGTGTACTACTCTGCTTCCTTGACCTGTCTATTTCTTATAATGGAGCATTGAAGTCTCCAACTGTGATAGTGGATTCATCTGTTTCTCCTTGCAGGTCCATCAGTTTTTGCTTCACATAGTTTGATGCTATGTTAGGCACATACACAACTAGAACTGCTAATGTCTTCTTGGAGAACTGACCCCTTTATCATTATGTAATGCACTTCTTCATCCTTGATAATTTTCCTTAATTTGAAGTCTGCTCTGTCTGAAATTAATACAGATACTCTTGCTTTCATTTGATTAGTATTAACATGATGCATTTTTCTCCATCCATTTAATTTTAATCTACGTATGTCTTTATATTTAAAATGGTTTTCATGTAGACAACATATAATTGGATTGTGTCTTTTGATCTACTCTGACAATGTCTATCTTTTAATTGGTGCCTTTATATCATTTAACATTCAAACTGATTACTGATACAGCTGGATTCATATCTACTATATCCAATAGTGTTTTTGGTTGTTACCCTTGTTCTTTGTTTTTGTTTTTATCTTCTATTTATTTTCTGCTTTTTGTAGTTTTACTTGAGCATTTTATATGATTTAATTTTCACTTATTTCATAGCATATCTATTATAATTTTTTTTTAAATACTTGCCTTAGAGTTCACAGTACATGTTTACAGCTAATCTAAATCCACTTTCAAATAACACTATCTTACTTCATGGGTAATGCAAATACTTTACAATAACAAAATAATCCTAATTTCTGCCTCTCATCCCTTGTGTAATTGTTGTCATTACTTCACTTATTTATAAGCATACATATATTAGCATATATAATTATACATAAGCTATATATGTATATTATAATTGAGCATATTGTTGGTATTATTTTGAATAAATTGTTATCTGTAAATCACTTAGCAATAAGAAAAATAAATATTTTATTTATTCTTATTTCTTCTCTTATATTTTATGTCTTCTGTGCTTTTCTTTACTTCATATAGTCTGAGTTTCTGACCTATATTATTTACTCTAAAATACTCTCTCTAAAAAACTTCCTTTAGCAGTTTTTTGCAAGGCAGATCTACCGGCAACAAATTGCTTCAATTTCTATTTGTCTGAGAAAGCCTTCACTTTTGAAGGATAATTTTTGCAAGGTACAGAATTACAGGTTGGTGGTCTGTTTCTCAATACTTTAACTATTTCATGCCATTCTTCATTCCTGTACAGCTTTGGATAAGTCAAATGTAATTCTTATTTTTTTTTCTCTACGAGCAAGGTGTTTTTTTCAGAATTTTTTTATCTTTAATTTTCTGTAATTTGATGATATGCCTAGGTGTAGTTTTTTGGAATTTATTCTGCTTGGTGTTCTCTGGACTTCCTAGATCTTTGGTTTGGTGTCTGACGTTAATTTGGGGGAAATTCTCAGTCATTATTGTTATAAATATTTCTTCTGCTCCTTTCTTTCTTCTCCCTCTGGTATTCCCATTATACATAAGTTACTCTTTCTGTAATTGCCCTACCATCCTTGGACGTTTTGTTCTTTTTTTTCTTTTTTTTTTTTTTAGTCTTTGATCTCTTTGATTTTCAGTGTTCAAGGATTCCATTGATATATTTTCTAACTCAGAGAATCTTTCCTCAGCCATGTCCAATCTACTAATAAGCCCATCAAAGGCATTCTTCATTTCTGTTACAGTGTTTTTATATCATTAGCATTTCTTTTTGGTTCTTTCTTAGGGTTTCCATCTCTCTGCCTACATTATTTGTTCTTGTATGCTGTCTATTTTATCCACAATTAGCATAGCAATCATAGTTGTTTTAAATCCTCAGTCTGATAATTCCAACATCACTGCCATGTCTGTTCTGATGTTTGCTTTGTCTTTATAAACTGTGTTTTTGAATACATTGTAATTTTTCCTTGACAGCCAGACATGATATACTAGGTAAAAGGAACTGGTATAAAAAAGCCTTTAGTAATATGGTGATAAGGTGTTGGGGGAGAGAGTGTTCTAAAGCCTTATGATTAAGTCTTAGTCTCTAAGTGAGCTTATGTCTCTGAACTGTGAACTTCACAAGCATTTTTGGTTTTTTCTCTCCTCAGGTGGGAGAAGTTGGTCAGAGTGGACTGGAGTTGAGTTTTTCTCTTTCCCAGGTTCATTAGGCTCTGATAATACCTAGCAGGTTAAGCTCTGGTTAATCATTTTCTCCTGAAGGCAAGCCTTGTTAAGAATGGAGTGCTCTGGCATATTTCAAAATGGTTCATTTTCTCATATTTATTGTGGGAATCTGGTTGAGCTCCTGGTTGTCAATATCACAGTATTATGGAGGCCCCACTATGACCTGGTCCCCTTTGAATGTTTAACTCTCAGAGTTGTCCACATTGAGCCTCCAGCAATTCATCATTTACAGTTCATTTTTCCTACCCCAGGACCGTTCTCCCATCAGTTCCTGCTCCTGAGTCTCTGCTCTGGTAACCTGTATTTCCCTGTATTTGCATGCCTATGTCTCCAATCTTGACAGCAGCATTTTGTCCTGTGTTCTTCCCTCTCTTATAGAGTCAAGAAGAGCTGCTGATTTTTTAGTCTGTTTAGCTTTTCTACTGTTAAGATGGAGTAGTGACTTCCAAGCTCCTTACATGTGGAAGCAGAAACCAGAATCCTTTACTTATTTTTTCATAAAATAACTGGCTGTAATAGCCATCCTAATCTTAAGCAATACTAAATTCATTGAATATAATAAAAATCAAGATCTCTGAAAGTTAAGATACAAATTAGGAAACTTGTTCTGTGCATAGAATTTCAACACTAATAAGCAACATGTAATGGATATCTGTTGTTTAGTTGGTTGAGTGTCCATTAATATTCTTTTATTATCAATATGCAGTTTTCCTTCAGGAAGCTACCCATCCCCTTAATGGATATAGCTTCTCTGCAACTCTCAAGCAAATTCTGTCCTCCCATGGCAAAGTGCTGGACACATATCTCAACCTAAACCAATCAGGTGCTCTCTCAGAATTTGAATTTAAAGCTTAATAACAAAGTGATATATATAGTGATATCAGTTTATCTAGCACTCAGAAGTAAACAGAGATTGCCCCTTTTTTTTTTGCTCTCTAGATCTCTGGAGCAGCTCTGGTTCATGTTCTAATGGAAATCTGATTCTTTAGCTATCTTTCTTCTATCTTTCCTTTAAATTTCTTTCTTTTTTTTTTTTTTTTTTTTTTTTTTTTTTTTTTTTTTTTTTTTTTTTGCTTTGGTCAGCCAGAATGATTTTTCTGTTGCTTATAAGCACAAGATCTTTTATAAATTAATCAAAATAAAAAATATGTCAGCTTAAGATGCAACGAGATTCAGCAAGAAAAATCTGGTCTACTTTTGGTGTCCATAGGTAATTATTTGTAAATTATATATAAATTTCCAGCGGTTAAATTAATTCCAAACCTAAAATCAAACCAGAAATGACAGCATCACTTACATTTTTTTCTGTCCATCCATTCCTCTAGCTCTGCAAGGTTTATAATTTGTCTTGTCCTCCAAAGACCAAGTCGATATTTAACACAGTAGATTAGTCTGCAATACTTGTTTATAACTGCTCTCAAATCTGGTCCATGATACAAAGCCTATAAAACAGTAGTATGGTCAGCTGAACTCCATATATAATTCTCCTATGTAAATTTAATCTAATTTTGCACCTTTCATTTCATCAATCTCACCCAGTTTCTTAGATTACGGATGTATTTATTTATGTTTCTAAGCTAGGCTGGTTAAATACATGCATTATAGAGTGGGATAATCTCCCTAAAGTTCAGAGAGTTTCAATGTTGAGTTGCTCTGTCATCACATACTCATACTTCCTGTAGAGTAGAGGTTTCAATAATAAACTTTTATAGAAGCTTCCTAAGTTGGTATCCAGATTTCTATAATATGTAGCCCACTTAGCCAGAAAAAAAAAAATCTGGTAAGGCATTATTCTGTAATGGATGATTCTTGCCTAAGCTATCCACTCTGAGAGCTCAAATACTTGTGTTTTCTTTTGAAAATAGTATATGTATGTCTTTTACCTATTTTCAACTGAATTTTTTTCACATTTTACTTCCTGATTTCTAGAACCTGAATATTAAAGAAATTAACCCTTTTCAGCATATGCGCAAATTTTATCAGTTTACTTTTCATCTGTGACTATATTTTTTCTGTGTATGCATTTTCTACATTCTACTACAGTAGACTTTTAAAAATTAAAGTATAAAAAATTCATCTATTGCAGGCTTGTTTTCTTTTCTAAATAGCCAGTTCCATTTTATTTATCAATTTAATTATTTTTACATTTTACATTTTCTAGCTCATTAATTTCTCTACTCATCTTTTTTAATTCCTTTAGATTTATTTTCCCTCCTTGACTTCTTAAAGATTTAAATTATCTACTTTCATTTTGCTAGGAATGTAGTTAAGTTTATGAATTTTCCTCTGAGTCAGCTTTCCTTTCATGTGTTTTACATACCATTATACAAGTAAGAAAAAAAAAAAAACTGAAGCATAAAATCTTTAAATAACTTTCCCAAGGTCCTATAGTTAGTAAGTTGCAGAATTGGTTGTGAAATCAAAACAAGGACACTCCAGAACCCACACTTTTAACTACACACTATATTCCTCTTAATTTACTTGCATTTTATATTTTTCACACATTCTGTAAATTTTTGTTTTGGTTTATTCCCTAGTATATTTATTTTTTATAACACTTACGAGTGTTCTTGCTCTTGACATTTATTTTCTGTTTTGTATGATTCTTTAAAGGTTGTTTCTGTCATTTTATTTTTCTTTGTCTTTGCTTAATTTCATGGTTCTTCTCTGAAATTTTAAAATGTAATGTTTCAGTCTATATTTCTTAATTTATTGATATTATCAATGAAATAATATTTCTTATTTTGCCTGAATGAAAAAATAAATTAGCACAATTTCACTACTTCCCTCTTCTCCTTTATCCCTCCATCTGAATTCCATCAGAATCAGGCAGATTCTGAATGTTTGCTAATGTCTTTCAATATTCAATAAAAGTTTATAATGTGTATTTTTAATCTGCCTTTTGTCCAGTAGACTCTTGTTATTTTGTTTTTTTTTTAAATAATGGATTGTTCACACTTTTGGAGCATTCCCCACTGTATGAAACTTAGTAGGAGGCAGAACTCACCTCCTACAATTTGAAGCCACAAATCAGATGCTTATGACCCAAGCCTCCTCTGTTGCTAGGATGCAGACATGTGACAAAGCTTCATCCATTATCCACACCAGCATCAGGCTTTGACTTGAAACTAATAATGCTTTTAAAAGTGAAACAGTGGGAAATCTATTTGTGTGGCAGAGTAACCATGGAGCAAGAATCCACTTTTCAAGGGTAGCATTTGTGAAGGCAGTAATATCCAGGATTCAGCATCTGCATCAGACTCTGTGCAGGATTTGGTTAGAGTCCTGGGCACTATCTAGGCTAGCCTTCATCATTCCCTTCATGCTTCTGAGCTTAGTTCTTCAGACCTCTGCCCAATATTCTACTCAGTGCCTTTCTGCTTAAATCTGTCAGTAGGTTTCTTTTGCTTATAACTAAGAATCAAACACTGTTTTAATTGTATCCTTAGAATATGAGCCAAAAGATTCCACCTTAGAATGCTGCTTAGTGGAATGATGACATTTGCTAAGAGAGCAAGGACACTAGGCAGCGACCAAACCCAATTTGAGTGTTTTCCCAACAAATTTACTAAATCCTTTTTTGTGGACACACCTTATGAAGAACACTTCTCAGATCCGAGGCATTCGGAAAGTGACCTAGGAGTTTTCCATGGTTAAGAAGTTGGGTGAGAGAAAATTGCAATGGTCCCTCTTTGTGGTTACTACAGCATGCCTCTCCACCAGTCTTCCATATGGAAATATGCCTCAGTTGTGATGGTATGTACATCTCTGTATGTAAGTTTTCCCCCATATTTCTAAATGTTTCTCAAGATAGAATTAAATCCAAAAAAAATGTACAGATTGATATTTACAACAGCAATATTAGAATAAAAGACTCATAAATTACTGATTATAATTTTCCAATTCATGTTGACTTAAAGGAAAAATGTATCATACTTACACATCAGGATTTAAACTTTTTTTTCCAATATGCATTTCAAGTTTGCTTTTTATTTGGTATGGTCATATCTTTCTTTTTTAAATAATGAATGATTGCTTGTTTGGAGAAGTCCACTACTATATGATACTTAGTGGGACTTAATTTCTTTGATTACTAGCAAGAGTAGCCTCTTTTCATGTTTACTAGCCATTTATGTTTCTCCTACTGTGAAGTACTGGTTCATATCTTTTACCTATTTTTGCTTAGGACTTCATTCCTATCAGCACTGGAAATCATGGACCCAACTCTCTTCTTGTACTGTGTCTGAACTTCCTTGATCTAGCGTATTCTGGTTTTCTTCATATCTCTCTAGCTTTTGCTTCATTGTTTGTGGAATCCTCACCTCTGCCTGCCCTCTGAGATTGGTCTTTCCCACTCTTACCTTTCCATGCTTCTCTCCTTACTCTATAGACTCTATCTGGACAATGACATCAATTCCAGTGGCTCCAGACAGTATCACTAATAATGATTCTCAAATCTATGGATGAGGGTAGAGTACAGGAGGGCATCTTTGGTCAGGGAGCCGAATCATAATGTCCAGAAGAAGATTTCCCAAATTTCACATCCTCTCTTCCCAATATGTTATTTATTACACATCCTCCATCATGTTGAAAATAATTTATTCAAAAACATGTGCCAGAAATGTTCTAGTCTTTGTGGACAGATTAGTGAAGAGGAGAGACAAAATCCCTGTCTCAGTGTGTTGCATTCTGATGGAAGGAATAACACAGCCAACAAACAGGTGAGCACTTGGCAGTAAGAGGTGTGAAGAGCAGCAAAGTGTTTTGAATGGAATAGGGAGTGACTGGGGTAGGTATTGTTTTTTATAGGGTAGCACGGGGCCGGCTCTTTCATAGTGGGACAACGAACAGACACGTGAATGAAGTAAGGAGCCATTCAGTCACCTGGGGAAAGAGATAGCTCAGAGATAAAATAAGGACTATTGCCAAATAGAACTATTTTTATGAGTGAGAGAGTTTTACATTCTTTTTCAGGTGTGTTAAGGTGAAAAGAGTTTAAGAACTATTACTGGATCCCAAATGTTTCCTTTTGGCCCCATCTTCCTTCTAAACGTTAGACTCACATGTTCAATTGCATCCCAGACATTTCAAGGATGTTCCACAGGCGCATTAAACTCAGGTTTAAAACCTAAACTCTATCTCCTTTTCTTTCCTCCCCCCTTCTCTTATGCACTCTTCCTCTGAAGTTCTGTATTTCACAACCATCCATCAGGTTGCCCAAGGCAAAAATCTAGGAACCATTCTTGATTCCTCCCTCTCCTTTATCTCCAAATCCAATTAAATCCAATGTCCTATCTACTGTCCATTTCTCCAATCCTACCCCAAGCCAATACTATTATGCACTGAACTACTGAAAAAGCATACTAGTTGTTCTTTCTCTAATTTTGTCACACTCTTCCCCCAATTCACTGTCCTGAGTCAGTAATTTTTAGAAGCATAACATTGAGGTAAACACTGTTTTTGTGTCTATGTTTTTTTCTGGATCATATTAACTTAAAGCAGAACATATGCAAACAAACAACATAAAAACTTTAAAAGGAAAAGAATATTTCGAATGGTGGAAATAAATAATGCTGATAGTTAAATGGAGCAATCTCTGCAGTCTCCTTATGACTGATATAACTCAATGTTACTTAATTATTTCTAAATAAACCCAAACTGGAGCATTCCACAGGAAATGGTGGAAACTGTATAGTCTCTTGAGTTTTCTTAGAGTGACTGACATTCTAGCAGATGCCATCTACAGCCACAAGCCCTCAAGTGCCAACCAAACAGTAGGACTATGAAAGTGTCCCAGTGGAGGGATGGCTACAGTGCTGACAACTACCCAGTGGTTTGTTGTGCAGCCTCTAGAGCAGAAAGTCTATCAAGAATTCCTCCAACAGCAACTCTGCACACAGGCTCAGTCTGAAACCGGACCACACGTGCATCACAGGCCTGCCCCACCAGCATTTTGACAACAAGCACAACATTAACTGTATCAACAGAGCAGCTGTCCAACATACAAAGCAGCATGCTGATGGCGGAATAAAAATGAAAATCCATGATCATAACACGTTTTTTAACCAAATCAAAGGCAACAATCCACATTTGCTCTGACTCTTTAATAATGCTTCTTATTCTTTTCATCTCAAATTCTACTCTGCCTAGAAAGTCAACATTTTCCTTGTTGAGCTCACCTTTTCACTGTCATCTTGGACCCACTCTTACTTTCCAAGTTTTCTAGACCCGTTTTTGTCCCAGAAGTTATGGATGATGTTACAATTCTCTCCAATATCAGAAAATACTATAATTAAGTTAAATTATATTATATATACGGTATGTATATATGACATATATTATATGTCTCTACATATTTATATATATGATATGTGTGAATCATTAGAGTGATCTGATAAAATTCTATAACTATATTTTGCTGAATTAATTCAAAAGACATTTGTTGAATTAACTATCACATGCCAAGCTCTATTCTAGGCATTTGAACACAGTAGCAAACAAGACAGAAAACAATATAAACATACATAGGCAAGTAAATAAACAAGAAAAACAGCAGATAATGAGTGAATATAGTTAAAATGAGAGAGAGTGTATGTGACAAAACAGTATGTGGTACTATAAATATAAAAATAAAGAGCAGGTACTCCCAAATAGGTCACATAAATTGTATTGCTCATGACAAACATGTAAACAAAAGGTCAAAATGCAAAGGACTGGGCAAATTATTGACCAAAAATGGAGAGATCAACTCTGCTTGATGGACCAGAGATCATATCTGGGTGTGTATACTTAAGGAAGAGCTTAAAGAATGAGTTGGAGTTTGTCAGAAAATTAGGGAGGAAGAGTATACCAGACTAAGAGAACAGCATAAAGATTCATAAAGTAATAGGAAACAGTCAGGGAATATAAGGATTTGGGCTTTGCTAGAGCCCAGGGTATTAGTGAAGAAGTGCCATGTGACGAAGCTGGACAGTGGGCAAGAGCCAGGCCAAGGAGGCCACATGTACTATGTTAGAGAATTCATATTTTATCCAATTAGCAACACGGGACCATCAAAAGGTTATAAGGCATGAAATAAGGAAGTCAGAGTGGAGCTTCCTCTGCATATGACAGATCAGATGGGAGGAGGCCTACACGCAGGTAGACAACTAGGAGACCACCGCAGTTCTCCATGTGAGGGGTGATGGATAGAAGCTCTGGCAAGAAGAACAGAGGGGAAGAGTGGCACAAGAAATGTTATGGAAGTGGTAACCAATTGAACAGGGGGGTGAGAAAGCTGAAGGGGTCTAAGAAAATTCCAGGTGCACAGCTTGGACGATGGGTGGTGGCACAGTTCAACAATATAAGTAGTGCAGGAAAGGAAGAGCTCTGTAGAATAAGAAAATGGTTCACGTAAGGCTATGTGGAGTTTGATTTAACTATGGACCTTTCCAATGGGCAACTTAATGCTTGGATCTAGAACTAGAGAGACAGGTCTGGGACATGGCTTTAGATTAGATTAGGGAGCAATTAGTCATCAAATAGTTTAAGTCAATGATATAATATGTAGACTAAGCATGGGCTTTGAAGTCAGAGAGACATGGGTTTGAATTCTATCTCAGTCCCTTACCAGCAGTGCAGCCCTGGGCAAATGACCTAGTTTCTCTGAGCTTTAGTTTCTTCATCTATAAAATGAACACAGCAGCTCCACACAGAATTCCTGATCTATTCTTCAATTTCTAGTTTTTTTTTCCAAATTCCTATATTAGTAGTACAACTTTAGCCCTCAAGGTGAGGAAATTTTTTTAATTTCCTCAAAGGTTTGCCAAAATCCATCCCCTCAGGTTCTTCTGTATTTGCCCAACCAGAACAGGTCCTTGTGATTTATTCTGAAAGTCAGGATTGCTATATATAAAAGTTGCTCAGGTGGATGTGTGGAAATGTGTGTAATTTCTTTTTAAGGTGAACATTTAAACTGCGAGAATACCCAGGAGTGTGGGAAGTGGAGGAAAGTTGCTTTAAACAGAGGATAAGCCAATAGCACAGAAGAAACAAAATCAGTGCAAAGATAGGTGGCCCCAGCCTTAGAGTAAAAGTAGACCCAAAACTGTTGGGTTAAGGATAAGCCAGGCATTTGTTCAGTCTCTAATCTGACACAATCTGAAATTGTCACAAGAATAGATTATTCATAATGTTTTCTTAAACCAAAAAGTGGAGACAGAACTTTATTGAGAAAAATTATAGATATATTGACCAGGTGACTATCCAAATTCAGCTTAACTGAATTAAAGTCCATTGATGGATGAATGGGTAAGAAGGTGTGATATATATACACACAACAAGATATTACTCAACCACTAAAAAAAAAAAAAAAGAATGAAATCTTGCCATTTTTGACAACTTTGGATGGACTTGAAGGGTATCATGCTAAGTGAAATCAGACAGACAGAGAAAGACAAATGCTGTATGATTTCACCTACATGTGGAATATACAAAGCAAAACAAATGAACAGAC